>NC_139999.1:48592952-48615452 GCF_964263955.1 Coregonus lavaretus
ACGATAGGCACCTGGGGTGAGGACGGGGAGACGGATATTGTTAGGAAACACAGAACACAGGCTTGGCACATGCAGCGCAAGAATCAAAGTAACCTCTCTCTTTCTCTGTTTACTCTCTTAATCTCTCTCCAGCCATTCTAAATGCTCTCTAGCTTTACCTCTCTCTACTCTCTTCCTCTTTTTAACTCTCACTGTCCATCCATGTCTGTTCACTGTTCTCCCCTCTCTCTATCCGCATTCAGTCTTTCTCTTCCCTGTCTCCGTCTTTCTCTATACTGTTCTATAGCCTCTCCCTATCAACTTACCTTCTCTCACTCCATTTGTTATCTTTACCTCAATTCTCTTTCTCTCCCTCTCCATTGACAGTATTCACCACCTCTATCCATCTCATGGTGTTTCATTCTACCCGTGGCTTTTAAACCTTCCCTCGCTTTTTGTCCAAAGCCCCTTTCATCCTCCAGCTAAGAGCGCTTGCTATTTAAATGCACCCACTTTGGCCTTGGCGCCCAGGTGGCGAGTGATGGGCAGAGCGAGAGAAAAGAGATCAAAAGCAGGTGGATCTCCCTGAGAGAGAGGGAGAGATGCCAGGTATCGTGGGAGAGATGGAAAACGACGGAGAGCTAGGGAGAGAGAAAGAGGGAGGAGTGGGGTGTAGCCAAGGGCTTGGTATAGAAGTCTCGTGGGATAGAGGTATCGAAGGGGGGGGGATGGGGGGGTCTGGGTCTGTGTGAGCGTGTGTGTTGGGGGGGGGGGGGGTTATTAGAAGAATGGCGCCGGAGGAGATGGCTACCGTTTTACGGGCTCCTAACCAATTGTTCTATTGTGTGTGTTTTTTCGCGTTATTTGTAGCTTATTTTGTACATAATGTTTCTGCCACCGTCTCTTATGACCAAAATGAGCTTCTGGATATCAGGACAGCGATTACTCACCTCGTATTGGACGAAGCTTATTTCTTTAACGAGCCGGACGCAAAGGATTTCCTTTAGACACCCGACAAGGCCCAAATCCCTGTCATTCGCATGAGAAAGAGACGGAGATATCGGGGACATAGGTCGAAGTACCTTGTAAGGATCCAACGGCGAGTGGGTAATCTGCATCTACCATCAGTCCTATACCATCACTCATCAATTCAATCATCAACTCAAATGATCATCTAACAAATTATTGTGTTTTAGATTGTGTAAAAAAACACATAAAATGCATCCAAAGCAGATAAACAAATCTAAAACCAGACTGAAATCCGCCCACTGTCTCCTCATCCGACATGATCTGTGGGGACCTAACTCACAAATGTAGCTCAATCAATACCTGAACGCTCACAACACGCACCAAAGTACGCTTCTCTGTGTAAAACTGAATTTCCGATTCTACGGCCGGCATTAGTAACAGGGCTTTAACGCAAAGCTCTTAAAGTCGGACACAATCTGAATCCATCAAACGTTACCCAGATTATTTTGGCCCCCCTCTTCATAAGGATCAGACGACAAGGCTTTAATTCAATCCCAAAGTGCCTTTAATTGACCAATTTAGCATTGTGCTGAGAGAGCCTGTCCATTTAAAATAAGCAATGGAAATCACAAGCCTCTTAATCCGACATCAGAGTAGCAAGGAGATTCATCAATGTAAAAACAAATGGGAGCAGGCTAGGTCAGGCTAGCTAGCCAAGCGTTTTGTTTACTACTACATTTATGTAAGGAAATAATAATAGGCCTCATTTTCCAGCAGTAAACTAGGGGGAGATTCATCAATGTAGTAACAAATGGAAGGAGGGTTGATTATGCTAAGCTAGGCTAGGTTAGCCACTTGGCTGAAATGTAAGCTTAGTTAAGGGCTAGTTAGCCTAGCGATTGGTTTGCTATGTTTTCAGCATTTGTTTAACCTGGACAAAGTACACTTTATATTACATAAGCATGCTATTTCTGACAAAAGGAGGGCACCATTTTAGCACATTATGATTTGCCATCAAGCGGGGACTGGCGCGAGGTCTCCACAAAGTACAGGTTGAAGGTCAATTCCCCAAACTGGTTAAATGTCGACTAGGCATCTACCAGACAAAGATCCTTTTATTTCTTCCCTTCATTTATTCATTATGGAAAATGAGCGTCCTGTTTGCACACTTAAGACTTTGGTATAACGAGCAGGAACGCAGCATGCAACGACCCCCTACTATCTACCTCTTCTTTACCTCCCTAAGGAAGAATGAGTTCAATACCTCAATAACCGTTACATAGCTTAATAGGAAAGGGGGTACCTATCTTTCTACCCACCCAAGGCCATTGAGACCCCATGTGGGGACCCCCGACCACTCCTCCATTGGCCTGGAAGTAGGCCTCTCAATGCACACCCCCAGTAACTCGCTAGTCGCTACCCCCTGCTAGCGTCCATCCTAAGCTTTTGAATTTGGGGGATACCCACCCAAAGCCATTTGAGGATACCCAACCTCCCCTAATCTTCTGTCTGGAGGTGGGCCTCTATCCATTGACCCCTTGTAGTTTCCCTGCACCCTGTGACCATCCAACCATCAATGGAGAAGCCACGCTCCCATGCAGCCACGCTTATGATGCTAATGCTAATTTAATCCATTCATATTGAAATGTTAATCAAGCTACGTCAACCTTACCGCTGCAGTGGCATTAGCCCCTCCCCCCCCCCCCCAACACAATAGGTTGTGATTTCTCTCTAGCTTTGGTTTGATTCTTTTATAAAGGCTTTTGTAACCTTTATCAGCCTGAAGTGTACTGTATTTGGCATCATGTACTTGATCAAATTACTTATTCGAAAGGTGCCTTTTATTTCAAATGAATAGTGCTTAATGGTGTAAATAGCCGGCAGGTTAATTGATAGGTTAAAAACGATCTTCACTGCTCTCTTCACTAAAGCATTTACTGAATACCTGGCTTTGGACCAAACTTTGTATAGGGGGATGTAAGTGCAATTGCATATCGTGCATGAGTGCATGTGCCCCAATGTTACGGTCAGGTGGGTACAAAGTAGTTTGCACCTTGACAAATGGAAAAGTCTAGTTCATATTGTCACACACTCAAAAAGTAAAGACCTCTACCTCTTTTTGTCTCTGTCTACCTCCATTTCCATTCCAAACCTTTTCTCTCCATGCATCTCTGGAAGACAGAGTATGACACTGTTTCCTGCGGAGTCTATATACCGAATTAGACCGCAAGGACCCTAAATCACAAAATAGATGACCCAGTCAGTACCTGAACAAAATTAACTAGAGGAAAAAGGTGCTTATAGGTCTTCATTCTTTCCCATAGAGACATCAAACCCTACTTTATTGCCAGACTATCCACCTTAGTCCTAATAAATCACAAATGGGAGGAATATTTTTTTTTTAAATGGAAATATTGAATTAAGAAGTAATCATGGCCGCGGGTGGTTTTCTATTTCAATTTCTCCACCCTTAACTGAAACAGTGGGATTTCTAATTAGATTAATATTGCTATGCAAATGTATGGAATTTTTTTAAAGTGCGGGACCAAGACATAATCAGTAGAATAAATAAGAAGGGGGGAGGGTGGGTGGTGTGTGCATGGTGGGTAAGGGTGGGGGTAGATACTGTATCCATATGGGATACTATATCCGTATGTATCTATGTCTTTCAACATTGAGCGAGCATATCCCTTAGCGACAGCGATTGTAATTCCAGTATGCATGTAAACGTCTATGATGGAAAAGCAAGAAAGGATTCCAGGGCTGAAATAATGACAACTGCTTTTGAAGCTCTTTTTGGAGGTTGGGTCTATGTGTGTGTGTTCTGTGCATGAATTGTGTGTGTGCACGTGCGTCTGAGTGCCTATAAATATATATATATATATATATATATAAGTGTAAAGCACTATGTGTGTCTCTCCCCATTACAGTATAACTCATCTCAGTAAACAATGATCATGCAGTCATGAAATAGTGAGAGCATCTTCTGCGAGTCGTGCTGAGTCATTACGGAAATGACATTACCAGTCTGATCTCATCATCAGACGCCGAGCACAGATGTCCATAGCAAAGTGGTTCGGCGGCACGAGTGCCAGCCAAATGGGATATACTCAGCATCTTTCCTCGTCAACTCCGTATCATTACAAAAATGACCACTCCGTAACCAAAATCCTATATTAGATTTACCAAGCAATGGGATTTACTCGGCAATCAGCATTGATCACTGTCATCTGCATAGACATGTATCATCTCTAATATTGTAGACAACTCCGTTACACAAGTCCTTTATCATACTTGTGGGTTTATTGCGACTATAAACCCCAGTATTGCAGTAGCATTAACAATTGAAGAGGTTTATTTAGAGTCCCTAGCTGGGAATCGAACCCACAAGCTTGACATTGTTAACACCACACCCTCACCCAACTGAGCTAACCAGCGGGGTCCTATTCTCCAAGGAGGCTCGTCTGACTCGTACGGGGAACTTTGGGCTTTGAGGAACCTATGGGGCCCCCTAGCCATCTGCTGCCCTGCGGCTAATACCCCAATCCGAGGGGCGGGGGTCTAGTCCACCCTAACACACCAGGATAAGTGTATCTGGCCTGGGGAGAATCTCCCCCAGAGGTCCTGCCTGGCTGGTTGTGGTTAAGATCTTTACTAAGCTGGTCCCTCCAGAGTCATGGTTAAAGACTGGGTTGCGGAAATAGAGGTTGTTTTTGAAGTAACCTAAACACTAACCAAGACACAACGCTTACTTCACTGGGCAGATTTTGATATGTATCGACCTTTGAATATGTATTACCCGGGTAATGAGAAACTTTTTAGACAGAGCGCGTTTGGGAACCAATACCAGAGACTGTCAATTGCAATTCATTACTTATAATGATATTATTATCAGCTACTGTGCGTTATGATCATAAGGGTAGATTTACCATCTTGAATCTCGATATCTCGTCATATATGGAGGGTTCGATTTCCACTCAGTGGTGGTAACATGATCCACCTATGTGCATGGAGGTCACAGGGGGGTGGGGTTGAGTGCGTGTGTACGGGCTCCCAGGCTTACTGCGTCCTCTCAGGGGCAGTGTAACACAAGAGGACCAGAGGGAAAACAGAACGGAAGAAGAGAAAGAAAAAGAGGAGGAGAAAAGGGAGAAAGCAGAGAAAAAACCGGAACGTTAAACACACGACGCACAAAGAACGTGAGAGAACTTACGACGCGTGCACACTGCAGTTGTAGAAGATGAAGTCCACGCTGGCGAACATCTTGCCCGTCTCCTTGGACTTGAGGTAGAGCTTCACCACGCGTTTGTCCCCTACAGAGACATGCACGTCGCTTAGCAACACACCATTTATGTTATGCATTGTAGACCCTGTAAGTGGGGTAGAAATAGCTCCTAGAGTCACAGTGACCATTAGATTGCTGATAAGAAATCTGCTTTAGGAACTATTAAGTCTAAACGTGTCAATTTCTGGGGAATCTAAATATACGGCGCCGTCATCTCGGGGCTTTGAAGAGGCGTAACAGGCAACAGTGGTGTCATTGTGGCGTGATTACATTAGAACTGATAACGATGCATAATGCAAGGTAATGGGACCCACTTCTGAACACTCTTTGGAGAGGACAAATATTAAATTGTCTTTGGTGCTTTGGGGAGCAATTAGGGGGCAAACACTGGTAGTGACAGAAAAACTCAGAAAGTATTGTCGAGTTATCCAAATAAAGCCATGAAATGTGCAATTCTGTTCAAGGCGAAACTATCAAGAAGATGAGGAAGACTGTAAGGCAATAAGGGCAGGGCATTGTAATGGCTGGAATGAAATGACTGGAACGGTATTAAACACATTGACACTGCTCCATTCCTTCCATCTCAGCCATTACTCCCTTCACCAGCCTCCACTGACTGACATGCGGCCACAGTCTTTTTTGGGGCCCGTGACATCCTTATTGGCGCCACAGCCTTTTCCTTTGCAGATTCTGTGAAATCATGACATCATCACCTGAGGAGGCGGGGTCCAGACGGCGTTCTCACCTTTGTTGCGGGTGATGGGGATGACGTCACGGGCTGAGGGGGACAGGCAGTAGATGCGACCCCCCTGGATGCGCCCCTCCGTCTCCACGTAGCCCTCGAAGGAGCAGTTGACCCCCGCAGAGAGGTCGGGGACGTTACGCGTCTCCAGCACCAGCTGGAGACAAATCAATGCAATATAGGGAATACATTATTAACACAGTTAAAGTGGTGGACATGTAATATATGCCACATAACGCCAAGGGTTAATGTGAGGACCTGCTGACCTAAATGGGCTCGGTTCCAATATCCTAGCTTAGCACTAGCATACAGCTTAGAATGAAGTGTGGGTGCTAGTGTGTTAGTGTAGGTATTGGAACATAGCCCTGCAATACATGTATTATTAACATGGTTAACATGGGGACAACAACACAGCACGTAAATGTGAGGACAGGCTGACCTAAATGGGCTCTGTTCCAATATTCCACAATAGCATACCATGCATTAAGTGCATGCTAAGTGGTGGGCTAGTGTGGATATTTGGAATGTAGCCTTGGAACACATTGAGGACCAAGGTAAGTGTGGCGAACATGTTAAGGTCTTCAATGAGACAAGCACTTAGTTAGAGACTTATTGGAACATTTACACACTGTCACTTTTGCGGTACACTAACAGAGTCCGACAAGTAGACACACACACACACCTGCACTTCGGACATGGTGACGGAGATGTTTTTGGGCTGGATGCTGAGCTCCACACACTGACGCTGGTCAGAGGCAAACCGCTGGGGCTCATCTGCACGCTCACACCTGTCCTTACGGGAACACCTAGAGGAGAGGAGAGGACAGAGTCAGAAATACACACACATACTTCACACACACCTGCATTTGGTGCATGAACAGTGTTGACGATGACACGCCATACACACACACGTCAGAAACATCCTCCATATGATCAGCCATCTGCAAAACCAGACAACCGGTGCACTAATGTCTCCATTTGCGTCACCAGCTATCATACCACCTCTCCATAACAAAACAAGCCTCAGCGGTAATAAAAATGTGCTGAACTGACACTTTCAGTGGCTCGGCGCTCAACAATAAAAGGAGGGAAAAATGCAAAGCGCCTCATCTTAGCTTTGATTTACCAACCTTCCCACTCAACAGAATACTGGCTCCCAACCACTCCCCACTGGATCACACACACACATTTGTAGGCACATACAAACACACGTCTATGCAAACATACACACATGGGGATATTACTTGCGGACCACATTACTCATTAGACCCTAAAGGAAAACTCCTGGAGAGTTAAACAGGTATGGGCCTTCTCTCAACCCCCTTCTTGAGAGGAGTGAGAATGAGGAGAGAGTGTGTGTGTGTGTGCCCGTGTGTGTGGGTCCGTGTGTGCGTGTGTCCATGCTAGCGTATAAGCTTTTAGCGTGTGTGTCTCAGTTAATATAACTCTAGCGTTGCTGCTAGGACCGCTCTCCTACCACATCGAGCGCCGCACGGCTGACGAACCAGACACATTTTACTCTAATAAGCTAATGCCACAGGGCAAAAACACAGAGCTTAAATACATGCCATTCTGAACATCAGTGGGCTAAAAATAGAGCGAGGGACGCTATCGAACGGGAAATGAGCGGAGTGAGCGGAGTGCTCCGTTTCGGCGAGGAGGGGGAAGGTCAAAAGCTTTGTGACTGGAGGTCAGCAACGCCTTGAGTTGATCTTGATTGCATTTCCGACGCCTTGCCGGCCTCGTACGCGTCTTCATTTAAAATTAGAATCCTCTCTAATGCAAATACACACACACACAGAATCCCACCGCATGCTCATGCAAAGGCACGCACTGACACACACACGCACGCACACCTGCCGGTCAGATGACGTGTTGTTGTTGTCGCTGCGCAGGTGGACGTTTTAATGAAGGGAGTGAACAGTAAGAACTGGAGGTACAGTATTGTGTGAGGCCTTGTGTATCACCTTTCACTGAGCCCAAATTGTATACATTCACACACACACACACGCGCAAACACACGCAAACCAGCACACACATCCCATAAACACACACCCTGAAGTCATGTTAGCCAGTGAGAGAGCACCACACTGTGTCACCAGGTGTATCTTATATAGATTTGTGTCTGGTGAGAAGTCACACACTAACTATGCTCACCTAACACAAATGCACGCACGAAAGCACGAATGTACACACAATGTATAAAAACCCTGGATTGCTGATGCTATGTATTGGCCATTGAGGGGCTTTGAAGCCGCCGGTCGGCCATATTGGCACTCCCCAGTAGAAGCAGTCATCCATAGAAATGGATGGAATTCTACAGTATTTCAACTAAAATGTTTTAAGGACAAAATTGCATGTATTTAAGTATTTTTGTTGTTGAAGTGGGGACAGTAACAGTAGTAATCTCCCAAAAAATTATACTTAAAAAAAAAAAAAGAGGAAATGTTATATTTTTCCATTATAATTGTTTTAATGTTTAGCTCACATAATATAAATTAAAAGTATGCAATAAGGTTTCTGTAATAGAATAAATGTGGCAAAACAAATGTAGAGTGCCAAGATGGATGCACAGTGGCTTCAGTTTGGGGAAGGCCTTTTCCTGTTGGAGCATGACAATGCTCCCGTGCACAAAGTGAGGTCCATACAGAAATGGTTTGTCGAGATCGGTGTGGAATAACTTGGCTGGCCTGCACAGAGCCCTGACCTCAACCCTATCTAACACCTTTGGGATTAATTGGAATGCCGACTGTGAGCCAGGCCTAATCGCCCAAAACCAGTGCCCGACCTCAGTAATGCTCTTGTGGCTGAATGGAAGCAAGTCCCCGCAGCAATGTTCCAACATCTAGCGGAAAGCCTTCCCAGAAGAGTGGAGGCTGTTATAGCAGCAAAGGGGGGACCAACTCCATATTAATATATATATATATATATATATATATATATATATATATATATATATATATACACACTACATGACCAATAGTATGTGGACACCTGCTCGTCGAACATCTCATTCCAATATCATGGGCATTAATATGGAGTTTGTCCCCCCTTTGCGGCCATGTAATGTATATATATGGGGGCTGCGGGGATGCATGCTAAGCCACTTCTTATAATTATAAGTGAAGTATATCTAAGATGTGTCAGGGCTCCAGCTATGCATTTGGTTTTCTAATTTGCTAGCTAAGTGGCTATGCCGGTGTAATATGGTCACTGCAACAGCCCTAGTGTAAACAAGGACACCTGACATGCTCTGCACTGTTATCTGCTACTAACAGGTTGATTAATTTATCTACAGATCATATAAACGATGGAAGAGACTATCAACACATACAGTATTCTGGCAAAAAGCTTTCATGCTAACGGAGCTAGCATAAGGCTAACACAGAGCCTGAGTCCCGATACTAAGGAGAGTAGCTTACTTGCCTCATCTCTTGCCCTCAATGCATCGTCTCAGCCGTAGGTGATAGCGATGGAACGATTAAAAAAAGAAAAAAAGGTGATGGCAACTCCCCAAAAAAGACTGCACCAACAAACGCTATCTTCTTTTTGGGAGACGCCATCCCCTTTTCTTTTCTAGAATAATACTTCACCCAGATGAGCACCCCATTCCATAGAAGCCTTAAGTAGCACCGACATACAGTCTCTAAATTATCTCTTGAGATTTGTTTTTGCTCTGTCTAATTCACATAAGCTGAAAGAAAAAGAGATTATGACTTTGCTTAACTCGAGCATGTACTTACACATTGTGAAGGACACACCAGCCACAGTGGGGGTCTTTGGAGCCCAGGCACTGGCCACAGGTGGTGTACTGCTCACAGCTCTCCACTGGTACCCTGCTCACCTACACACAGAGAGACAGAGACAGAGACAGAGACAGAGACAGAGACAGAGACAGAGACAGAGACAGAGAGAGAGAGAGAGAGAGAGAGAGAGAGAGAGAGAGAGAGAGAGAGAGAGAGAGAGAGAGAGAGAGAGAGAGAGAGAGAGAGAGAGAGAGAGAGAGAGAGAGAGACAGAGACAGAGACAGAGACAGAGACAGAGACAGAGACAGAGACAGAGAGAGAGAGAGAGAGAGAGAGAGAGAGAGAGAGAGAGAGAGAGAGAGAGAGAGAGAGATGGGGGGGGGGGATGAGAGCGAGAGAGAATGCTGTTAGCATTCCAAATCAGATTAAAGCAATGCAGTGCACACCATGCTAGTAGGATGACACACACACACAGATATGTATCCACACATAAGGACTCAAAAATGACTTTTAATTTGATTTAAGAATGCCAGAGGCTGGAAGCGTGTGTGTGTTTCTTCTTTCCACTGTAACGGGTTGTTGAAGCAGCGTGTGTGTTCTAGTGTGTAGTTCATGTCTAGCGACGTGTACACCAGTTTAGGGAGCGGGCACGCAATGTACGCTGGGCAGACTGACAGGTGGCCGTGGCAACTGTGCTTTGATTGACAGGCGACCTCCGAAACCCAATAGCAGACGGATGTACTCACAGTATGACGGAGTGTGTGTGTGTGTGCGCACATGTGTCTGACAGCAAATGAGTGTGAAAGCAAGCGTGTGTGTGCAGGACTGCCTAACAGTGAGCGACAGTATGTGGGTGTGAGTGAGTGCGTACGACTGTGCGCACGCGTGTATGTGGAACTACTTCACAGCGATTAGAGAGGTAACAGCCTGATGATGCATGCTCCACAGGATCAGTCAGTAAGTCAACCCTCTACTCCAGTATAGGTTGATGACAGATGGCTAGCTATAGAGGAATCGTCCCCCCATGTGTGTGTGTGTGTGACTGATATGGTGGGTACGCATTATATTTCTACTGTGGGGTACCTTACAATCATGTGGTGGGAAACGGATCCCTCTAAAACGGTAAGTAAGACCACTAAAGACCTTCCCCCAGGGGCCGTCATTGGAGCAGAGTGAGAGAAACACATAGGCATGGAGACACACCTGGGCAGTGAGCGACACATTCTCTGTCAGTCTCTCAAATACACACAGAGACCAGCTGGGAGAGACCAGCTGGAGGCGAGCCAAGTGGAGGCTCACTTTACAACAAGAGAGGAGGAGAGGGCGGAAGCTAGAAAAGAGGAGGGAGAATATATGGTAATAAGGCTTCATGAGGCTAAGAGGTAAGGATATCTGCTGTATATTCTAGCCTGAAGGATGGTCATCTTAGGATCCCTTTTCATAAGCATCCAGTGAGGAGTTGGCCGGCTGCCCGGACGGGACGCAGCGAGAAATGAAGTGGTGCTGAAGAATGGCACAAAGAGGAAGAGGCTTCTAGCAGCGGATAGGCTCTATGATATAAGACCCCTCTCGCATGTGGCATCCTCTGTTTTAACGAGTTGGGAGGAGTGCGTGTGTGTGTATATGCGTGTGTGTGTATATGCATGTGTGTATATGCGTGTGTGTGTATATGCGTGTGTGTGTGTGTGTGTGTGTGTGTATATGCATCTGCCTCTTTTAATAAAAGAGCATTCCCGTAGGCTCTTTTACATTAATCACGTAAATGACCTTATAAACGAATTTACAATTGAAACCAAAGCTGTAACTCAATCCCAGTTTCAGTCTCCTTCCTTTTGTCATGCTCGGCACTGGCCCCAACTATTTATAGATGACAACAGATCTCCTGCTATAAAGTTTCCACCCTTCTTCTCCAATCTGTTTTTACAGTATCCGTATATGCCATCACCTTCAGTTAAAACGCAGTGCTAACAGGCTTTGTGATGGCCGCCTGATGGCCCAAAGGCCCCCGTAAAGCTTTCAATACACGCTTTCATTTACCGTAAAAAAGAGAGGGAGCGAGGGGGAGAGAGCGGGGAAAAAATGGTGGTTGGGGCCT
Organism: Coregonus lavaretus; assembly: GCF_964263955.1. Lineage (NCBI taxonomy): Eukaryota > Metazoa > Chordata > Actinopteri > Salmoniformes > Salmonidae > Coregonus > Coregonus lavaretus. The sequence continues at coordinate 48,604,769 of NC_139999.1, forward strand.
TTTTTAAATAGTGGCCCATGGGGGACCCTCCAGAGGAAGCAGAGGGAGGGGGACACCACAGACTTCTACCCCAGATTGAGGCTCTTCCCCTGGAGTGGATTATCTAGGCGCTTGGGGCAGTGTTCTTCGATCATGGATCTCGGGTAGGGACAGTGTGTGTAGGGTTTTGCTTTAGCCCAGCATTAACATACCCATTTCCAATCAATCACAGGCTTAATGATGAATAGTAGATGAGTTGAATCTGCTGTGTTAGTGCAGGGTTAGAACTAAAACTAGGGGCTAGAGGATAGGGGTGGAGGTAGAATAAAGAGGGGGGTAGCACTGAATCAGCTCAGCTTTCCTGTCAGAACTAATCTGTCATATAGCCAGCTGACTCCCAGCAGGTTATGATGAGATTTAAAAGGCGCTACAGTTATTACCTGTCATCATAGCGTCAGTCTCTCCCCCCTACGCTACGCGACTCCACCTAGCATTAGCGCAGCGCCCCATTTCAATAAGCGTCTATCATCCTCCATCAACCGCGCGGTTTTAATCTGTGCTCGCATCGAACCGCGCTACGCGGCTACAGAAATCGATACGGCCCGGGAATGGCAGCAGAAATCAAAACGGACGGGATGGAATGTATTAGAGGAGATGGGGAAATGATAGAGAGTCATGAGCGTCAGTATAGCCTAGCGCTTTCTGCTAGCGATTTAGCCCAGCAATAGCGCACAGTCTTCCTTTGGGGATCTATGGGGAATCAGTGCAGCAGTGGTTTGTGTTGCTAAGCTAGCCAGCTGCAGGGTTATCAAAATCAGGCTAGCGTCTTTATTGACTGGATTGTAAGGGCTTAGAGGGATCGATTACTGGGGGTCTGTTTGATATGTTGACTGATTGGAGATAAGAAGGGAGACAAACAGTGCTGGGGGGGGGAGTAGAGAGAGAGAGAGAGGTCATACCCATTGAAACTGACCTGTGTTCGCTCAGTATATATCCATCTGTAGGACAAGGAGAGGAGGCAATGGATACACGTCCCAATGGATGGGCCAATGAAACCACCATTATCATAGCCTCCATTGTGATTGCTACCCTCTTTCCTCTCACTCTCGTCTTCTCTGCTTGTTTCTCAACCTCTGGGCCCCTTTTAGCTCCCTCCCTTTCTACCACTCTCTCTTTATTCTCTCCATTCCTCCCTTCCTAACATATTTCTTCCTCTTCAGGGGTCACAATGCTGTCACTTCCGACCAACAACCAATGACCAACTCTGAGACCACCACCATTCAGACCAAGAGCACCCTTCTCCAGTCCAGAGCCCTGGCGTAATCACATTACACTACCGCTTTGGGCCCACTTCCTCCTAACCTGTGCACTTCCATTAGCAACAATTGGCCCTTTTATAGAGACTGCTTCTTTAAGTTGCCCGAGTTGCTACACATACCCAATACCCAAATTTGTATTATACTTTTTTTTTAACCTTTATTTAAGAAGGAAAATACCCTTGAGGTTAGAAACCTCTTTTTTTGAGGGGGACCTAGCAAGAGGTCAGCAGGAAGTAGTCAGTATGTCAGATGTGAATGAACGAGTGAGATCTGCACTACACATTCTCTACATGCTCGTCCTAGTAGACGACAGTATGTCAGCATTTCTGTCAGCGTTTCGATGGGTGCCTATGCATGTTCAGCTCACTCTGTAGAAATTGTCCAAGGCTATGTAGAGTAGTAAGAGAGAAAGAGAGAGAGTGAGCGAGCAGAGGGAGAGAGAGAGATAATTAAAAAGAAAGAGGAAGATGGCTATCCTCTCATCTCCAATCGTATCAACAGAGGCCCATTCACTTCCAATTCTAAGCTAGTCTAATCAAAATCTTTATATATACGGTACTCATCCCCCTACATGCCCTGGGTCCAACCAAGCCCCAGGTCCAGGTCCAGTCCTACCTTACCTCCAGCCTCTCCAGACCTGGGTTCAAATACTATTCCAAATAATTTCAATACTTTATCTGTGCTCGATGAGCTTAACTGGCATAATGGAACCAATAGAAAAGTAAAATAAATTACAAAGCCCACCAACCCTGCCAAGGTGGCACTCCAGGCAGCCTAAAGTAAACCCCAAAAAAGTATCTGAAATATTTCAAATAGAATTTGGACCCAGGTGTGATAGAGAGCGATGGAAGCAGCCAGACAGGCCATGGGCCCTGGTAATTAACCGCTGGAGGAGATACACGGCTCCATGGTAAATTACTCTGTCACTTTTGTAAATTGACTTTTTGAAGACTGAGGCACAACAAGCCTCGCCTCTCTCCCCGCCTGGCATTTCCATTATCAGATAGAGAGAAAGAAAGAAAGAAAGAGAGAGAGAAAGAGAGAAAAAGAGAGAAAAGGACAAATGGTGGTACAAGATTATCATCCATGCCTTGTAGGTGTTTTAGGGAATGTCTACACATGGAGAGAATAGATAGCATGAGCGCTAGCAAAGCAATCGAATTAAATCCAATCCAATTCTACTTGCATTGTCTTTTTTGTAACAAAGTGCTTTGGGAGGCAAATAATAAGCATGTCCAAAAGTCTAAAACAAACAATCCAAAACAACAAAATGTACATTCAAGTCAATGGCATGGTTATGTGTGTTACCTTTATGTGGTTCAAAGGTGGCAGAGAAAACATGCCAACTACTTAACCTGTTTACCCTACGTTGGGCTCTGAATGGCTTCTCTCCATGCCAATCACATGCCACGCCCTCTTTCCATCCAATCACAATTGAGCAGCAAAGTTACTGAAACACCCATACAAACAAGGAATGATTGAGAGGCGACATATTTAACAAAAACATTATCTCCCCTATTCCTTTGTTCCATTCCTCTTCCCCTAACGTTATCACATCCCCCCATCGTTCCGACATGCCTCGAAAAACACCAAACTAAAAAAGCTAGAGAAAGAGGGGAGCGTTATCTCGTGGCAGCCCAACTTCCATTAGGGACGTGATAGCATCGGGACCAAGCTGAGCTTTTGAGCACCCCTATCTGCCGCTATCTGTAAAGCATTACCGCCGATACAAAGACAGGGAGGGAGAAAGAGAGGGAGGGAGAAAGAGAGTGAGAGAGAAAGAGAGTGAGAGAAAAAGAGAGGGAGAGAGAGGGAGCGAGCGAGAGAGAGAGAGCGAGCGAGCGAGGGAGAGAGAGAGAGTGAGGGAGAGAGAGAGCGGGGGAGAGAGAGAGCGAGGGAGAGAGAGAGAGCGGGGGGGAGAGAGAGCGGGGGGGAGAGAGAGAGAGCGGGAGGGAGAGGGAGGGCGAGAGATGGGAAACACAGTGAGAAAAACAGAAAGAGATAGCCGAGCACGATCTCCCAGATTAAGACACATGAAAACCTATTGCTAGCCGGCAAATGATCCCACCTGACTATATCTCCCGCCGCAGGTGCCACATTCAAAGGGGATTGCCATCGTTCAAGCACTCTTTCCTTCCAAGAGCGAGGAAAGGAGGGGGAGATGGAGAAGGGGGAGATGAGGAAAAAGGAGAGGAGAAAGCTCTACTCTATTCCCGGAAGGATGACCTGAGGATTATATCCCATTAACACCTTCAGAGGAAGAGAGAGTGAGGGGGAGAGAGGAAGGAGGAGGAGGAGGAGGAAGGATCGTTTTAAAGCTGTATTTGTTCCATTTCTTTTTCAGAAGTGCGAACTCAATCACACACACACCCACACCATATCTAGCATGTTGAGATACAGCTGCTGTCCGTCAGAGAGACACATTCTGTGCCAGTGCTAAAGGCTCGCACACATCACACCAAATGTGGATCTAGCGTTCGTCTGCCGATCGGTCAGCGCGCTGTGTTTTAGGGACCACCCACTGTAGACGTTTGACTGCCGACCTTTTTCTCGGTTCGCAAATTACGTTCAGAGATGCCAAGTACTCTCGGGCCAGCAAATGCTATTCGTGTGTCTGAGCCTTAAGACATGGCTGGCAGCAGTATGCTGATCTAAGGTCAGTTTGGAATGTGGTGATAGAAGCCCATGTGCCTCTCTACCGCTCTCCCCACCCCTGAGCCCAAATGACTAGGAATCAGCAGCGTGTTACATCTCAGACAGTGGTGTGGAATGTATGTGGCCCAACGCCGCTGTACGCTGATCTAAGGTCAGTTTGGAGTGTGGTTGCCTAATGGTGAAGGTTAGGATTGGGGTGAGATCAGTGGTTAAGGGTAATTGTTGGAGTGAATGTGACCATGGCTGCCACTGTTATGTCCTGGGTTACATACTCACACACACAGAGGCCCTTACAGACAGACCACCTCTGTGTGTGTGCTGAGAGATGCTCATTGTTGACTGTGGTTTGATTATGCTCATGATTCAGGTACAGTGTGAGAACTGCTGGGGGCAGTGCCATGGAGACCAATGTTTGCCCAACACTCAGGAGATGGAAGGGGAGAGAGAGAGAGATCTTCCCCTGCTATTCATACTACAACTACTTGCACATTGCTAAAACACTGTACATCGCTGATAATATAACACTTGAAATGGCTAACATTTTGAAACATTTGTGTGCGATGTTTACTGTTAATTTCTAATCGTTTTTTTGTTGATGTTTTGTGTCTTCTCACTTTTGTCTATTGTTTCTTTTGGTAATGTAAACACTTGTTTCCCAGTCCAATAAAGCCCTTTAAATTGAATTGAGAGAGCAAATATAAAGAGAAGAGAAGATAAGAGAAGAGAGAGAGAGAGAGAGAGAGAGAGAGACAGAGAGAGACAGGGAGCAAGCAAGCATGAGCATGAGACACACAGGGGGAGAGAAAAAGAAAGAAAAGGAGAGAGAGAGAGAAATGACAAGATAATTGTGAGAGGGTCAGAGACATAGCTAATCGTCTTTGAGACAGGGTGAGACGGTAGGTTCATTGAGGTCTAGGTGTGTGTGTGGGGGGGGGGGGGGGGGGGGGGGGCTTGCACAGACACACGTCAGTGTGTGTGTAGGAGGAAGGTGCTAGCTAGACGACCTCTTGTATTTGAGCGGCACACCCCTCCCCCGTCTCTGCTCATCTGCTGTCTGCCCCACTCGCCTCGCATCACCGCCCCCAAAGTCTATTAACATTTACATTACAATGACCACTTCATCCACGCAGTGTGTTGTGTGTGTATGCAACAAGATATCCCACTGACTTCATGTGCCGACGTCCTTGGACAAACGTGTTAAATTTAGGCACACAGAAACAACTCTACGGTTAAGTTTAGGCTTTAATTCCAACTGGTTAAGGATTAAGGTTTGGGATAGGGTTAAAAATATAGGTATTCATTCCGACTCGGCTTGCTAAATCGGCGCGGAAGGATTGCGGAGTGGTCTAAGCCGCGAGCTCCTGCTCCGTAGAGCTGTTCTCCGTAGAGCTGTCCTCCGTAGAGCTGTCCTCCGTAGAGCTGTCCTCCGTAGAGCTGTCCTCCGTAGAGCTGTCCTCCGTAGAGCTGTCCTCCGTAGAGCTGTCCTCCGTAGAGCTGTCCTCCGTAGCGCTGTCCTCCGTAGCGCTGTCCTCCGTAGAGCTGTCCTCCGTAGAGCTGTCCTCCGTAGAGCTGTCCTCCGTAGAGCTGTCCTCCGTAGAGCTGTCCTCCGTAGAGCTGTCCTCCGTAGAGCTGTCCTCCGTAGAGCTGTCCTCCGTAGAGCTGTCCTCCGTAGAGCTGTCCTCCGTAGAGCTGTCCTCCGTAGAGCTGTCCTCCGTAGAGCTGTCCTCCGTAGAGCTGTCCTCCGTAGAGCTGTCCTCCGTAGAGTGCGGGGCACTCGTTTTTTTATGTTTATTTTTGCCCCTAGTGGCTGGTTTTGACGGCGTCACTCAACATCCCGTGGAGCTGCACAAACGTTGAATTTCACCTTGGATCTGGAATGATCCATCTTGTTTGTGTGTGTGTGTGTGTGTGTGTGTGTGTGTGTTATACTGATGTATCCAAGTGTGACTGCATATCATGGTACTTGAGAACATGCATTTAGATTTCCTCTAAGGCTGTTGAATCTCTGAGGATAACAGATCTACTTTATATCACACTAGGTCCAGAGGTGTGACTTGAGTGTTTGTGTGTGCTGAGTGAATAGCTCAGAGTACTGTACATCTCTAGTGCCGGACCAACACCAGTTTCCTCTTTGTCAATGTCAGCTTTTACCGAATGCCTAGCTACTTAACAAAACAATGTACTACGCATTCTTATTGTATTCCAGTCAAGAATACACACAATTATCCTCTTCTTCAAGCAGGTTTAATGTAGCAAACAGCAAGCACACAAGGAACTTTCCCTTGCTTTGTACTGAGGCAATGTCACGCAAACATCCTCTAATTCAGCCAGGTTAAGGACAGCCAGCAAGCGAGCAAAGTTTCCTCAGGAACTTTACATTTTCTTTGTTTGTACTGTTTAAAGTCAAGCCTGTTTATGCTAATTGGTTCGGCTGGTGGCCAAGTATCTGTGGGTTCAAACCCATTGATGTACACGTGTTGCCCCCGGAGAAAGGAAAGTACTTTGTCAAAAGGAGGTTTACACCAAACCGACCGGAGCCAAACAGGATAGAAGCAGTAGCTGTGCTGTGTCTTTTGTGCGAGCGGGATGGGGATTCGAACCCGCAACCTTGGGATAATGGAGATGCTCTTGGCTTTGGAGCAGGGTCTTTGTTAGGAGTGTGTGTGTGTGTGTGTGTGAGGGGGAGTGGGAGGCTGTGTGCATGCGTGTGCGTACTGTCAATGTGCGGCAGATGCTAGGAGCCCTGGATTTCGTGTGATTTGGCTGATTGTGAGTGCAGACAATAGCCAGCCCACACACACATGCACGAACACAGACTCACACAAACGGGAGGCATACACATACACACACTACACACACACACACACGCACCAGCGCAGAGACACACACAGAAGAAGAGAAGGAGGGGGGACATCTGATATTCCACCTCCCATCCATTACCATTGTGTCCACACCATACAAAACGACACTAATATTAGCATGAATTTCCAGTAAGACGCTTCACAATACGGGGTGGGGGGGGGGGGGGTTAAAAATGGGCCCATATTCACAAGGGAGGCCATGAATATTTATGCTACACAATTAACTAGCGCTGAGGAGTGTGTGTGTGTGTGTATGATATGCATGAACAACTGCAAAGACTCTCGACCGTGTATAAGGCAACAAGAATTACAGTCTTACAGCCCAGTGACTTTGCTGAACAATGACAAGAAGATAAGGGATAGCTACAGACTAATGAGTTTACTGAAAGTGGCTTATAAGACAATGGCAGAGACTTTGGTGCAAAGTATTTCTATGAATGGAAATGAAGAAAAAGGGTATCAGAGTTTAGTGTCTTGGCTAAGCAAGACAATACAAGGCAATGTTTGAGGGACAATGCTCTGACAGATAGTGTAAAAATATATCTTTATGAACAAGAAAAAGCTTTTCTGCTTTTCTTTTTTTTTTCTTTTCATAATAATTGTTTGCTTTCTTCACATCGTAAATGGCTAAAATTACCTAAATATGTCAATTAATTAGAAGATATGAAGAGGACAGCAGTTGATATACCTTCAAGGGCTTGTCGTCTGTCAATGGCTGTTAGACAATGAATGGTTCATGCATGGGTCCACACACACACACACACACACACACACACACACACACACACACCCCTCCTGTCAAATGATGAAGAAAGTGGAGTCAAACGACACATAAATCACTGGGCCTTTGTGCCACGCACCTTAAAAGTGACTCAGAGTGGGGTTCTTCTTTATGTGTGCCTCAGTGTGTGCGTTTGTCTACGTGTGTGTGTGTGTGTGTGTGTGTGTGTCTGTGTGTATGTGTGTATGTGTGAGTAGACCCGTCATGGGCCACGCTCCAGTGGATATGTCCAATGACACCTTAATGTGCTTGGCTTGTCTTGAGGACCCCTGCGGGCTGAGCGCACAGGGACTGCTGGGGCCTGTCTGCCTTGCTACTTCCTCTAACCGGCAGGGGAGAGGTGTGTGTGTTTATCTGTGTGTCTGTCTGTGTGTGTGTACTAGAGAGAGAGATAAAGACCGAAGGGGGATGTGTATCTGTGTGTACAGTGGCTTGCGAAAGTATTCACCCCCCCTTGGTATTTTTCCTATTTTGTTGCCTTACAACCTGGAATTAAAATGGATTTTTTTGTGGGTTTGTATCATTTGATTTACACAACATGCCTACGACTTTGAAGATGCAAAATATGTTTTATTGCGAAACAAACAAGAAATAAGACAAAAAAACAGAACACTTGAGCGTGCATAACTATTCACCCCCCCAAAGTCAATACTTTGTAGAGCCACCTTTTGCAGCAATTACAGCTGCAAGTCTCTTGGGATATGTCTCTATAAGCTTGACACATCTAGCCACTGAGATTTTTGCACATTCTTCAAGGCAAAACTGCTCCAGCTCCTTCAAGTTGGATGGGTTCCGCTAGTGTACAGCAATCTTTAAGTCATACCACATATTCTCAATTGGATTGAGGTCTGGGCTTTGTCTAGGCCATTCCAAGACATTTAAATGTTTCCCTTTAAACCACTCAAGTGTTGCTTTAGCAGTATGCTTAGGGTCATTGTCCTGCTGACCTCCGTGCCAGTCTCAAATCTCTGGAAGACTGAAACAGGTTTCCCTCAAGAATTTCCCTGTATTTAGCACCATCCATCATTCCTTCAATTCTGACCAGTTTCCCAGTCCCTGCCGATGAAAAACATCCCCACAGCATGATGCTGCCACCACCATGCTTCACTGTGGGGATGGTGTTCTCGGGATGATGAGAGGTGTTGGGTTTGCGCCAGACATTTTCCTTGATGGCCTCAATGTGTGGCAGATGCTAGGAGCCCTGGATTTCGTGTGATTTGGCTGATTGTGAGTGCAGACAACAGCCAGCCCACACACACATGCACGAACACAGACTCACACAAACGGGAGGCATACACACGCGCCAGACATAGTGTTTTCCTTGATGGCCAAAAAGCTCAATTTTAGTCTCATCTGACCAGAGTACCTTCTTCCATATGTTTGGGGAGTCTCCCACATGCCTTTTGGCGAACACCAAACGTGTTTGCTTATTTTTTTCTTTAAGCAATGGCTTTTTTCTGGCCACTCTTCCATAAAGCCCAGCTCTGTGGCGTGTACGGCTTAAAGTGGTCCTGTGGACAGATACTCCAATCTCCGCTGTGGAGCTTTGCAGCTCCTTCAGGGTTATCTTTGGTCTCTTTGTTGCCTCTCTGATTAATGCCCTCCTTGCCTGGTCCGTGAGTTTTGGTAGGCAGCCCTCTCTTGGCAGGTTTGTTGTGGTGCCATATTCTTTAAATTTTTTATATAATGGATTTAATGGTGCTCCGTGGGATGTTCAAAGTTTCTGATATTTTTTTATAACAATGATCTGTACTTCTCCACAACTTTGTCCCTGACCTGTTTGGAGAGCTCCCTTGTTTAGTGGTGTTGCAGAGTCTGGGGCCTTTCAGAACAGGTGTATATATACTGAGATCATGTGACAGATCATGTGACACTTAGATTGCACACAGGTGGACTTTATTTAACTAATTATGTGACTTCTGAAGGTAATTGGTTGCACCAGATCTTATTTAGGGGATTCATAGCAAAGGGGGTGAATACATATGCATGCACCACTTTTCAGTTTTATTTTTTTAGCATTTTTTTAAACAAGTTATTTTTTTCACTTCACCAATTTGGACTATTTTGTGTATGTCCATTACAGGAAATCCAAATAAAAATCCATTTAAATTACAGGTTGTAATGCAACAAAATAGGAAAAACGCCAAGGGGGATGAATACTTTTGCAAGGTACTGTATCAGAGACAGTGGAAGGTGTATGGAGATAACTGTGTGTGGTAAGGGGGGAGGTTATATGGTATATAACAAGGATTCATAGTGGGGTGGCATTAACGTGCTCAACGACTCAACCTAAACCCCTGAAACGAGCCCTCTACTTTCACCCCCCTCTCTTTTCGATACCACCCCCTTCCCCAATTCCAGAATATTCCACCGCTATCTCATACCAGGGCAGTAGAGGTGTAAGAGGATGGAGAGAGAGAAAGAGAGAGAGAGAGAAAGAGCGTGAGAGAGTGCGAGAGTGAGTATGAGCATTAGAGAGTGTACGAGAGAGACATTGAGAGACGGGGAGAGAGAACGAGAGAAAGATGAGGAAAGGGGTTAAAAGGAAGGGTGAGATGATTTAAAAAATATGGGAATGGGATCATTGCAAGCCGTTTCAGAGGGGGGCACTCAATTTCGGCTTAGAATGGAGCGTGTGAGAGAGGGAGAGAGGAAGGAGAAGAGGAGGAGGGGGGATGGGGGAAGGGCGAGTAACCGAGACATGGATTTAAGAAGGGGAGAGGGTGTGCAGGGGGGTGGGCTATGGGAATTACCTCTCTAGTCATTAATAATGAGGAGGGACTTTAACCAGGGGTCTACCCCACGGAGAGGTACCCCTGGCCCCTCCTTCAGCCCCCCTCGGCTTAACCCCACCCTGGACTCTGTTAATGGGGATCACGGCCAGGCATTGAGGCGGGTGGGGGGGGGGGCCTGGGGGTGTGTTAGTGAGAAAGGGAGTAGGAGTATCTTTTAGTATGTGTTTTCCAAGTCTGTCATATACACAGTGTACAAAGCATTAGGAACACCTTCCTAATATTGAGGTGCACCCCTTTTGCCCTCAGAACAGCCTCAATTCGTCGGGGCATGGACTCTACAAGGTGTCGGAAGCA
>NC_139999.1:48620452-48843898 GCF_964263955.1 Coregonus lavaretus
TTAGCCGGCAACTGGGAAATAATGGATGTGACAGATTCTGATGCAAGTCTGTAATTGGATGACTCACCCATTGTAACTTCATCCAGAGAATTTGACTGTACAGTACTGTGGCTTGCCAAGCATAAGTACCACTATAGTGACACCAGGGCTGCGTCCCAAATCGCACCCTATTCCCTATGTAGCGCACTACTTTTGAGCCATAGTTCCCTATTTAGGGGATTGGGTGCCATTTGGGATGTAGCCCAGCTTTCCCTGCACTCAGGTGACAGGTTCCTTTATATTTGAATACACCACCTACCTACGGTACCACAGGGCTGCTCCCACACATTACTGAGACATCTGCTACTATGATAAGACCGTGTCTGTGTGTCTGTGTGTGTGTCCTCAGTCCTTGCTATGGGGCTGCTGACAGGACAGTCTGGCTCTCTTTAGGTGTTATTCTATGGAGCTGCATGGCGTCCCAAACTTCTTTGATGTTACAGAAGGAGGTGGGGTAGGGAGTGACATTCCACCATATGTGCGGAAGCTTGTGAATCACACACACACACACGTACCTGCGGAAACACTCACACACGTGTGTATGAATCTAACACACTTGCGCACACACACACACCTCTCGCCCACCCCCTCACAAAGTTTCTGATCCCTTCTCCTATACTCTTCTGACTGGATCAGTCTTCACATAAGTGGGTCTGCCCATGCATAATGGCAGCTCTGACACATTCCACCCTTTGATGTTAGAGGAGAGGGGGGCTCCCCCCACCCCTCCTCCCTCTCCCACTCCCCCGCATTGAAGTGCAGATTTGGCGCGACCCTCTCTGAATGGAACAATGGAGACTGAATAAGGAGAGGAAGGGAGGAGTGAAGAGGTGAAGTAGGGATTGAATGGGAGACTGCTGGAAGTACTAGTCCCCTGTACAAGAGGGGAGAGTTTGACTGACGGCTGGCGTGTGTCCCGAACGGAGACAAGGAAAGGAGGCCATCGCAGAGCATTGGGACACAGCCCATAACGAAACGGACATGTGCTTTTAGGAATCTAACTGTCAACAGGTGAGGGAAGGAAGGAAGGAGGGAGAGAAAGAAGGAGATATGGGTAAAAAAGAAAAAAGTTCTCTCCCATCTAGTCTGTTTATCTCCCATCACTCACTCTTTACCTTTCTCTAAGTGATGAAGTCAAAAAGTGAGTTTCATTCCTAGCATTCAGTCTCACTCCGGGGCTTCGTAGAACTGCAGCATAGCGAGGACTCAGTAAACACATCACTCACTTAGGTGGCAGAACACTGTAGCCATAACAGCCTTAATAAAAGTGTGTGTGTGTGTGTGTGTGTGTGTGTGTGTGTGTGTGTGTGTGTGTGTGTGTGTGTGTGTGTGTGTGTGTGTGTGTGTGTGTGTGTGTGTGCGCAAGACAGCGGAGTGAGTGTATAGAGACAAAAAATGTTATTTAAACCTTTATAGAAAATGTCCTAAGCTAAATGTCAGTGGAACTGCACAATTTTCTATTGAATAGACCTATAGTGCTAGGGTTGAGGCACTTAGGTTAGAGATTGCACCCTGAACAATCACACAGACTGAAGCGCCACACATTGGTAAAGCACTCTGCGGTAATTTCTGCTACCAGGTTCAAATTAATGATAGGTTACTAGGAATTCTAGCTTGAGACGCTTGAAGTTGGATTTATTGGCCGAAATGAGCTTTTTTGCAGTCTCGTCCACTCTTTCCCATCCTCAGTCTTGCGCTCTCCTTTTCCCTCTCCCTCCCTCCATCTCTACCCATCTCCCTCTCTCTTTGTCAGGGTTTGATCTAGGCTCTTCTCTGTATATAATGGCTTGAAGACAAGAGCAGATGCAGCATTTACGCATGAGCAACCTCCATGGTCACACTTCTACAAGTTATCTAAAACACAAGTGTGACCTGTGTAGGTAGTCGTTTTTATGTCTCAGTCTTCAAAATATCAGGTAGGGCGGCAGGTAGCATAGTGTTAGAGCATTGGGCTAGTAACCGAAAGGTTGCTAGTTCGAATCTTTGAGCCGACTAGGTAAAAAATCTGTTGATCTGCCCTTGAGCAAGGCACTTGACCCTAAGCTCCCCTGAATAATGGCTGGTCCCATGTCGTGACCCCACTCGCCGAGGGTGTCTCAGGGGGAGTGGGATATGCAAGAAACATTATTCCACTTCACCACACACTGTACAGGTTACACACGTGTACATGTGTGAAACAGGACAAATATAAGCACCCCCTATTGGACCTTTGATATCACGACTTATTTCAGCATATACAGTGCCTTCAGAAAGTATTCAGACTCCTTGACTTTTTCCACATTTTGTTAGTTTACAGCCTAATTCTAAAATGGATTAACAAAATAAATAATCTCAGCAATCTACAAACAATAGCCCATAAGGACAAAGTGCAAACAGGTTTTTATAACCTTTTGCTATGAGACTCGAAATTGAACTCTGGTGCATCCTGTTTCCATTGATCATCCTTGAGATGTTTCTACAACCTGATTGGAGTCCACCTATTGTAAATTAAATTGATTGGACATGATTTGGAAAGGCACACACCTGTCTATATAAGGTCCCACAGTTGGCAGTGTATGTCTGAGCAAACACCAATCCATGAGGTCGAAGGAATTGTCTGTAGAGCTCCGAGACAGAATTGTGTCAAGGCACATATCTGGGGAAGGATCCCAAAACATTTCTGCAGCATTGCAGGTCCCCAAGAACACAGTGGCTTCCATCATTCTTAAATGGAAGAAGTTTGGAACCACCAAGACTCTTCCTAGAGCTGGCCGCCCGGCCAAACTAAGCAATCGGGGGAGAAGGGCCTTGGTCAGGGAGGTGACCAAGAACCCGATGGTCAGTCTGACAGAGCTCTAGAGTTCCTCTGTGGAGATGGGAAAACCTTCCAGAAGGACAACCATCTCTGCAGCACTCCACCAATCAGGCCTTTATTGTAGAGTGGCCACAAAGAAGCCACTCCTCGGTAAAAGGCACATGACAGCCCGCTTGGAGTTTGCCAAAAGCCACCTAAAGACTCTCAGACCATGAGAAACAAGATTATCTGATCTGATGAAACCAAGATTGAGCTCTTTGACCTGAATGCCAAGCGTCACTTCTAGAGGAAACCTGGCACCATCCCTACGGTGAAGCATGGTGGTGGCAGCATCATCATGTTGCAGGGATGTTTTTCAGCGGCAGGGACTGGGAGACTAGTCACGATCGAGGGAAAGATGAACGGAGCAAAGTACAGTGAGATCCTTGATGAAAACCTGCTCCAGAGCGCTCAGGACATCAGACTGGGGCAAAGGTTCACCTTCCAACAGGACAACAACACTAAGCACACAGCCAAGACAACGCAGGAGTGTCTTCGGGACATGTCTCTGAATGTCCTTGAGTGGCCCAGCCAGAGCCCGGACTTGAACCTGGTCTAACATCTCTGGAGAGACCTGAAAATAGCCATGCAGCAACGCTCCCCATCCAACCTTACAGAGCTTGAGAGGATCTGCAGAGAAGAATGGGAGAAACTCCCCAAATACAGTTGTGCCAAGCTTGTAGCGTCATACCCAAGAAGACTCAAGGCTGTAATCGCTGCCAAAGGTGCTTCAACAAAGTACAGAGTAAAGGGTCTGAATACTTGTGTAAATGTAATATTTCCGTTTTTTTATTTTGTCTATAAATTAGCAAAAATTTATAAAATCCTGTTTTTGCTTTGTCATTATGGGGTATTGTGTGTAGATTGAAGACGGGGAAAAAAACGATTTAATACATTTTAGAATAAGGCTGTAATCTAATAAAATGTGGAAAAAGTCAAGGGGTCTGAATACTTTCCGAAGGACATTTAAAACCAGTGTTTTGACATCCGGCTATAAAAAAACAAAAACAGGAAGCAGCAACAGTATCATTTTTACTGTTGGGGTGGGTGAAGAGGGTGATTGCACAAACACGTGACGTGTATCTCCCACACAGACATAAACATGTTCACACACACACACACATAAATATGCACACAAACTCTATCATGTATATGGCCATGGCCTTTCACATCTAGCAGCAATCCAGTAGTAGTTTTTAGAGCCACAGTAACATAGCATAACATAGAGCCTGGCTCTTAAAGACCACAGCCACATATCAGACCATGCTTTAATTGGACATATTATCTCTCCCACGTTTCGGCGGCAAAAGAAAACTATCCATCACCGTTCTGGTTTTTAATCTGCATGTTCCCCGTTACCACCTTTTCATTCCCCATCCATCTCTCCTTCCCCCTCCTCTGCATCCCTTGCTCGGAAATTAAATGCCCCCGTCGCCACCAACAAGAGCGTGTAGTGAGTCACTCGACGCGGCGCCCGCGCGATATTTCATCTTAAAATGATTGTTAAATCACGCTAACTCAATCATCTACAAGCTGCACATATACACACGGCGGGGGGAGAGAGATGGGATTTTAAAGAGGTGCTTTACAATGCATAATTTTTAAGCGCAGCCAAAAGGAAGTCCAGCACACAGAATATATTGTCTCTAGATTGGTGCACATTCAATATTGCCTTAAATGACAGAAAATGGTCATGCACATGTACTGTAAGGACGGCTAACATGGAAAATCGGTGGATGCTATGCTAGCAGTTGGCTGGGGTCCCATAGAGAATTAGTGGATGCTATGCTAGCAGCTTGCTAGGCTACTATAGAGAACCATTGAGTGCTATGCTAGCAACTAGGCTAGCTAGGCTAGCTGGTCTGGGTGCTAGGCTAAATGCTAGCTAGGCTATGTGGCCTTATCAGTCAGGAAGATAAATTATAACAATGCAGATTAGGCAGAGCAGCAGAGGCAATGAGGGGAGACTACACAAACACAACTGTTGACATTTGCACCGATAGAGAGAACACACACACACAGGAAGACACAGGGTGGGCACTGCTCGCTGTGTGTGTGATTGTGCGCATGCATGTGTGAGAGGAAAAACAAGACTTGACAATCCACTTCAAATCTAGCCCACACTTGACTACTTTCCATCAACTACACGTAAACACATATCAAATGTCATGAATGATTCCCACAGGCTCCACTTTTCCTGGCATTCGAAGGGATTCCTAGGGAAATGAGATGGAGGGAGTGGGAGAAAAGCGAAGAGGAACAGGACGAAAAAAGGAACGGTAGAGAAATCCAGCATTGTTTACAACTGCATCTCCCTCTGTTACTGAAGCATACCAAGCCAAGCCCAAGTGGGCCGAGCCATGCCAAAACCACACCTCAGCATGCACCATGCCAAACCAACGCTTGCCACCTCTCACTCTCCCCTGCTGAGTCTTTTTTCTCCCCATGCCTTCTAGTCTCTCACTCCCTCCTTTGTTTCGCTCTCCTTCACCCTCCTCCTTCACTAAATGTTTCACTCTCCATCTCCCTCTTCCTTTCACTCCCTCCCACTCCCTCTCTTCCTCTTCCAAGACTTCTCCAATAAATCTTTCCCTCCCTCAGTCTTCCAGAAACACGGGGGAAGTGGGGAAAATCCTGGAGCAGTCGGAAAATCATGACTGTGAAAAACAGAGTGAGAGAGACAGAGAGAGAGAGTGGAGCTAAAAAAATTATGAGAGCAGAGAGAGAGAGTGTGAAACAGAAAGAGAGATAAACAGAGAGAGAGAGAGAGAGAGAGAGAGAAACAGAGAGAGAGAGAAACAGGGAGAGAAACAGAGAGAGAGAGAAACAGAGAGAGAGAGTGTGAAACAGAGAGAGAGAAACAGAGAGAGAGAGAGAAACAGAGAGAGAAACAGAGAGAGAGAAACAGAGTGAGAACAAGAGAGAAAAAAAAAAAGACTACGAGACCAGTCAAAACAGAAAGAGGTGAATAACTTTCTGTGGCATGTTCTGTCGCGACTGAAGCCAAGACGAGAGAGCAAAACTAGACAGTGTGGGTTTCCTAACATAGACCCAAAACACCCAGAAGCCCCCACAGAAATGTCAACATGTTACGAGGATTTTTTTAAATAAAGTTTTCCGTAGATAGGCATACAAAAAGTTGTAGTAGTATGTGTTCTGCCAGTGGTTTGACCTATGCTGTGTGTTCTGTGTTGTGCATGGGTGCGTGTGTGTTGAACCAATTCAACCCATTTACCTCCATCCATCCACCAATCTACTGTATAAATGACCTAGCTACGCTATCTCTCTCAAACACACACACCTAATCAATCAATCACTGAAGCAGCAGGCATCCATTTCATTTGGCCCACAGTTGGAACCTGATCAGGGCTCTACAGTATCTAAGTGAAGCTGCCCGGCCCATTATTTTGCTCCCGAGTGGCGCAGCGGTCTAAGGCACCGCATCTCAGTGCTAGAGGCGTCACTACAGACCCTGGTTCGATTCCAGGCTGTATCACAATCCGGCCATGATTGGGAGTGCCATAGCACAATTGGCCCAAGCGCCGTCCGGGTTTGGCCGGGGTAGGCCGTAATTGTAAATAAGAATTTGTTCTTAACTGACTTGCCTAGTTAAATAAAGGTTTAATAAAAATAAAAATAAATAAAAAAGATGATTCTGCCTGACCTAGGGACTGATTCCTCTCTATCTTAATTTCTCTCTCACTCTCTACGTACCTGCTAGCTCAAGGTCTGGTGAAATGAAACGATCATGCAGACTGTATCCTACCGAAGGTTACAATCCAGACACATTTAGAGAGAAAGGCCAAGGGGGTGAAGGAGAGGGAGCAGGTACAATCCAGACACATTTAGAGAGAAAGGCCAAGGGGGTGAAGGAGAGGGAGCAGGTACAATCCAGACACATTTAGAGAGAAAGGCCAAGGGGGTGAAGGAGAGGGAGCAGGTACAATCCAGACACATTTAGAGAGAAAGGCCAAGGGGGTGAAGGAGAGGGAGCAGGTACAATCCAGACACATTTAGAGAGAAAGGCCAAGGGGGTAAAGGAGAGGGAGCAGGATGGAGGTGTGTGTACATGCACAACATTCTTCCCACAATGTGTGTTCCCAAAATGTGTGTGTGCGCTCAACAAATCACTTGGTGTGTGTGAGTGTTTGCGTGCGTGCATGATGTATGTGTGTGCATGCATTGTGTGTGTGTGTTACGGTCATCATATATATATGTGTGTGTGTGTGTGTGTGTGTGTGTGTGTGTGTGTGTGTGTGTGTGTGTGTGTGTGCATGAACTGCCAACTCAGCAGAGAAAGTTGTAGGCAGTAGTAAGCTGGGCCAGATGGGGCGTTCGGGTATTCCAGATGGTTCAGGCTGGGATGGCATTTAACCCTGGGATGGATCACAGAAAACCATGGAGGCACATTACTGACACTACGTGTGTGTGTTAGTAAATGGTGTGCATAGAGAGTATTATATATATACACATTTTAATAATTTCAAGTGAAACATAAAAAGGGTGAGAGAAAAAGATAGGGTTCCTATTAGTTTTCCTTTCTTTGGCTTGGGGGGTATGGTGTGTGTGTGCAAGAGAGTGAGAGAGATGGGGAATTCAAAATAAAGAATTTGAACCCTCGATCCTATGGGTTCTGGGTTCTCAATGTTTTCTTAACAAAAAGTGTTTTCGTTGCAGAAAGCTAAATATTATTCCTTACGCTAAGAAGTGGAGAGTGATAGCGCAGACAGAGAAGGTTCTGTTATCATTGTTCAAATCTAGAGCCCATAGAAAATCCTCAAGCACTCAAAACCAAACTAAAATACGACAAAAGCAACCAAAACAAAGTATTCATTTGTTCTAATAATGAGGATGTCATAATGACAATCCTCTCTATGGAGGAATGAATCAGTCAATAGGACAGGCTTTGGTGAAAGGTGATATGTGTGTGTGTATGTGTGTGTGTGTGTGTGTGTGTGTGTGTGTGTGTGTGTGTGTGTGTGTGTGTGTGTGTGTGTGTCTGTGTGTCCATATAAAGCACACATTTTATAGGTTGTAGAGCAGTGGTCACCGACCGGTCGATTTCTCTGTATAAAACAACAACGATAAAGCCTTGTGTTCATATTTTTATTTTATTTTCCACGCTGCTGGCAGTAGGTGCACCTAATTCAGCAGCCCTAGCGATGGGAAGGCAAAGGGTTCCCATTTTGAACCATTTTAGGTGTTTGAAGGTAGAACTCCACCTTCCCGGCAGGCCCAGAGAGCAAATCAAGTGCACCTACAGTGCATTCGGAAAGTATTCAGACCCCTTCCCTTTTTCCACATTTTGTTACGTTACAGCCTTATTCTAAAATTGATTAAATTATGCAGGACTGACTTCGGGACAAGTCTCAAAGTCCTTGAGTGTCCCAGCCAGAGCCCGGACTTGAACCCAATCTAACATCTCTGGAGAGACCTGAAAATAGCTGTGCAGCGACGCTCCCCATCCAACCTGACAGAGCTTGAGAGGATCTGCAGAGAAGAATGGGAGAAACTCCCCAAATACAGGTGTGCCAAGCTTGTAGCGTCATACCCAAGAAGACTTGAGGCTGTAATCGATGCCAATGGTGCTTCAACAAAGTACTGAGTAAAGTTTTGCAAAAATTTATAAAAACGTTTGCTTTGTCATTATGGCGGCGTATTGTGTGTAGATTGATGAGGAACTGTTTTTATTTAATCAATTTTAGAATAAGGCTGTAACGTAACAACATTTGGAAAAAGTCAAGGGGTCTGAAAACGTTCCTATTGCACTGTATAGACCTACCACTGGCCAATCAGATAGCTCATATGACCGTGTCTGCAGTTTCCTCTAGCCATTGACTGTAAAAAGAAGCCGAGCGCACAGCATAGTTGATACTGTGAGATATCAAAACATTTAAAACCATGACTAGAGAGACTCAACAAATACAGCAAATAAGTGCTGTTTTTATGAGTATGTTCATGTTCAAGTTGTTATTCAACACTGTCAATCCTTTGTTCAATGATTTTATAAGACATAAAATGTGCGTTCTCCCCACTTCCACTCACACTACAAACAGCACTGTACTGCAATGAATGAGTAGCAAAGTGTTGATAAGCTTGCATTGTTATTATTAGCGGCTTGTGTCTTTTTTAATATCGATAAATATTTCACTTTTTCTGGTCATAGAAGAAGTAACAACATGCATTGGTGCATGAGGCAGAAATAATGCAGTGTGACTAGAGTTTCACCATCAGCTGGACTGTGTCCCCTTTTCTCAGCAGAGGGAGGGAGAGAGGAGGGACCATGAGTCGGGTGAGAGGGATCCTCATCGCTGCTCCCTCCCTCCCCTCCGACTGACCATCAAATAATAATAATAATAATAATAATAATAATAATAATAATAATAATATGCCATTTAGCAGACGTTTTTATCCAAAGCGACTTACAGTCATGCGTGCATACATTTTTGTGTATGGGTGGTCCCGGGGATCGAACCCACTACCTTGGCGTTTCAAGCGCCGTGCTCTACCAGCTGAGCTACAGAGGACCACAAATGCAGGCACCATCAGCCTAGTACAATAAAAAAAAGCTAATTATTATGCTCTCTCAGCTGTGCCTCATCAAGTGATCTATTACCAGTGTGATCATATACCTAAAATGTTTTAATATCATTTCAAAATGGTCTGAGAAGAACAACATTGGCAGGGCAATTCAAGCATATAGCCTACTGCACAAACATCATTGCTACGTAACGGTTTTTAATAGGTTAATGTTGCATAAGCTTCCGTTATTTAAGTCATATTTAAGTTATGTTTTTTTAAGTTTAAACAAATCTGAGCGGTAGATCTCGGCTTGCGTTTTGACTCAGAAAGTGATCTTGACTCAGAAAGTGATCTTGACTCAGAAAGTGATCTTGACTCAGAAAAGGTTGTCGACCACTACTGTAGAGATGAGAAATAGAAAGATGTGTGTTTTGTATTGGTACACACATACGCATAGAACACACAATCGGTCTTGTACATTTATTTTCATACAGTGACACACGTGCGCACACACACACAAAATGGAGGGTAATTCCGCCATATGACCGTTCATGTATGATATCCAAGCGTGAAAAAGGCCACAGTATGCTCTTTAACCAGACGCCCATCCAACAATCCAAGCCTCCCAAGGTGAGCCCTCCACCCCTCTTCCGAGTTTTGGCAACCCTTGCCTGGCAGAGCAGCTGGAGGAAAGTCCCTGACTTGGGCCCGGGCCTAATGCCTGTAATCCTATCCTACCGCTGGCAAGTAACACACTACTGTGGCCACTGCCATGACAAAAGGAGTGACTTCCCTTCTCTGTCCCTCCCCCACTTATCTCTTCCCATCCCTTCATCTAATCATCTTTCTCAACTCCTCCACACAAGGTTCTCTTCTCTCATTCTCTGCATCTCTCTAGTTTCTCCCTGTCCCCTCCCTCCCTCTCTCTCTCCATGACTCTTCTAACAGACCAGAGGGAGAACCTTGGCTGCTGCTCACCAAATCAAGTAAACATGGCTCAGGGTTGTGCCAAAGGACATGGACAGGGGAGGGAATGAGGGATGGGGGAGAGCAAGGGGGGTGGGGGGAGGGGGAGGCAGAGAGAGGGGGAGGGAGGGAGAGAGAGAAAGAAAGTGGGACAGGGGCACGAGCCAGGGAGGCAGTCAAGCGAGCCATCCAGAAAAACCTCACGGAGCTGACATGAGAATTGGCCGCCGCTCACAGGTTGAAGTGTAGTAGAGAGGGTCGGGGAGAAAGAAAGAGGGAAGAACCCAAGTCTGCACAGAGGAAGGGTAGGAGAAATCCATCTGAAGTGCACGAGTGTAGTGTCAGAGAAAAGTCGAAAAAGGCATCCATCTTACCGCTCGGTTTTGTGAACGTTAAAGAGAGGAAAAGCTGCGAGAGGGGGAGGGAGGGAGGGTGGGAGAGAGACTACTACATCACCTATTAGGAAACACAAACACAGAGCAAAATGCTGTGCTATCTGGCCCTAAATGTACAGTACACCATGGCAAACTATTTGACCATGGTTACTGATCAAAACCTTAGAAAAAAGAACAGAGCACGGCCTTGCCATTGAGAAAGGTAGACACAGGAAAACCTGGCTCCCTGTAGACGAAAGACAGTGCAGTCACTGCACTACCACAGAACCTGAGACAGATGCATTTCGTGACAAAATATTATGCAATTACAGAGTTTATTTCCCCCAAATTTGAAACCATCATTGAAGGTTTCCAAGACCTCTCGGATGAGAAGAGGCTACCCATCCTGTTGGAGAAGTGAGAGACAGAGAGACAGAGAGACAGAGACAGAGACAGAGACAGAGACAGAGACAGAGACAGAGACAGAGACAGAGACAGAGACAGAGACAGAGACAGAGACAGAGACAGAGACAGAGACAGAGACAGAGACAGAGACAGAGACAGAGACAGAGACAGAGACAGAGACAGAGACAGACAGACAGACAGACAGACAGACAGACAGACAGACAGACAGACAGACAGACAGACAGACAGAGAGACAGAGAGACAGAGAGACAGAGAGACAGAGAGACAGAGAGACAGAGACAGAGAGAGAGAGAGAGAGAGAGACAGAGAGAGAGACAGAGAGAAAGAGAGAGAGAAAATTATATAACTTCCCAATAAAACAAATCCTAGAAATAGTGAGAGGATAATGAATATATTTTCCACTTAAGTAAGGCTCTACCATTGCTGCAACGTCAGGTCAACCTGGGAAAGCCATCATTTTAACATTGCTGTAATGTCAGATGGACCTGGGAAAGCAATCGATGGCCAGGCCAAGCCCCATAGGATCCCCATGGACCATATTACTGACTTAAAGAGAGAAACACACACCGTGTTCGACCATTCACTCACTGGTCCTAGATCCCTAACACACGTCTGCAGGTTTTAGGAACGTGTGTGTGTGTGTGTGTGTGGGGGGGGTGGGAGGCTGTGGGGGGTGCTACATTGTGAAATTCAGCAGATGTGTGACTGACACACACTATTAATAACATCACTTTTATGTTATGAGATAATTGATCTAAAATGATCAATTATGAGATAATTGATTTTAAATGATGCTGACGCGCAAAAAACATGCTGACAGGGCAAAGACACAGGAAGTTGCATAATTGACTCCCATTTCCTAATTTCAAGGTAGACTCAGTGATATGGCGTACAGGTAATTGCCAAAATAAAGGAAACACCAACATAAAATGTATTAATAGGGCGTTGGGCCACAACGAGCCACCAGAACAGTTTCAATGCTCCTTGGCATAGATTCTACCAATGTCTGGAATTCTATTGGAGGGATGTGACACCATTCTTCCACGAGACATTCCATTATTTGGTGTTTTGTTGACAGTGGTGGAAAACGCTGTCTCAGACACCGCTCCAGAATCTACCATAAGTGTTCAATTGGGTTGAGATCGGCAATGGCATATGGTTTACAGTTGAAGTCGGAAGTTTACATACACTTAGGTTGGAGTAATTAAAACTTGTTTTTCAACCACTCCACACTTTTCTTGTTAACAAACTATAGTTTTGGCAAGTCGGTTATGACATCTACCTTGTGCATGACACAAGTAATTTTTCCAACAATTGTTTACAGACAGATTATTTCACTTATAATTCACTATATCACAATTCCAGTGGGTCAGAAGTTTACATACACTAAGTAGACTGTGCCTTTAAACAACTTGGAAAATTCCAGAAGATGATGTCATGGCTTTAGAAGCTTCTGATAGGCTAATTGACATAATTTCAGTCAATTGGAGCTGCACCTGTAGATGTATTTCAAGGCCTACCTTCAAACTCAGTGCCTCTTTGCTTGACATCATGGGAAAATCAAAAATTGTTGACCTCCACAAGTCTGGTTCATCCTTGGGAGCAATTTCCAAACGCCTGAAGGTACCACGTTCATCTGTACAAACAATAGTACGCAAGTATAAACACCATGGAACCACGCTGCCGTCATACCGCTCAGGAAGGAGACGTGTTCTGTCTCCTAGAGATGAACGTACTTCGGTGCGAAAAGTGCAAATCAATCCCAGAACAACAGCAAAGGACCTTGTGAAGATGCTGGAGGAAACAGGTACAAAAGTATCTATATCCACAGTAAAACGAGTCCTATATCGACATAACCTGAAAGGCCGCTCAGCAAGGAAGAAGCCACTGCTCCAAAACCGCCATAAAAAAGCCAGACAACGGTTTGCAACTGCACATGGGGTCAAAGATCGTACTTCTTGGAGAAATGTCCTCTGGTCTGATGAAACAAAAATAGAACTGTTTGGCCATAATGACCATCGTTATGTTTGGAGGAAAAAGGGGGTTGCTTGCAAGCCGAAGAACACCATCCTAACTGTGAAGCATGGGGGTGGCAGCATCATGCTGTGGGGGTGCTTTTTGCTGCAGGAGGGACTGGTGCACTTCACAAAATAGATGACATCATGAGGAAGGAAAATTATGTGGATATATTGAAGCAACATCTCAAGACATCAATCAGGAAATTAAAGCTGGGTCGCAAATGGGTCTTCCAAATGGACAATGACCCCAAGCATACTTCCAAAGT
Organism: Coregonus lavaretus; assembly: GCF_964263955.1. Classification (NCBI taxonomy): domain Eukaryota; kingdom Metazoa; phylum Chordata; class Actinopteri; order Salmoniformes; family Salmonidae; genus Coregonus; species Coregonus lavaretus. Next base: position 48,633,897 of record NC_139999.1, read on the forward strand.
TGTGGCAAAATGGCTTAAGGACAACAAAGTCAAGGTATTGGAGTGGCCATCACAAAGCCCTGACCTCAATCCTATAGAACATTTGTGGGCAGAACTGAAAAAAGTGTGTGCGAGCAAGGAGGCCTACAATCCTGACTCAGTTACACCAGCTCTGTCAAGAGGAATGGGCCAAAATTCACCCAACTTATTGTGGGAAGCTTGTGGAAGGCTACCCGAAATGTTTGACCCAAGTTAAACAATTTTAAAGCAATGCTACCAAATACTAATTGAGTGTATGTAAACTTCTGACCCACTGGGAATGTGATGAAAGAAATACAAGCTGGAATAAATCATTCTCTCTAGTATTATTCTGACATTTCACATTTCTAAAATAAAGTGGTGATCCTAACTGACCTAACACAGGGAATTTTTACTAGGATTAAATGTCAGGAATTGTGAAAAACTGAGTTTAAATGTATTTGGCTAAGGAGTATGTAAACTTCCGACTTCAACTGTACAACGTTTTCATGCTCATCAAACCATTCAGTGACCACTGGTGTTCTGTGGATGGGGGCATTGTCATCCTATGGGTGCATAGCCATGGTAGCTAAAATCATTTTAAACATGATCCTAAGCATGACGGGATGTTAATTGCTTAATTAACTCAGGAACCACACCTGTGTGGAAGCACCTGCTTTCAATATACTGTGTATCCCTCATTTACACAAGTTTTCCCATTATTTTGGCAGTTACCTGCAGGTACACAAAGTAAACATCATAGTGGGTCAATTTCCGCTAACAACTACGAGCGTTGAAGCGTGAGGCTAAGCGTGAAGCGAACCCATGCAAATGCACAGATACTGTGTTTGACTGTGTGAGAGCGAAGTGCTGCATCTGTGGTGCTGCTCGTGGCAACGTCATTTCGCTGGGTCTACCTTTCATAACTCCCTCCCACATACCCAGTGTGACCCAATTAGCAGTGTGTGTGTGGACTACGTGTGGACTACGTGTGGACTACGTGTGGGCTTGCGTGTGCGCGCGTATGCCTTTCCCTTTCGCTACTCAAGCCCTCTTATTATTAAAACAGCACTGTCTTTAACACACCCACACAACCACAGGCATGCAGCAGTTGGGAGACAGATGTTTCTTCCACCTCTGGTTTGGCCTGTAGCCATAGCAACACACACAAAGGGCCATGACCACCGGGTATGCTATGGGAGGGCTGGCTGGTATTAGCCTTTGGATGAAGAAGACCCAAGACTGCAGATGGTATGACCCAATCATCCCCATTCATTTCATACATGGCCAAACGCAACAGCTCAAGGCTGTTTCACACAGAATATGAATATTGACGTATTTTACACTAGGACATTCGCTTGTGAATGTTTTCCTGACGGTGTCGCTCAACTTTTAAAGGCACTTTAGAGATTTTGGTGTCAATGAAAAGTGTTTTATAAATAGGATGTATTATTGAATTGTATCATTTGGATGCTATCACTCAACTCAATGTGGTCTTTGATTGGTTGAAAGAACTGAACTGATGCTCGTCCCCCAGTCCCAAGTTATAGACCGAAGACACAAATCTCTACAGATTCTAAATAAGGACAGTAACATCAGAGTGTGTTGGAGACAGAAAGAGGAGAAAAAATAGAGGGAGAGTGAAGAGAAACCAGAAGAGAGCCTAAACCAAACCCTTTACAAATCTAAAAACAACACCTTGAAAGCAGAAGCTCCGAAACCAGCGATATCACAGAGAAAACACAGATTATTCTCCGTGAGAGAAAGAGGAATTAGACACTGATGTGATGTTACACAATATGATGGTCGTTCCTCATCCTTCGCCATCTCTTTCTGTCTCATGACCCGAAACAGGCCACTGTCCCTTCAAGATCCATGGTACCAATGACAAGCAGGTCAAGTTCGTACTCTGAATCAGACCAAAGGATATCAAAGGGCTTAGCCGCACACTTCACATGTCACTGAGGGGGTGTGAGGCAGGAGCATGTGAACGAGCTTACGATGCCACGTTGGTCAATAGGAAGTGACACGGTCATCATGGCCTCTGTAGCCCATAATCAGGGCCGAAGGAGAATAACTGGGCGAGACACCCTTAATACGCCCTGTTAAACGCTCGCCTGTCACCTCACTAAAGGAACACGCAACGGCATGGGCCCGGACCCTCTCATCACTACGCATTTCAATCTCTCCATTTCACCACCACCTCCTCTCCTCTTACACACTGTTCATCTCTCTTCTTTTAACTTTTTAATAGAAGTGTGTGTCAACAAATACCTGTTGCCAATCAATGGCTGTGAAGGAAAGGAGGCAAGAAAAGGAAGGCAATTTAGGACACAGTCTCGTTTCAGAGAGAGAGAGAGAGAGAGACAGAGACAGAGACACATAGACAGAGACAGAGAGACAGAGAGAGAGAGAGAGAGAGACAGAAAGACAGAGAGAGACAGAGAGACAGAGAGAGAGAGAGACAGAAAGACAGAGAGAGACAGAGAGACAGAGAGAGAGAGACAGAGTCAGAGACAGAGACAGAGAGACAGAGAGAGAGAGAGACAGAGAGCGAGAGAGAGACAGAGAGAGAGATTGATTGGGGCTGCCTGATGCCAATAGTCACAAAGCCAATCTGGTGAGAGAGAGAATTACAGCCATTGATTAAGCTCTAGCTGCTGTAGCTACACACAGTTCAACACAAGAATGAAGTAATGAAGTACACACACACGGCTTAGAGCTTTCACAGACAGATCGTCAGCTTGCCATGTTAAATGTGTACTTGATAGATTCAATTCCATTAAAAAAGCTGTATTTACTATTCAAATGGTTCGACGACACCTTGATCGCTTTATGTTGAAGTTGAAGTCAATGCAGATCATTAATTGAATGACTAAGTCGGCTTTAGTTGTCGTTTACAAGCGTACATGCACGCAGACAGACAAGTACAGTGGGGAAAAAAGTATTTAGTCAGCCACCAATTGTGCAAGTTCTCCCACTTAAAAAGATGAGAGAGGCCTGTAATTTTCATCATAGGTACACGTCAACTATGACAGACAAATTGAGAAGAAAAAAAATCCAGAAAATCACATTGTAGGATTTTTAATGAATTTATTTGCAAATTATGGTGGAAAATAAGTATTTGGTCACCTACAAACAAGCAAGATTTCTGGCTCTCACAGACCTGTAACTTCTTCTTTAAGAGGCTCCTCTGTCCTCCACTCGTTACCTGTATTAATGGCACCTGTTTGAACTTGTTATCAGTATAAAAGACACCTGTCCACAACCTCAAACAGTCACACTCCAAACTCCACTATGGCCAAGACCAAAGAGCTGTCAAAGGACACCAGAAACAATATTGTAGACCTGCACCAGGCTGGGAAGACTGAATCTGCAATAGGTAAGCAGCTTGGTTTGAAGAAATCAACTGTGGGAGCAATTATTAGGAAATGGAAGACATACAAGACCACTGATAATCTCCCTCGATCTGGGGCTCCACGCAAGATCTCACCCCGTGGGGTCAAAATGATCACAAGAACGGTGAGCAGAACCACACGGGGGGACCTAGTGAATGACCTGCAGAGAGCTGGGACCAAAGTAACAAAGCCTACCATCAGTAACACACTACGCCGCCAGGGACTCAAATCCTGCAGTGCCAGATGTGTCCCCCTGCTTAAGCCAGTACATGTCCAGGCCCGTCTGAAGTTTGCTAGAATGCATTTGGATGATCCAGAAGAGGATTGGGAGAATGTCATATGTCATATGGTCAGATGAAACCAAAATAGAACTTGTCGTGTTTGGAGGACAAAGAATGCTGAGTTGCATCCAAAGAACACCATACCTACTGTGAAGCATGGGGGTGGAAACATCATGCTTTGGGGCTGTTTTTCTGCAAAGGGACCAGGACGACTGATCCGTGTAAAGGAAAGAATGAATGGGGCCATGTATCATGTGATTTTGAGTGAAAACCTCCTTCCATCAGCAAGGGCATTGAAGATGAAACGTGGCTGGGTCTTTCAGCATGACAATGATCCCAAACACACCGCCCGGGCAACGAAGGAGTGGCTTCGTAAGAAGCATTTCAAGGTCCTGGAGTGGCCTAGCCAGTCTCCAGATCTCAACCCCATAGAAAATCTTTGGAGGGAGTTGAAAGTCCGTGTTGCCCAGCGACAGCCCCAAAACATCACTGCTCTAGAGGAGATCTGCATGGAGGAATGGGCCAAAATACCAGCAACAGTGTGTGAAAACCTTGTGAAGACTTACAGAAAACGTTTGACCTGTGTCATTGCCAACAAAGGGTATATAACAAAGTATTGAGAAACTTGTGTTATTGACCAAATACTTATTTTCCACCATAATTTGCAAATAAATTCATAAAAAATCCTACAATGTGATTTTCTGGATTTTTTTCCCTCATTTTGTCTGTCATAGTTGACGTGTACCTATGATGAAAATTACAGGCCTCTCTCATCTTTTTAAGTGGGAGAACTTGCACAATTGGTGGCTGACTAAATACTTTTTTCCCCCACTGTATTTGCAGTCCAACATACAGTATGTAAATACATGTACGCAGACTCGCACTCATGCACCCACTGACTCCCTCACACCCACACACAAACCCCGTCCACACACACACCACAACCACACGCACACACTCCTTTTAAAACACTTGGAAGAAAACACACACTAGTACAGTTCTCACAAGGTAACCACATATCCCTATGAGCTGATTACCCTCCCTCTTTCCTCTCCCCCTCCCTCCATCCACCTCCCTCCCTCCACCATGAGGCTAAAACAGTCCCTACGGGTCCCTGAGGAACCAATACACACACACCACTATTAACTACCGGCATCAGCATACACAGTGCCAGATTAACACACGATTAGAGCTAAATTATACTTATTATTTTAGAATAAAGAGGGAATTACAGATGGGTTGAACGTGTATAAAGCAGCGACTTTGTAGTTCCTCTCCTGGGAGAGAAAAAAGCAGAGAAAATATTTCTGCAGCTGTGATGTATTTGTAAGTCGCTCTGGATAAGAGCGTCTGCTAAATGACGTAAATGTAAATGTAATGTTCTGTAACGTTGTTTATCAAGCTGCTGCGTGGAAAAGTGATCGGTGAAATATTACAGTATGATGTTTTTTTTTCTCTCCAGTTGTTGTTAACCTCTATGGGATCGGTGTCCCGTATACGGGAGAGTTGAGCTAACGTGCGCTAATGTGATTAGCATGACTGTTGTAAGTAACAGCAAACTTTCTAGGACATAGACATGTCTTATATAGGCAGAAAGCTTAAATTCTTGTTAATCTAACTGCACTGTCCAATTTACAGTAGCTATTACAGTGAACAAATAACATGTTATTGTTTGAGGAGAGTGCAAAACACCAAAAAATGTATAATGGTAACTGGTTTGATACATTCACCTCTGAAGGTAAATAATGTTCTTACATTCAGTAATCTTGCTCTGTTTGTCATCCTAAGGGTCCCAGAGATAAAATGTAGCATAGCTTTGTTTCATAAAATCAATTTTTATATTCAAATGTTGGAACTGGGTTCTACAGTTTGAACCCCTGCTGTCTCTGGTTCCACACCCACCCCACCCGGCCATCTAGATGTGTATAAGCTAATGATCCATCATGTATGACATTCCTGGGAGTGTGGAAACTTACATTTTGTATTACAATATCATTTTTATATGTTCTCTATAGTTATGTACTTGAAAATGTATCAATTGACCAATTCGGCACATTTGGGCAGACTTGATACAAAATAGTCCAGTATTGCAATGCTTCACTGGATCAATCTGAAACTATGCACACACACTGCTAAATCTAAATTGCGCCTAAACTGCAATATTATATTGTGGCCTTTCTCTTGCATTTCAAAGATGAAATCTTTTACCAGATCTGATGTGTTATATTCTCCTACATTAATTTCACATTTCCAAAAACTTCAAAGTGTTTCCTTTCAAATGGTATCAAGAATATGCATATCCTGAGCTACAGGCAGTTAGATTTGGGTATGTCATTTTAGGCGGATATTGAAAAAAAGGGTCCGATCCTTAAGAGGTTAATCATTGGAAACTGGTTAAAGGAGTAATATGCAGAAATCGCTCCGCAATTTCCTGGTTGCTAAAATTCTAATAGTTCGCCTAATTTCAGTTTATGTGACAAACAAGCAATGTATCATGTAGAGAAGCATTGGACCACCTAAACCGCTGTGAAATAACTTTTCCATAAACAAAAATATTGCATTTTCAGCTGTTGGAAGCTGGTGTACAAAACCGAAAGTAAAAGACGCAAAAATTTAATTTAAGAACAGGAAGCATAGAAAAAGCACACATAGAACAGATCTACCGCTTCTTAGACTTGCTTTCAATGAGAACGATAGACCAATAACTCACATTTCTATGTGAATTTCGTCAGGTCGCCCAAAAAGTTACATATTGCAGCTTTAAAATAAGAACATCTGTCCGACTGGAGATGTTAACTTTAGAGTGTTCCTTCGTTGCAAATGCACATGGATGGATGCTCGGCGTCAGCGCACACGTACACACTCACTCAAAAACGCACACACATGCACTCGCATCCAACCAAGTCATGTTCTCCAAAACAGAATAATCACCATATAAATAAGGACATATTGTCAAGAATATGACATAAATGTGTCATCCCTTCCAAAATATAGAACACAAGGAGGCACATACATCTGCCTGCCCTGCAAAACCTCACCCCACACACAGACCAAAACCACACCACACACACACACACACACACACACACACAAGACAGTAAATTATGGGGAGACAATACAAGGAGACCCACATGGTCTGTCTGTCTGGCAGCTAACGGCTGTGACACGCGCTCACTGAGCCAGAAGAGGGTCCAAGTGATGTGGTGTGTGTCCATGTGGTGTGTGTCCGTGTGTGTGTGTCCGTTTGTGTGTGTCCGTGTGCTTGTTCACTCCCCCCTCACAAAGTAATATGGATGGGATAAATAAATCCATCGCTTAGACCTGTCCAGTCGTTTAAGATCTACCAATACACTCACATTGTCTAAATGAGAAGGTTTGCAGATCTTAGTGGAAAACCACTCAAATTCTCACAGAATCCACCATGGACACACAAAGTAAGAGCAATAGCAGCAACGGCCCCTAGCCTAACCTCCAATTTCACCAGGCAAATTAACAGGGAAATCCACTTGCCAAAGGCGGTGTCCCAAACGGCATCGTATTCCCTACATAGTGCACTACTTTTGAGCAGAGCTCTGTGGTAAAACCCTACAGGCCCAGGTCAAAAGTAGTGCACTACTGTATGTAGGGAATAGGGTGCCATTTGAGACACACTAAAGGTCTAAAGAACACAAAGAGAAAGGTGCCCTCCATTTCCAACACCAGCCCTGCTGGCTGCCCTCTATCAGTTCTTCCACTGTGATGGGAATATACACTGAGTGTACAAAACATTATGAACACCTTCCAAATATTGAGTTGCACCCCGTTTCCTTCAGAACAGCCTCAATTCGTCGGGGCATGGACTCTACAAGGTGTCGAAAGCCTTTCACAAGGATGCTGGCCCATATTGACTCCAACACTTCCCACAGTTGTGTCAAGTTGGCTGGATGTCCTTTGGGTGGTGGACCATTCTTGATACACACGGGAAACTGTTGAGTGTGAAAAACCCAACAGCGTTGCAGTTCTTGACACAAACCGGTGCGCCTGTCACCTAATACCATACCCCGTTCAAAGGCACTTCAATATTTTGTCTTGCCCATTCCACCTCTGAATGGCACACATACACAATCCATGTCTCAATTGTCTCAAGGCTTAGAAATCCTCCTTTAACCTGTCTCCTCCCCTTCATCTACACTGATTGAAGTGGATTTAACAAGTGACGTCAATAAGGAATCATAGCTTTCACCTGGATTCACCTGGTCAGTCTATGTCAAGGAATGTTTGTATACTCCGTGTATACAGTTTCCGGTAGCGTTACTCCCAACACTTGACGCAGAGACTTCTAAGCAGCTCTGAGAGAGCCTAAGTTCCAAATGGCACCAGAAACCCCATATAGTGCACTACCTTTGACAACAGTGCAATGGGAAAATCCTACGGGCCCTGGTCAAAAGTAGTGCACTATAAAGGGAATATGGGTGCAATTTGGGAAGCACCCAGATAGAAACCACTTTCCGGAATGTTTTACTCAATTTGCATCGCTCCGAGCGCTCTCCGTTTCTCTCAGAGGAGAGGGGTGGGATGGAGACGAGAGGAAGTAAGAAGGGAAGGAAAGAAAAATAAAAGAAAAAAAGGAGGAGGGGGGACTTAGAGTTGTAAGAACATCTTAACTTCAGAAAGAAGTGAAAGATGTGGATACATGTGGGCCGATGGGTCCTGTTGTAAACCTACAGTATATAGGCCAAACTTAACCTATTATGGTATAGTGGTTTGTCACAATGCCTGTGCATGTCAGGAAAAAGGGACGTGAGCAAATACACATCCGGCTATTCTTGTAAACGTACACAGACTGATGCTGGTACATGAACACATCCACACACCCGCAGACACCACAACAGCCCCAGGCAAAGCCAGCCCAGTTCCAGTGGTAAATAAACAGAGAAAGAGAAACAGAGAGGGGGAGAGGGAAACAAAGAGAGGCGGAGAGAGAGAAACAGAGAGAGGGGGCGAGGGAGAGAAACCGAGAGAGCGAGAGAAACAGAGAGAGGGGGCGAGGGAGAGAAACCGAGAGAGCGAGAGAAACAGAGAGAGGGGGGAGAGAGGGAGAAACAGAGAGGGAGAAAGAAATAGAGAAAGAGGAGGACAGAGAGAGGGAAAGGGATGGAGAGAGAACGAGAGCGAGAGTGAGAGAGACAGGGAGAAGGCGAGGAAGCACTCTTAGTAAGAGAATTAAGCAGTAGAAGCAGCTCTCCACACACTCACACTCCAGAGTTAAAACTACACTTGGCTGCAGGACAGAAAAAGAAGGCTAAGGGAAAGAAGCACTTGCGAGGTGACAGGATTTTACCTCTGAGACTGTGAGAAGTAGACTGGTGATTACTCAATATAGCTCTATTGATATATTGAATTAAATCATTCAAGGTTTATTGACGATAGGGAAAAGTCCACACTTCCAAATGCAATATACTGTAGGTAGGTTGAGCTAAAAAGGGCTAAAATCAGTGAAAACTTGAAAAAAAAAGCAGCCTTTGACATGTGCATACACACTTTGTTAACACACAGGTCAATTGAATATGTTGCTTTAGGGACCATTGGGGCCCCTACTGGGAAATAAACTAAAGGAAAGAGTGCTGGGAGGGCTAAGGTAAGGTTGGTTCCAACATCGTGCGAGAGAAGGGGCAGATTATCTAAACTAGCTATTAGCCACCGTTAGCGGTCTTCACCACTGTCCGTGGCCTGCACTACCTACCAGCCAGCTCTAGCCTGGATAATTATCGGACAGTCTGCACAGCGTGCTATCGACCCAGAGCATATCGGATTTTCTGCCAGAATCACTGGACCTTAACACTGGACCATCGCAACAAGTAGCTGCAACCAAATGGATATTGTTGGCTAATCACCACTGTCCCGACGTACCAGTTAGCCTTGAGCTAGCCTCGAGCCAGGCCCATCTCCCGGCTATCTACCTCTCTGTCAACCAGACGGGACCTCCTATTGTCGACACGGAGCCCTGCTGATCAATCACGACTGGTCTGCCGACGTAATCGTCTGATGTGGTTTCAACAGGCTTCCCGTTGCGACGACCACGAAGATCCATCTGCTAGCCCCGGCCCACTAGCACGCGCAATCAACAGCTGTGTCACCTGCTCGCCTGTGCTGTAGCAGCCTACGAACTGCTCCCAGACTTACTTATTGCTGCTCACTGCACCTTATGATCACTCAGCTACACAGCTAATGCCTGCTGGTCTGTTCCTTTACACAGTATCCCATCCTGTTTATCTGTTTAGCCTCAGCCCAAACTTTCGTCGCCATTACCAGTTGTTGTCTTAGCCCTCTCGAATAACACCTGTGATTGCGTTATGCCTCTCTCCCATGTCAATATGCCTAGCCTATTGCTGTTTGGATTAGTTCTTATTATACAATTTCACTGTAGAACCCCCAGTCCCGCTCAACCAGCCGCAGAGAGCTCCTTTATCCCACCCCCCATACACGCGGAGACCGGCTCAATCGGTACCTCCAGTGATGCTATCGCTTTCATAGTTACCCAATGCTTAGGTGTACCTCCACCTCCAATCCTTGTCTGTACATAATGCCCTGAATCTATTCTACAACGCCTGAAAATCTGCCCCTTTTATTCTCTGTACCCAACGCACTAGAAGATCAGTTATTGAAGCCTTTATCTGTATCCTTATTCTATTCCTCCTCTGTTCCTCTGGTGATGTAGAGGTTAACCCAGGCCCTGTAGCCCCCAGTATCACTCCTACCCCCCCAGGCGCTATCATTTGTTGACTTCTGTAACCGTAAAAGCCTTGGTTTCTTGCATGTTAACATCAGAAGCCTCCTCCCCAAGGTTGAGTTATTCACATTGTTAGCACACTCTGCCAACCCTGATGTTCTAGCAGTGTCTGAATCTTGGCTTAGGAAGGCCACCAAAAATTCAGAAATATCCATCCCGAACTACAAAATTTTCCGTCTAGATAGAACTGCCAAAGGGGGCGGAGTTGGAATCTACTGTAGAGATAGCCTGCAGAGCTCTATCATACTATCCAGGTCTGTGCCCAAACAGTTTGAGCTTCTACTTCTAAAAATCCACCTTTCCAGAAATAAGTCTCTCACTGTTGCCGCTTGCTACAGACCCCCCTCAGCCCCCAGTTGTGCCCTGGACACCATATGTGAATTGCTTGCCCCCCATCTATCCTCAGAGTTCGTACTGCTTGGTGACCTAAACTGGGATATGCTTAACACCCGGGCCCTCAACCTCACACAAATTATCAAGGAACCTACCAGGTACAACCCTAAATCCGTAAACATGGGCACCCTCATAGATATCATCCTGACTAATTTACACTCTAAATACACGTCCGCTGTCTTCAACCAGGATCTCAGCAATCACTGCCTCATTGCCTGTGTCCGTAATGGGTCCGCGGTCAAACAACCACCCCTCATCACTGTCAAACGCTCCCTAAAACACTTCAGCGAGCAAGCCTTTCTAATTGACCTGGCCCGGATATCCTGGATGGATATTGACCTCATTCCGTCAGTAGAGGATGCCTGGATGTTCTTCAAAAGTGCTTTCCTCTCCATCTTAAATAAGCATGCACCATTCAAAAAATGCAAAACTAAGAACAGATATAGCCCCTGGTTCACCCCAGACTTGACTGCCCTTGACCAGCACAAAAACATCCTGTGGCGTACTGCATTAGCATCGAACAGCCCCCGCGATATGCAACTTTTCAGGGAAGTCAGGAACCAATATACACAATCAGTGAGGAAAGCAAAGGCTAGCTTTTTCAAACAGAAATATGCATCCTGTAGCACTAACTCCAAAAGGTTTTGGGACACTGTAAAGTCCATGGAGAATAAGAGCTCCTCCTCCCAGCTACCCACTGCACTGAGGCTAGGTAACACCTGTCACCACCGATAAATCTACGATAATCGAGAACTTCAATAAGCATTTTGCTACGGCTGGCCATGCTTTCCACCTGGCTACCCCTACCCCGGCCACCAGCTCTGCACCCTCCGCTGCAACTTTCTCATGCCCCCCGCCCCCGCCCCCGCTTCTCCTTCACCCAAATTCAGATAGCTGATGTCCTGCAAGAGCTGCTAAATCTGGACCCCTACAAATCAGCTGGGCTAGACAATCTGGACCCTTTCTTTCTAAAATTAGCCGCCGAAATTGTCGCAACCCCTATTACTAGCCTGTTCAACCTCTCTTTCGTATCGTCTGAGATCCCCAGAGATTGGAAAGCTTCCGCAGTCGTCCCCCTTTTCAAAGGGGGTGACACTCTAGATCCAAACTGTTACAGACCTATATCCATCCTGCCCTGCCTTTCAAAAGTATTTGAAAGCCAAGATAACAAACAGATCACCGACCATTTCGAATCCCACCGTACCTTCTCCGCTATGCAATCTGGTTTCCGAGCTGGTCATGGGTGCACTTCAGCCACGCTCAAGGTCCTAAACGATATTATAACCGCGATCGATAATAGACAGTACTGTGCAGCCGTCTTTATCGACCTGGCCAAGGCTTTTGACTCTGTTAATCACTGCATTCTTATTGGCAGACTAAAAAGCCTTGGTTTCTCAAATGACTGCCTCGCCTGGTTCACCAACTACTTCTCAGATTGAGTTCAATGTGTCAAATCGGAGGGCCCGTTGACTGGACCTCTGGCAGTCTCTATGGGGGTGCCACAGGGTTCAATTCTCGGGCCAACTCTATTCTCTGTGTATATCAATGATGTCGCTCTTGCTGCTGGTGACTCTCAGATCCACCTCTACGCAGACGACACCATTTTGTATACATCTGGCCCTTCACTGGACACTGTGTTAACAAACCTCCAAACGAGCTTCAATGCCATACAACACTCCTTCCGTGGCCTCCAACTGCTCTTAAACGCTAGTAAAACTAAATGCATGCTCTTCAATCGAACGCTGCTTGCACCCGCCCGCCCGACTAGAATCACTACTCTCGGCGGGTCTGACTTAGAATATGTGGACAACTACAAATACCTAGGTGTCTGGTTAGACCGTAAACTCTCCTTCCAGACTCACATTAAGCATCTCCAATCCAAAATTAAATCTAGAATTTGTCTATCACAGTGCCATCCGTTTTGTCACCAAAGCCCCATATACTACCCACCATTGTGACCTGTACGCTCTCGTTGGCTGGCCCTCACTACATATTTGTCGCCAAACCCACTGGCTCCAGGTCATCTATAAATCACTTCTAGGCAAATCCCCACCTTATCTTAGATCATTGGTCACCATAGCAAAACCCACCCGTAGTATGCGTTCCAGCAGGTATATCTCACTGGTCATCCCCAAAGCCAACACCTCCTTTGGCCGCCATTCCTTCCAGTTCTCTGCTGCAAATGACTGGAACGAACTGCAAAAATCTCTGAAGCTGGAGACACTTATCTCCCTCACTAACTTTAAGCATCAGTTGTCAGAGCAGCTTACCGATCACTGCACCTGTACACAGCCCATCTGTAATTAGCCCACCCAACTACCTCATCCCCATATTGTTATTTACATTGTTATTTATTTTGCTCATTTGCACCCCAGTATCTCTATTTGCACATCATCTTCTGCACATCTATCACTCCAGTGTTAATACTAAATTGTAATTATTTTGCACTATGGCCTATTTATTGCCTTACCTCCATAACTTACTACATTTGCACACACTGTATATAGATTTTCTATTGTTTTATTGACTGTACGTTTTGTTTATTCCATATGTAACTCTGAGTTGTTGTTGTTTTTATCGCACTGCTTTGCTTTATCTTGGCCAGGTCACAGTTGTAAATGAGAACTTGTTCTCAACTGGCTTACCTGATTAAATAAAGGTGAAATTAAAAAAATATCTTTACTGGTCTTGGGTTGTATCCCAAATGGCTCCATAGGGCTCTGGTCAAAAGTAGTGCACTATAAAGGGAATAGGGTGCCATTTGGGACTCAATCTTGGTCTTGCTGAGGTGAAAACAGAGAACTCTCTGATCTAAGCGTGGCTTGCGAGATCACTAATGATCAGAGAGCAGCTCATTTCATCTAGGGCCCAATCGAAAGCTCATTAATCGTTAAGGGTGCACTTTTAACTGAATCACCTAAGAGGACCTCGATCTAGAGGAGTTTCCTAACTTAGGTTACATAGATAAATATAGTCACCTGGGCAATACTAAGTGAATTTTTGCAATCAGAAAAACTTTTTCCCCGCAGCACAACTTTTCGAAATGTTTCACTACGATGTCCCCTAATAAATACGACCCAGGGAGGATTGCCAACATTATCCCACAGGAAGCTGGAGTTATGTCACAGGATATTAAAAGTCAGTGTGGTTCCAGAGTTTCTGGAATACCAGTGTTACAGTATGTCAAAGGAAGTGATCAGGTGTCCAGCTGGGGCCAAGGGTTCTACTTTGACAGATCATTTATACATTGACACACACACATACGCAGGCAACGCAGACATGGGCATATGGGTACATGCACGCACACAGACGCACACACGCACACACTTCCCAACCAACCTTAGTCCTCTACCTCTCTGTCACAGTAGTGGCTTTGACCTGTCCTCCTAATTACATTCCAGTCCACTGTAACCCACTCTGAAATGTCGCCATTTTGGCTCCACAGGGCTCCACGGGGGCACCTGATGGAGCACTCTGTACTGCCCTGCACAGCCGTATGACTGGGCCCGTAATGAACATATGGATTTTTCATTCAGTCACTGACACAAACTGTCTTCTCCCGTCTGCTTACTACGCATCCATTCCACCAAACAGGCAAAACTCAATATCTGGGCAGGGATGGTCTATAAAAACTATGTAAAAGGAGGAAATAATACCACGTAAAGCCAATGAGGAACATACCACCTCTACTGTGTGTGTGTGTGTGTGTGTGTACGTACTTTATAGAAATGTCTATGGAGCAGTGCTGCAGCTTTAATGAGTTCCCTTGAGACAGTGGTCTTTACAAGCCCCCCAGGAGAGGCCTGGTCAGCTGTCAGCAATACAATCATCCACCCTCAGCATTGATCACTTGGCCACAGGTGAAGAGACAAGTATGCTGCAGTGGGGGTGGATACTGGGCTATATTCATACAGGAGAAAACAGATTGAACAGACAGAAACAACCTGAATTTGTCCAATAACAAATGTGTGTTTTCGTTTTCCGTTTTGAAAAACATTTTGCTACGGTATGCACTGTGCACTAATTAATACGACCCTGATTCAGAGGTCTGTCAACGATTCAGTTTTCTTTCACAGATACAAATGTCTGTTTACCATGGGACATTGGCCAAAAGTGTCTGAGGATTGTGTGTGCATATACAGTGGGGAAAAAAAGTATTTAGTCAGCCACCAATTGTGCAAGTTCTCCCACTTAAAAAGATGAGAGAGGCCTGTAATTTTCATCATAGGTACACGTCAACTATGACAAACAAATTGAGAAAATAAAATCCAGAAAATCACATTGTAGGATGTTTAATGAATTTATTTGCAAATTATGGTGGAAAATAGGTATTTGGTCACCTACAAACAAGCAAGATTTCTGGCTCTCACAGACCTGTAACTTCTTCTTTAAGAGGCTCCTCTGTCCTCCACTAGTTACCTGTATTAATGGCACCTGTTTGAACTTGTTATCAGTATAAAAGACACCTGTCCACAACCTCAAACAGTCACACTCCAAACTCCACTATGGCCAAGACCAAAGAGCTGTCAAAGGACACCAGAAACAAAATTGTAGACCTGCACCAGGCTGGGAAGACTGAATCTGCAATAGGTAAGCAGCTTGGTTTGAAGAAATCAACTGTGGGAGCAATTATTAGGAAATGGAAGACATACAAGACCACTGATAATCTCCCTCGATCTGGGGCTCCACGCAAGATCTCACCCCGTGGGGTCAAAATTATCACTAGAACGGTGAGCAAAAATCCCAGAACCACACGGGGGGACCTAGTGAATGACCTGCAGAGAGCTGGGACCAAAGTAACAAAGCCTACCATCAGTAACACACTACGGCGCCAGGGACTCAAATCCTGCAGTGCCAGACGTGTCCCCCTGCTTAAGCCAGTACATGTCCAGGCCCGTCTGAAGTTTGCTAGAGTGCATTTGGATGATCCAGAAGAGGATTGGGAGAATGTCATATGGTCAGATGAAACCAAAATAGAACTTTTTGGTAAAAACTCAACTCGTCGTGTTTAGAGGACAAAGAATGCTGAGTTGCATCCAAAGAACACCATACCTACTGTGAAGCATCGGGGTGGAAACATCATGCTTTGGGGCTGTTTTTCTGCAAAGGGACCAGGACGACTGATCCGTGTAAAGGAAAGAATGAATGGGGCCAAGAATGGTGAGATTTTGAGTGAAAACCTCCTTCCATCAGCAAGGGCATTGAAGATGAAACGTGGCTGGGTCTTTCAGCATGACAATGATCCCAAACACACCACCCGGGCAACGAAGGAGTGGCTTCGTAAGAAGCATTTCAAGGTCCTGGAGTGGCCTAGCCAGTCTCCAGATCTCAACCCCATAGAAAATCTTTGGAGGGAGTTAAAAGTCTGTGTTGCCCAGCGACAGCCCCAAAACATCACTGCTCTAGAGGAGATCTGCATGGAGGAATGGGCCAAAATACCAGCAACAGTGTGTGAAAACCTTGTGAAGACTTACAGAAAACGTTTGACCTGTGTCATTGCCAACAAAGGGTATATAACAAAGTATTGAGAAACTTTTGTTGTTGACCAAATACTTATTTTCCACCATAATTTGCAAATAAATTCATAAAAAATCCTACAATGTGATTTTCTGGATTTATTTTCCTCATTTTGTCTGTCAGTGTTGACGTGTACCTATGATGAAAATTACAGGCCTCTCTCATCTTTTTAAGTGGGAGAACTTGCACAATTGGTGGCTGACTAAATATTTTTTTTCCCCACTGTACCGTATGTGCATATGTGTGTTTGTGTGTTTCAGGGTTTCCCAAACTCGGTCCATGGGACACACGTTTAGTTTTTTGCCCTAGCACTACACAGCTGATTCAAATAATCATCAAGCTTTGATGGACCAAATTTGAGAACCGCTGGTGTGCGTGCCATGTGCTTGTGTGTGTCTTTAAGACCAGAGAGGTGGGGTGAGGGGGCCCACAAGTGGTCCCTGAGGTGGGGCCTAAATTGCTTGTCATCAGCGCTTTCGATGGGAGTCAAGGCTGACTGCAGCTCCATACAGGACCCTAGGGGGACACACACTACGCTATACAACCAACACCAAGAGCCACAGAAGCAGAACACACACACACTATATGAGCACACTAAATGAGCAAGACTGCGGTCGCTGCAGTTTTGCACATTTGTGAACACACACACACACACAGGTAAACAAACACAAACACAACCTACAGGCCGATATACCATCTCCTGTTCCTCTGCAATAATAGCCTGTTTTTCATCATCACACCATTCTCTTCCTGCCTATGTTTATTGATGCCATAGAGATGGCCCAGTAGACCACCAGAGGGTCCGGAAAGGCCCTGCCTTCATGTGTGTGTGTCTGTCTGTCCACCTCGCTTTCTGCCATTCCAAGCCCATTCCAAATGGCTTTAAAAATACAACACTGTACACAAGATGGGCGATTAGCCTACAGAGGTTACCAGTAACACAATATGTTTCCCTTGCAACGTTGAGTTGTCCGCTCCACTGCTAATATGCCTGAGGAAAAACATCCGGGTGTAATTCTGGGTGAGTGACACATGATTCCTGACCTTGCCTTGCCCTGAGAGAGGAGGAATGGCTTCCTTCCTTCCTTCCTCTTCTCCTCCTCTTGAGTACCGGACAGTACTGACTAAAAGAGCTGGGTGACGTTCCCTTGAACATTCAACAAAAGTCAAGAGATTGATAGAAAGAAAAACATGTATTACGGTCCCACGTCATACGCACACAGACAGACTTCACACACTGCATGACTCACAAACAGGGAACGTCCTGAAAAGAGACAAACAAGCAAGCACCAATTGAAGCCGGATGGAAATAAAGTAGCTTTGAGGCCATCACAATACAAAGAACAGATGCTGAGAGGGAAATGGCCCATTATAGCAGTGGTCCCCTTAGGGGGGCGCCAGAGTTCACGGGGGGGGGGGGGGGGGGGTCGCGTGATCTCATTTGCTTTGAGGTCAAACGTGCATAAAATGTTCCACTATAATTTAATTGTACAATTAATACATTTGAAAATGTTATTAAAAATCATATGCTTGCAATGCCAATCTAAAAAATAATCATAATAATAGCAGAGAAACTTAGAAAATGTTTTGTGCACATCAATGAGAGGAAGAAGCAGTTGGCACTATCAAAAAGATCCACAGACATCAGAAAAGCATTTGAAAGAGCAGGCAGTGATTTACACAGAGCCACGGAGGCGTCATTTGAGTGTTCGCTATTAATTGCCAAGGCTAAAAAGCCGCACAATATTGGAGAGCAGATAATCAAACCCGCCTGCCTGAAAATCGTAGAGAGGCTGTGTGGCCCACAGGTGGTGGATAAAGTGAGAACCGTCCCACTCTCTGACAACACTGTCAAAGACAGAATTGATCAAATGGCTGGAGATTGTCAAAATCAGCTGCACAAGAAGCTTAGGAACGTTCCCTTTGCCATTCAGTTGGATGAAGCAACAACAGTGTCAGACGGATCCGTGCTCATCGTTTATGTGCAATATATTGACGGTGATGATTTGAAATAAGACAATCTTATGTCTACCAATCTAGCCACAACAACAACAGGCCAATATATTTTTATAGCTATGGACTCATATCTCTCGTCCAACAATCTGCCCTACGAGAATAATGTTGCATGCTGCACTGATGGGGCTGCAGCGTTGATGGGCAAAAATAAGGGATTTAACAGCCGATTGAAGGAAAACGCCCCGGGGTGCGCAATTTTCCACTGCATGCTACATCGCCAAGCATTGGCTGGTAAAAAAACTTTCGGAAGACCTTAGTAACACTCTGGCAACTGTTGTTAAAGTTGTAAACTTCATTAAGGCTCACCCTACTAACAAGAGACTGTTTGCCCAGCTGTGTGAGGATGAAGCGCATCAAACACTGCTGTAACACACAGAGGTACGCTGGTTGTCACGTGGACAAGTGCTTGTGCGTTTTATGGAACGGCAGGAAAAAATTATTGCAAGATCACAATCGACCACTGTGCGAACAGCTGACTGATGCGTTTTGGATCAAAACGGCATACCTAGCGGATACATTCACTCTCTACAATGAGACAAACAAGCGGATGCAGGGTCCTGAATCAAACGTCATGCAGTGCAAAGACGCTCTCAACGCTTTTGTGCGGAAACTGGAGTACAGAGTTGGAAAAATGTCAAAAGGGGAGCTACAACAATTTCACTGCTGATGAAACAGTCTGGTGGCACTGTGCCTGCGTCTTTACGCACTGAGTTTACCCGGCACATGAACATGCTTCGGGAGGAAATTAAATCCTGTTTTGCCGATGTTGCCGAATACTTATCAAAGGAATCGTGGGTGATGGACCCTTACATTTGCAGTCTCGAGGACGTGGATACCTCGGCTGTGAAGATGAGCTTGCTGACCTTCAAGCCGATTCTTTGTCAAATAAATATTTCCATGGATACAAAACGTTTTGGATTGTCAAAGGACACGCTGTTGCACCCAGACTGGCCAAACACGCAGCTACAAGGGTTATTCTACCATTCAGCACTACGTACCTGTCTGAGACAGCCTTCAGCGCGCTTGGAACAATAAAAACAAAAGCCAGTAACAGGCTCCATGTCCACCAGGACTTTAGGCTGGCTGTCACTAGCATCACACCTGACATCCCATCCCTGGTCAGAGGTATGCAGGCCCAAGGTAGCCATTAGTTTTTTAAGGAAGGAAAAAGTTATTAATTGTAACTTACTGTTTGTTATTGTTACATTGTTATTTTTATAACACATATATTATAGCTGTGTCAAAACCAGTGTTCATGTGATGTGCATGCAACAAACTGCCCCGTTTCAGTTAATTGGTCATTGTGAGTGTGTGTGTGTGTGTGTGTGGGGGGGGGGGGGGGGGGGGGGGGGAGCTTTTCTTAGATTCAAGTAGGGGGGGCTCCAAGGAAAAAAGGTTGGGAACCACTGCTTTATAGAGTAGAGATTTGAAAACTGTGGTTTGTGTCACTTTAATCCTTTTTGAATTCTCTTTGGACCAACTAAATAACAAAAACAATGATTCCATTACGGTCCAATTATTATAGCTTTGATATGGGCTGGAACCTTGATATTTGCATTATGTATCTAGTTGACAAGAGAATAAAAACTAACCATAGGTCTAGTGGGTCAAAACTGTTATTCTGGTAAAAAATATTCTAGGGCACATATAGGGAATAACTTTGTGTATGTATGTATGTTCAAGCTTGTGTGTGTGTTAATATGGGTCTGTCGGTCTGTGTCTGTGTGTGTGTGTGTGTGTCTGTGTGTGTGTGTGTGTGTGTGTGTGCGTGTGCGTGTGCGTGTAATGCATGTGCTTGTATGTCTGTGTGTGTTCATGTGTGTGTAGCATCTCTCCAGGGGCTCTGCTTGCAGTGCTTTAATTAGCCTAATCCACCCCCAGCACATGGAGATAGGGGGGTACTGAGGGGAATACAGCCTTCTGCTGCTGCTCACCATGTTGGCTTGCCTAGTCGCTCGTCAAGCCCCCCAAACCCTGCTGGGAGGACAGAAACTGGTTCCAACTGGCGTCAACATGGCCGCCTCTCTGTTAAAGAAGAGCCAGCCCCAAGGGAAGGCTCCATTGAAAAGGTAGGCTAAATGCTCAATAAAAAATTGAGACATACAGAGTTTGTACTACAGATGATGTGAAATTTCTGCCAGATGTTTGGACAACTGAGACTGTAAAGAGGGAGTGGTTCTGGGTGCTTTGAGTGTTTGTCAGTTTACCACAGCACAAGCCAGTGTGCGTGTCTGTGTGCCCACATATGCATGCACGTAAACATGTATATGTAGGTGAGAGTCTGAATATATGCATAACGCTATACCCCCTACTATGCTAATATCCTGGTTCAAACCCATATGTGTGCCAGTTTTAGGAGGGGAAAACCAGAATTAATAACAGAGGGAATAATCCACTGTAATTGGCCAGAGAGAGAGAGAGAGAAAGAGAGGAAGAGATAGAGAAGAATGAGAGAGAGAGAGAGAGAGAGAGAGAGAGAGAGAGAGAGAGAGAGAGAGAGAGAGAGAGAGAGAGAGAGAGAGAGAGACAGAGAGACAGAGAGACAGAGAGACAGAGAGACAGAGAGACAGCGAGAGAGAGAGAGAGAGAGAGAGAAACAAAAACAAAAACAGGTCTAGGGAATAGGAGCAATCAGCCAGTCAGTCATCTAATGACTATTCCCATGGAAGAGTTGAGGAGAGGCGGGATAGAGAGGGGGCAGCAGAGGAAAGAGAGGAGGAGAGGAGGGAGCAGTCCGTGCACAACCAGTGTGCAGCATATACTGTAGAGAATACATGCTTGTTTACCCATTCAGATAAGGGAGGATTGTGACTCATGACTGAACAAGGCACATATATTTCACACCAATGACCAATAAGGACAGAATAAGACACTTTCAGATTATCATCACCAGGGTTTCCGTTAGCCGGTAATAGAAAAGCTGATGAATAACATCGGCGGCGGCCAATTGCCCCCCAAAAAGTACAAAACCCCATTGCGAAATAATGCTTTTTAGCCTATTAATTGATGGAAATACCAGTTCATGGAAATACATTTGACCGGTCATGCTTATGGGTCTACGGGTGAATTTGCATAATTTTGTGGAATTAAATTGGCGTGGGTATATTCGTTATGTATCTTATTTATCAGTCTGTTTGGACTATTTCCTTCTCGACAAGCTGACCAATAGAATAGGTCAACTTTACTACTATGGGGTATAGTAGATTGGAATATGGACATGCTGCCTATGAGCCTAAGGCAAGGGGAAGCTAAGCTTTCCCAAAGTAAATTGAATTAAATTGCCAAAATTATAAAGCCTAATTAGTCTATTCCTGTCTCTACAGAAATAAATGAAATCATTCAAAATAGTAGACTAAAGCATGGTTGGCTTCAGAGGATAATTTACTTCCCCTAGCCATAAAAATAAATACATTGTTTTAAATGGCATTGCCTACAGTTGGAAGGAAAGGCAACGCGCGCAGAAAATACCTAATAGATGATTGTTGAGATGCAACTGTCAGTGAAAAGTAGAGAGGTCCAGCCAGGCATATCGCAGTATTTCAAAATTAAATCGCGGGAAAACATAGTTTGGAAAGCAAATGGCTATTACTGTAAAGAGAAGATAATGAAAAGACGTATCTGTCTTTTAGTTATCAAAATTCTCAATTTAAATGAGCGAACAACAGTAGGCCTATAGCTTATTGGCACCAGCGGAGCACATTGGCCATACCCCCAGTGAGTGTACACAGCGCAGATTCACTCTTTATCATTGTTGGGTCAGTGCCACTTCAAAGTTTGTTTTTAGACAATAATTTCCTCCTCCAGTTTAGATGAAAGTCAAATTCTAATTTGTGTCTCCCCTTCGCGTAGGCCTATATATGGACAACGTCGTTTTTATTGATCTGATTGTCATATTTAAAAAGATTGCTAATGTCTCCAGTCATATAAAGTGTAGTAGAATTGCATGAAATATGTTTATAAAAATGATTTTTTCCTGTGCAAAGAAATAAGACGTATCTGATATAGCCTAGGCCTCTCCGGCTATTCACACTCAGCCATGCATTGAACAGTCTTTGTTGCGAACAGTGATAGTTATATTATTAGCCTAAATGATGACCATCCAATTTAATCACAACATTACAAATAGTAGGCTATATTACATAAGTCTGCAAATGCAATGATACATAGGCTAGTGCATAGGCTAGTGATTTTGCTGTTCGTCACTCGTCTTGTTGACTGAGGAAAAGTAAATGTGGACAGTTATTCTAACATCTTCAAAGTGTGCGGTAAAAAGGACACGTCATTGCATCCTCGACTTGTTCTGTTAAGATGAATTACCATAATGTAAATGTGATCTCTGCCATTCTGAGCATCGTGGATGGATGCCCTAATCAGGTTACGGACCCAAAGCATATGGGACCGGTACATTTCTCAAATGTCCGGTAAATAAAAAATGCTGCCGGTCAAATGTCTGGCGCCACATTTTCATAACGGAAACCCTGACACACACGCACCAAACAAAGCCAAAACAGAGCCTTACAGTATGCAGTTCCTCTCCAATAAACCTCACATGGAACAGTGAAAGAGAAAAAAGAGTGACATGCCTTATTAATTAAAAAGGCCCTTCAGTCAGAACACGAAGACAAGGAGAATGATTAAAATTTCACTATGGAGGGACTGAGGGATGACAAGCACTTTCTGACACACACACACATGCTTACTCTCACGCATAGCATGCACACACACAGGAGAGCGGTTTTCTAGAGAGAGAGAGAGAAGGGGAGGTGAGTAGGTTGTTGTAAAAGCCCAAGGCATCCAGCTAGAGTTTCTCTCTATTCATCACCATTAAGGGCTCTGTTACATGTGCATCATGGCAGGCCTCCAAGGTCAGCAGCACTAATAACAGGGCCAAGGAGCGCTATCTGCATCGCTAGCGCTAATGCTAACGTCAATATTCATATCCTACAGCTGAAGCTAATGCTAACATGCCTAGCCCCTGGGCAGTGGAACTGCGCTAGGCTATACTAGGCTAGCCAGCATTGGTCAATGGTCAATGCTGCCCTCTTCACCGCTACTAAATGCTAATGGCTAATGCTAGCAGGATTAGCCCCCAGGGAAATGGACAAGCATTGAGGCTATGCTAGCCAGCCAACCCATGACCAGGCTAAAGCTTCCTCCTACAGGGATGGAGAAGAAGACAAAGGACCAAGGCCAAGGGACAAGATAAGGAGTGCATGTGTGTAATCTCAGCCCTTACATCCGATCCTAGTTCCTGTGTGTATGTGTGTGCTCTTGCGCATTCTTTGGCCAGGTGCATGTGAGAGAGGACCACTGGCACCGTTTGAACGCCGTGGCCTGGCCCCTATAGCATGTGACTGCAATGTGACACACACACACAGCATTGAGATCCTCCAAACTCATTCCAACTCCGCTATCCTCACTCGGCTAATACCATTAGCTAGGTTGCTTTGTGTACGCTAATCATCTTATAACTAGCTTAAGACGAGGAACTAATAAAAAAAGAATCCATTAAAAATCTATTAACCCCCGATGTGTAATCCAATAAGATTCATTTAGTCAATCAATTCACATAGGAACATGATACAGAACAAGCACATAACTAAAGCAAGCAGTCTTCAATCTTCATGCCTCAGATTAGCACACGTGCATTTGCTGGCTATAGCTATAGTCTTTCCCCTAGATTGAATTAGCGTGATCAATTGATCAGTGTGGGATTATAGTGTCTCTCTCGTTCAAGTTAATGGAGGCTTAGGCTAGCCTGTTGGCTTGTTAGCATCTTAGCATCTAATCGTGTTAGCATCTAATTGTCAAGCGTAAGCTAGGCTAGCTAGCAGGGATAAAGAGAAAGAACAAGGGATGAGACTACATGCATGTGCCTGAATGACTGTGTAGTCTAGGTCCATATGTCAACAGCAGATCATAACTCTAACATATAACCACAGAGAGACTAAAGGATCAAAAATAGCTTATGTAGCAGGTGCGCGTGTGTGAGTGTCAAGTTACAACGTCAAGTTGCTAGTCTTAACAGCTTAAGCGAAGCTACATGTATTGTAGGCTGTGTTAGCTGACTTCAGGGCTGCTCTTAGCCAAGGAACATACTGTGCGCAGCAATGGCTGCTTTGGCTATGTGGTGGAAAACCTATTAGGTAAATGAGAGAGTAGTGAAGCACAGCGCAATGGACTGTTAGTGTATCGCTGCAAGTTAAGTCACAGTGGGCCAAAGGGGTGTGTGTGTGTGTGTGTGAGTCTGTGTGTGTGTGTGACACTCTGGGCCAAAGGTAATCTACCTCTGCTGTGCCACTTACGTTAGGCCTTCAGGACGCAGTGTTGTCGTCCAAGGTTCCAGTGTGCGTGTGGCAGGTCAGTAAGTCTACTACTGTATTCACAGCACCACAAGACCTTCAACTGTGCCAATAACATGTCCAAAGTACCAACAATACAAATATAACATTACACCAATGCAATGCCAAGCCCATCAAAAGGAACAAAGACATTTCTGAGATACTTTTTAAACAGAACTAAAATGGGCTAATACAAATGTAACTTGGGCCATCCTCTGACAAATAAATATGTTTCAAACAAAATCTTTGACCTTGTTATACAATTCAATGCCAATCATTTCAAGCTACCTCATAACCCCGCCTATATGTCCCAATCTAGCTTTGAGAATCGTCTATCCCTTTTTTTTACCCAGCAAACCCATCCATTATTTATCCCTCCCTCTTTCTCCTTCTCATCAATTTGCTAAATTAACCCCTTGCTGTACTGCGCTCTGAAATGACCAGCCATCATTGCCGTCACGAACCCTGGTGTTATGCTAAACGAGGGTGTCCCGACTAGCAACCAAGAGGCGTTACATCTAGACCCATGTTAGCCTTCATAGAATGACTAATGGTTATGGCCTAGAATGGAGGGTGCTAGCTGCATCTCATTGCTGGGCCCACTCAACTCTCTCTGCCTATTATATGATGCACAAGGAAATCTTTAATCAGAGCAGAGCAGAGGGAAAAGAGAGAATAAGAGAATGGCAAGATGACAGGAAAGGAGGAAGAGAGAGAGAGAGAGAGAGAGAGAGAGAGAGAGAGAGAGAGAGAGACAGAGAGACAGAGAGACAGAGAGAGAGAGAGACAGACAGAGAGAGAGACAGACAGACAGACAGAGAGAGAGAGAGAGAGAGAGAGAGACTGCATCTTTAGTGAAAGCACTGGAGCCAGACCCAAGGGAAGTGAGAAAGAGCGAGAGAGAGAGAAAGGAGGAGAGTCGCTAGAATGTTAACTCCTTCACTTCTGTTAATTTCTTTTGAACAGGCTATTTCTATTGGTGCTAAATTCGAGTTGGTGTGAGCAGAAGCACCGTCTAGCATACAGTGGAGATATTCACGTACAAAACGCACGCATGCACCAATATAAGCAGAAACACACACACGTGCAGAGCAGTTCTCACGGTGTGAGAATCTACCACATTGTGCTTAAGGCGTGTGTGATACAAGCCATAAGATCTCTCTTCTTTTCTAGCCTAGAGGGAACAGTGTTCTATCTTCTGTGCTTTGTTAGGTTCAGAAAAAAAGCATACACAGGCAGGCGGACATGCCAACAGATGGGGAGACCGTGTAGCATACTCGGGCAGCATTGACTTGAGCTCATTAAAAGCCACATGCTTCGGTGACACATACACACAGACAAACACACTGGCAGACACACACACAGGCAGGCAGACACACACACAGGCAGGCAGACACACACACAGGCAGGCAGACACACACACAGGCAGGCAGACACACACACAGGCAGGCAGGCAGACACACACACAGGCAGGCAGGCAGACACACACACACAGGCAGGCAGACACACACACAGGCAGGCAGACACACACACACACACACACAGGCAAGCAGACACACACACACAGGCAGGCAGACACACACACACAGGCAGACACACACACACACACAGGCAGGCAGTTCCTGGAGTGCAGCTGTGATGGCTTGGAGCATTAGCAATGAGAAACATATGAGATGGGCCATGCTTCACTTCTTAACTTTGTTCTAGCTCAGCCTATCTTGGTGCCTGATTCACAGTGTAGGGTGAAGTTACCCCTAGATGCTGATCTTGGATCAGTTTTGCATTTTCCCCTCTAAAGGTTAAGGTTAGTTAGGGGGAGGAGAAGCTAATCCTAGATCTGTAGCTAGGAGAAACTTCACCCCGGAGCAATTCACACACTACAGGGCCAACTTATCCATAATGTGTTGGCTTGCATATATCCTTTAAAGCTGGAATTCTTAATGGTGGAACAGCCACGTCCGTTTGCAATATTACAACAACAAAGAAGTTATTGCAAACATCAAACACATTTTTTCCCCCTCAGACATCATTGCACGTGTGATAGAACAGCAGAATACGTACTGCAATTTGTTTTACCACATTGCGCAACGCTCCTCACCTCTGCTATGTCAACAAAACCATAACAATAATGACGGTGGGGCGGAAAGTGGCAGCGTTTCCCCTACTGCGGATTCCATCTTTTTTATCTTTTTTAAACTCGTTTTTATTGAATATTAAAACATACAATCTACCTACAGTGAAGCCGCTCAAGATTTACATTACATTCAGTCATCTAACCGTCTCCCGTCCAGAGCGACACACAGGAGCAACCAGGGTCAAGCGCCCCGCCCAAGGGCACGTCGACAGATCTCCTACCAAGTCAAAACTGGGACCCGAAACAGCGACATCTCGGCCACCGGCCCACGCTCCCAACAGCCAGGCCAACCCCCCACAGTTCCCCGACAGCTGCCCCTCAACCATCTGAGACCCCCCCAAAAATACCAAATAAAACTCTCCCTCCATTCCCCCCCACCAAGACCCCATCCCCGATGCTCCAACAACGAACAAAATTAACAAAGGAGAAAAACAAAGGAAAACAGAAAACAACAATGCAAAAACAAAAGACATCAAGGACAACAAAAATTAAAACAGCAAGACCAACTGTATACGTTTTAGTGCAGGTGTGGCACTATTTACATGTGTGTATGTGTGTGTGTCCGTTTGAATGAGAGTGTGTGTATATGCATGTGTACAAGCGTACAAGCACCTGCGCGGCATCATCCTCAGGCAAACAGGCATTGGACGTAACAGCGTTGCCCCTCAGTGTCATTCAAACATACTTTTTTTTGTTTATTTTGACTTTAATTTTGACTTTAATTTTTGACCGTCATTCTATCCCCCGAATACCATCTTTACAACATTGTCCTTTCCAGCATGGTTCCAGCAACTATGGTGGATGCCTAAGCAGAACAGCTTAACTTGGCTCGGCTCGGTTTGACTCTCATATAGTGTGAATCAGTTTGCTTGATTGGATAACGTTATAGTGATCACTGATGATATGCTCACACTAGGGCTGACCCCATTTAGTCGACTGGTCGATTGTTTGGTCAATAGGCTTTTGGTCGAGTGAGATTTTTTTTTGTAGAGCAGTGGCAAATATATTTTTAACAATTATGGCACACGAGACACATCTGATTCACGCCTGTCTGAGTGGACTAATCCATTGCGGAGGCCGCGGGGGTGGCACACCTGTATCACCAGTAGGACATTTACCATTAATTCCCATAATTTTTAAGCTACAATACTTGTTTGGTTACGATCATTTCTGTTAATGAATTCAATATATTATTATTATTATTATTATTATTATTACACTCTTACCGTTGTCATTGTAGGAGTGGGCACGTTGTTTGCTGAGTGCACAACCTAGGCTACACTTGTGAGAAAAAAGTTTTGGTTTGTTTCCTTCCATTTATGAGTTGTGAATTTATTCATTGTCTTTTGTTTGGAGCACTCCTGTCAATCTTAAGTAAGGACATGCACCTGATTACGCATATAGAAGTAGAACTAGTCTGCCTGGCCTGCGCGCAAATGTAGGCCTATAAATGTGCCCATTTGGGGATCTGATACTATTTCTGATTGTCTTAACCCACCATCACTGTGTAGCTTCTCAAATAATTGTTTTCTTCACCTCAGACAGCAAGTAAACGAAGTCTGTTTTTACATCCATTGAGATTGAAAATAGTTCCTCAACGTAGCCTATTTAAAATAATAATAATAATCGCTCTCCCTTTTCGATACCCACTCAGCATGGAAGGTGAAAAAATGTCATGCCCTGATCCGGTAGAAACATCATGAAATAAGGCCTACCTAATTACTTATTATCCCTTGCGCAAAATAGCCAACAGCTGTGTCTGTCTGTCCGGAGCTCACTGGCCAAGAAACAATGAGGACCCAGAATATTTTACACAATGCTGCAAGTTTGCTAGCAGAAGCTTTGAGCTGAACCAAGTTAATACAATAGCTGATGCAATGTTTCAAGTTCATTGCAGACAGGCCATGGGTAGCCACAATGTGATTTATAGGATATTTGTTTTCAACAGGATATTTTCTACCTGCATGCAGGCTGCAATGTTTTTATTTGTGTAGGCTATTTTTACATATTGGCAATTACATTTACATTTTAGTCATTTAGCAGACGCTCTTATCCAGAGCGACTTACAGTTAGTGAGTGCATACATTATAATTTTTTCATACTGGCCCCCCGTGGGAAACGAACCCACAACCCTGGCGTTGCAAACGCCATGCTCTACCAACTGAGCAACATCCCTGCCGGCCATTCCCTCCAATACCCTGGATGACGCTGGGCCAATTGTGTGCCGCCCCATGGGTCTCCCGGTCGCGGCCGGCTACGACAGAGCCTGGATTCGAACCAGGATCTCTAGTGGCACAGCTAGCACTGCGATGCAGTGCCTTAGACCACTCGAATAGTGAATGGAGGCCACTTCCTGCTGGTTTGTTTTTCACTCATGCCGCGTAGTCTACTCCGGTTATTTCACTCCACACATCAACCACAGTTTGAGGAGGCTGCTGAGCGACAGGTGATTATCTGCCCAAACTCTGTATGCCATGGGCTCTCCAACCAGGTTCCTGTAGCTACCCAGTGCTTAATTTGGGAAACCAAGTGAAATCTTAGAACGTGCTGTCCACAATAGAAGTTACTTTTAGATTAGTATCATTTTCATTTAGAATTTTGATTAACCACATGACATTGATTTTGAGATATGAAGACTTTATTATAAATTAAATTAACCTGTTCCACAAAAATGTGCATCAGAAAATCATAACTGGCACGCAGATCAGTAGAAATGGTAGGATAACTTGGTTCTCTAAATGGAAAAGGTTGCCGACCGCTGGTGTAGCCTATTACCAGCACCTTCTGGAGCGTAACAAAATAATCTCAGAAGGCCAGCAGCAGCGGGAGGAGGGTCGGGAACAGGTTTAATTCTTCTGGTTGAGCTATATTGATCTCTGGCTCCCTCTTTAGTAATTTGTGTCTTCATTTTTTATATCAGTGCTTAAAGCATCAGACAAGCTCAGTAACCTACATACAGTTGATTTTATTAAAACATAGGGTGTGTCAATATATATATATATATATATATATATATGTTTTAAATTTCGCCCAATTGATTAGTCGAAAGAACAGACGACTCTCGGTCGGCCAAGATTTGTTTTGGTCTCAGACAGCCCTAGCTCATACTCATACATAATAATCTTAATACAATTACACTTTCTATGATGATTTGGTCAGTTCAATCGATGAGGATGTAGTTTGTGTGGTGATCATGTCTTCTCTCTCATCTGCCCGTCCCTCTCTCTTTCTCTCTGTCTCTTGAACTGATGACCCACAATAATGCCCTCTGTGCTACTTCCCAGCTCTGACAACTTGTGCCTCTGCTCACACAATGCCAATGGGAGTACACACACAAACATATACACGTGCACAAGCACTTGCACATAGGCACGCACACACACACACAAATGTACATGTACACAGACATAAGACAGACAAATACACCTAAAGAACATGTCTTTGAAGGAATGATATCTGAAGGACTGTGGGGGTGCTGTTACAAGCTACACGTTAACAGCATTAAGGGTGAGTGTAAGATAGAAGAGCTAGCAGGAGAGAGAGGGAGATGGAGAGAGAGGGAGAAGGGGAGGGAAAGAAAGAGTGAATGGGAAGCTGAGCACTTGAAGTACAGTGGGGGAAAAAAGTATTTAGTCAGCCACCAATTGTGCAAGTTCTCCCACTTAAAAAGATGAGAGGCCTGTAATTTTCATCATAGGTACACGTCAACTATGACAGACAAATTGAGAATTTTTTTTCCAGAAAATCACATTGTAGGATTTTTTATGAATTTATTTGCAAATTATGGTGGAAAATAAGTATTTGGTCACCTACAAACAAGCAAGATTTCTGGCTCTCACAGACCTGTAACTTCTTCTTTAAGAGGCTCCTCTGTCATCCACTCGTTGCCTGTATTAATGGCACCTGTTTGAACTTGTCATCAGTATAAAAGACACCTGTCCACAACCTCAAACAATCACACTCCAAACTCCACTATGGCCAAGACCAAAGAGCTGTCAAAGGACACCAGAAACAAAATTGTAGACCTGCACCAGGCTGGGAAGACTGAATCTGCAATAGGTAAGCAGCTTGGTTTGAAGAAATCAACTGTGGGAGCAATTATTAGGAAATGGAAGACATACAAGACCACTGATAATCTCCCTCGATCTGGGGCTCCACGCAAGTCAAATGATCAAATGATCAAAATGATCACAAGAACGGTGAGCAAAAATCCCAGAACCACACGGGAGGACCTAGTGAATGACCTGCAGAGAGCTGGGACCAAAGTAACAAAGCCTACCATCAGTAACACACTACGCCGCCAGGGACTCAAATCCTGCAGTGCCAGACGTGTCCCCCTGCTTAAGCCAGTACATGTCCAGGCCCGTCTGAAGTTTGCTAGAGTGCATTTGGATGATCCAGAAGAGGATTGGGAGAATGTCATATGGTCAGATGAAACCAAAATAGAACTTTTTGGTAAAAACTCAACTCGTCGTGTTTGGAGGACAAAGAATGCTGAGTTGCATCCAAAGAACACCATACCTACTGTGAAGCATGGAGGTGGAAACATCATGCTTTGTGGCTGTTTTTCTGCAAAGGAACCAGGACGACTGATCCGTGTAAAGGAAAGAATGAATGGGGCCATGTATCGTGAGATTTTGAGTGAAAACCTCCTTCCATCAGCAAGGGCATTGAAGATGAAACGTGGCTGGGTCTTTCAGCATGACAATGATCCCAAACACACCGCCCGGGCAACGAAGGAGTGGCTTCGTAAGAAGCATTTCAAGGTCCTGGAGTGGCCTAGCCAGTCTCCAGATCTCAACCCCATAGAAAATCTTTGGAGGGAGTTGAAAGTCCGTGTTGCCCAGCGACAGCCCCAAAACATCACTGCTCTAGAGGAGATCTGCATGGAGGAATGGGCCAAAATACCAGCAACAGTGTGTGAAAACCTTGTGAAGACTTACAGAAAACGTTTGACCTGTGTCATTGCCAACAAAGGGTATATAACAAAGTATTGAGAAACTTTTGTTATTGACCAAATACTTATTTTCCACCATAATTTGCAAATAAATTCATAAAAAATCCTACAATGTGATTTTCTGGAGAAAAAAAATCTCATTTTGTCTGTCATAGTTGACGTGTACATATGATGAAAATTACAGGCCTCTCTCATCTTTTTAAGTGGGAGAACTTGCACAATTGGTGGCTGACTAAATACTTTTTTCCCCCTCAGGATGACAGAGAACCTATTCACTATCAAAACAATGTGTTGGAATGACCCTCCTCCTCTACACTGAGGGACTTGAGATGTGTGTGTGTGTATGTTTGTCTCTGATTGTGTGTCTGTGTCGGTCTGGTCTGGTTTCCATCTGTTTGCCAGGCTGGCCAGTAGACCTCTCTCGCTCAGTACGCCTCCTTCACCCAGGAGAGACCGAGTATCACTGTACTATACTGTGGGTCTCCCACTCTGTCTGTCTGTCTATACCCATCCCTACCTCTCTCTCACTACTCACCCGCTTTTTAACACCCCACAGATCATTCTATCTTTTTCTGTCTGTCTCTCCATCCCACTCTCCTAATCCTTCCCTCCCATCAATTGAGGTTGGGGTCCCATCTGCAGCTTGCCATCGAGAGAGAGTGAGAGGGAGAGAGAGAGAAAAGGAAAGAGAGAGAGCAAGAGAGCAACAGAGAGAGAGCGGTGAAGGAGTAGGGGGGTCTGTCCCATCATTACCATGCCTGTGGCGAGAGGGTGGGGGGTTTCTGTCAGTCTGCCAAGTTTCTGTCTGACACACACACACACACACACACACACACACACACACACACACACATCATATAATGAGCCAGCAGAATAACAATGATCAGTCAATTAGCCTCTGACACACACACTGCTCATGGATACACCCGTCCCACTGGAATACCAACGATCGTGAACCATGTCGCCACGGCCAAGAAGCTTACACACACACACACACGACACAGATAGGTCATATTTTAAAGATTAACCATTTAACTGCAGGGTAAGTGAATCTATTTCCTATCAAGACCATGCTGGTCAAGTTCAATGGCTAACACATTAGGCTAACACACCCTTCAATGGCTAACACACCCTACTGTTACTTTATTTTACTTCTGCTCTTTTTTTCTCAACACTTTTTTGTTGTTGTTTTATTTTACTTTTTTATTTAAAATAAATGCACTGTTGGTTAAGGGCTGTAAGTAAGCATTTCACTGTAATGTCTGCACCTGTTGTATTCAGCGCATGTGGCCAATAAAATGTGATTTGATTTGATTTGATTAGACGGTTTAGACTTTGGAGTGTTCATTAATGATGCCTACATCAGGCTATTATAAACAGGACAACAACATCCCCTCCACTTTTCACTCTAATGAATCTTCTATGGTCTCTTTGTCAGAGTCAGAAGCCTCGGGGGGAATCCATTGAGTGGGCAGCGGGGCCTGTGGGAAGCTACTCAGAAGAACTACCTATTTCTGGCATGGGTACAAAATGGGCACAGTGGCTAGTGCAGCCATCTGCTGGATAGTCGTACCCCCACTGGGGAAACAGCTGGAGAATGCTACGCTGACACCCGGTTGGAGAGTGATAACTCGATGGAGAGGGAGGAAGAAAGAAGGGGAGGGAGGAAGAGAGAAGGGGAGGGAGGAAGAGAGAAGGGGAGGGAAGAAGAGAGAAAGGGAGTCTGGCTCCAGAGCTTTTACTAAAGTAGGATCTCCCTCTCCCTCCACCTCCCTCTCTCCATTCCTCACTCACTCTCTCTCCCTCCATCCATCCATGAAAAACATTGCGTCAATATTGCCAAAGCAACAATGTATATAATATACATTGTAATAAAATAATGAATAATAATAATAATAAAAAATGACCACAGTAAAATGGTAACAGTCAATAGTAGAAATATAATAAATAATAGGGTTGACAAAAGGCTGAAAATGGAAAATGAAACTATAACTGACGTATAACTAACTGTCATCCTCACCATCATTACTACTGCTATCATTACCATCACCCCTACTACCACTGGAATAATAATCACAACAACAATAATAATAAGTAAGTTACTGCTTACAATGCAGATGTTATTATTCAGTGTCCATCAGGCTAAGGAAAATACATATTTGGAAGCAAGAGGATCTATTGCTCCTTTGCCCATGAGTATTTTTTGTTTATCCTCTGGGTTTAATAAGATCCAATTTTGAATAAATGTACAGTGAGGGAAAAAAGTATTTCATCCCCTGCTGATTTTGTACGTTTGCCCACTGACAAAGACATGATCAGTCTATAATTTTAATGGTAGGTTTATTTGAACAGTGAGAGACAGAATAACAACAAAAAAATCCAGAAAAACGCATGTCAAAAATGTTAAATTGATTTTCATTTTAATGAGGGAAATAAGTATTTGACCCCTCTGCAAAACATTACTTAGTACTTGGTGGCAAAACCCTTGTTGGCAATCACAGAGGTCAGACGTTTCTTGTAGTTGGCCACCAGGTTTGCACACATCTCAAGAGGGATTTTGTCCCACTCCTCTTTGCAGATCTTCTCCAAGTCATTAAGGTTTCGAGGCTGACGTTTGGCAACTCGAACCTTCAGCTCCCTCCACAGATTTTCTATGGGATTAAGGTCTGGAGACTGGCTAGGCCACTCCAGGACCTTAATGTGCTTCTTCTTGAGCCACTCCTTTGTTGCCTTGGCCGTGTGTTTTGGGTCATTGTCATTCTGGAATTCCCATCCACAACCCATTTTCAATGCCCTGGCTGAGGGA
Organism: Coregonus lavaretus; assembly: GCF_964263955.1. Taxonomy (NCBI): domain Eukaryota; kingdom Metazoa; phylum Chordata; class Actinopteri; order Salmoniformes; family Salmonidae; genus Coregonus; species Coregonus lavaretus. Next base: position 48,668,506 of record NC_139999.1, read on the forward strand.
AGGAGGTTCTCACCCAAGATTTGACGGTACATGGCCCTGTCCATCGTCCCTTTGATGCGGTGAAGTTGTCCTGTCCCCTTAGCAGAAAAACACCCCCAAAGCATAATGTTTCCACCTCCATGTTTGACGGTGGGGATGGTGTTTTTGGGGTCATAGGCAGCATTCCTCCTCCTCCAAACACGGCGAGTTGAGTTGATGCCAAAGAGCTCGATTTTGGTCTCATCTGACCACAACACTTTCACCCAGTTCTCCTCTGAATCATTCAGATGTTCATTGGCAAACCTCAGACGGGCCTGTATTTGTGCTTCCTTGAGCAGGGGGACCTTGCGGGCGCTGCAGGATTTCTTGGTGACTATGGTCCCAGCTGCCTTGAGATCATTGACAAGATCCTCCCGTGTAGTTCTGGGCTGATTCCTCACCGTTCTCATGATCATTGCAACTCCACGAGGTGAGATCTTGCATGGAGCCTCAGGCCGAGGGAGATTGACAGTCCTTTTGTGTTTCTTCCATTTGCAAATAATCGCACCAACTGTTTTCACCTTCTCACCAAGCTGCTTGGCGATGGTCTTGTAGCCCATTCCAGCCTTGTGTAGGTCTACAATATTGTCCCTGACATCCTTGGAGAGCTATTTGGTCTTGGCCATGGTGGAGAGTTTGGAATCTGATTGATTGATTGCTTCTGTGGACAGGTGTCTTTTATACAGGTAACAAGCTGAGATCAGGAGAACTCCCTTTAAGAGTGTACTCCTAATCTCAGCTCGTTACCTGTAGAAATCTTTCTGATTGAGAGGGGGTCAAATACTTATTTCCCTCATTAAAATGCAAATCAATTTATAAAATTTTTGACATGTGTTTTTCTGGATTTTGTTGTTGTTGTTATTCTGTCTTTCACTGTTAAAATAAACCTACCATTACAATTATAGACTGATCATGTCTTTGTCAGTGGGCAAACGTACAAAATCAGCAGGGGATCAAATACTTTTTTCCCCTCACTGTAGTAATTTCTGCGAATAATGACTCTCTTGGTGAGGAATATGTTTCACAGTAAAGGAGAAAGTGCATCTGTTTCTACTTCCCCTGTCGTGCAGTGACCACATACACGCTCCTCTTTGGGTAGCCATGTCTTTTTTATGTCTGCCGGTTTCTATTGCCAATTGGTGGTCACTCAGCCTGTACTTGGTAAGGATCTGTCTCTGCTTCGTATCTCTGAAAGAGTAGAGATAATTAGCCAATTCATATTCTCTGTTTAGGGCCAAAAAGCAATTTAGTCGGCTTTGGGATTTTGTTTCATTTTTCCAATGTTGTAAATATGAGTCCTTTGATTGGTTCCTGATTTTATTTATTTTGATTATTTATTTTGAAGCAGTGCTGGTGTCAGCTTGGTTGGTTAGGTCAAACACCAGCTGACTGAGGGGGCTTGTTTCTGGGCTCAGCTCTTGGGTTTGAAGTGCTTTAAACTGGAGACTTGAACTTGGACTTGAATTTAGGTGTAGCCAAAAAAAGTATGATATTTTGTGCACTTTCATTTTCAGCCTAATTCTGCCCTACATGCATTATTTTGTGTATTTCTTTGGACCTGTAGAATTTTCAGAAATAATTCTGCATGTAGGGCTTCAATTGGACGTTTGTCCCACATTTTTAAGTCAAGTTTATTGAGTGGCCCCCCAAACCTCACTTCTGTTATGAGCTATTGGTAGGATTACGCTGTCAAATATTGTGGTCCAAATTCTAATGTAATTTATTGCCTGCAGGCTTTTTCTTTGAGTTCATTCACTGCCATTTTAAAGTTTCCCGATGCAGATATGGTCAGACCAAGGTATGAGTAATTTTTTGTATGTTCAATTATGGTGTTGTTTAAGGTTAATTTATATTTGTGTTTCTGACATCTGTTTTTTCTCTCTGAAAAAAATCAAGATTTTTTATTATTTTTTATTTACTGCCAGGGCCCAATTATGGCAATATTGCTCTAGAATGTTAAGGTTCTGTTGGAGACCTTCTTTGGTTGGTGATAGAATAACCAAATCATCAGCATATAGCAGGTATTTCACCTCTGTGTCAAATAGAGTGAGTCCTGGGGCTGCAGAATGGTCCAACATGTCTGCTAATTCATTGATATAAATGTTGAAAAGGTTTGGACTCAAACTGCAGCCTTGTCTCACACCCCGACACTGCAAAAATTATTTTGTAATTTGGTTTTAGATTTTTATTGCACACTTGTGTTCTGTATACATACATTTTATTAAGTCATACACCTTACCACCAAGCCCATTTTGGAGAATTTAGAAAAATAGACCTTCGTGCCAAATATAATCAAATGCTTTTTTAAAAGTCAATAAAGCAAAGATGGTCCTATTTTTTTTGGTGGAAGTGTTTATTAATTAGTGTGTGTACGGTGAATATACACTACCGTTCAAAAGTTTGGGGTCACTTGGCTATTGTAGCTGGAAACGGCTGATTTTTAATAGAATATCTACATAGGCGTACAGAGGCCCATTATCAGCAACCATCAGTCCTGTGGTCCAATGGCACGTTGTGTTTGCTAATCCAAGTTTATCATTTTAAAAGGCTAATTGATCATTAGAAAACCCTTTTGCAATTATGTTAGCACAGCTGAAAACTGTTGTGCTGATTAAAGAAGCAATAAAACTGGCCTTCTTGAGACTAGTTGAGTATCTGGAGCATCAGCAATTGTAGGTTCGATTACAGGCTCAGAATGGCCAGAAACAAATAACTTTCTTCTGAAACTCGTCAGTCTATTCTTGTTCTGAGAAATGAAGGATATTCCGAAATTGCCAAGAAACTGAAGATCTCGTACAACGCTGTGTACTACTCCCTTCACAGAACAGCGCAAACTGTCTCTAACCAGAATAGAAAGAGGAGTGAGAGGCCCCGGTGCACAACTGAGCAAGAGGACAAATACATTAGAGTGTCTAGTTTGAGAAACAGGCACATGTCCTCAACTGGCAGCTTCATTAAATAGTAACCGCAAAACACCAGTCTCAACAGTGAAGAGGCGACTCCGGGATGCTGACCTTCTAGGCAGAGTTGCAAAGAAAAAGCCATATCTCAGACTGGCCATCTTAATCTTTTAAGATGCGGGCTTCTTGCTGGGTCACAGAGGCTGTTGGGGGTGTTGGGCCTGCTCTTCTCTATCATCTCCCTCCTTTGTGGTCCTCTGTAGCTCAGCTGGTAGAGCACGGCGCTTGTAACGCCAGGGTAGTGGGTTCGATCCCCGGGACCACCCATATGTAAAAATGTATGCACACATGACTGTAAGTCGCTTTGGATAAAAGCGTCTGCTAAATGGCATATTATTATTATTATTATTTACTCTTTCCTCAGCTTCTGAGATGAGCTCAGCTTCTACTTTTAGGGTAGCAAACACATTCTCAAAAGCCTGGAGGCTTGTATCATTGCCTTGTATCAATACAATTCCACTATTGTATAGGTTGACTGATATGCGTTCTGGTTAGCTTAAAAAAAATATAATCTGGATCTGACAGCCTTGGCTGATGTCTCTCTTTTTTGAGAAAGGGAAATGGTCGCAAATAACCCTTTTCCATATCTGCCCTCGTTTGGAATTAAATATAACATTTCGAACTGCTAAGATCTGCAAACAGGCATTAATGGTTGTGTCCCATCAAACCTTTGAAACTTTTCTTAGCTTTCTCAGTCTGGATGTCTGGTGGGTAAACAATTTCTATAGCAACACTGGTGATGTTGGCTACATTGTTGCAATAGAAGCCTACTTTTTCCAAAACAGCGTTGTTTCTTGTATTATTGTCTCTAGTGTCTTTAGAGAACTGTTTTACTTTGATGTCCTTTGACTTTTGTCCTGTTTTTGTATTTTCTATTGTGTTGTTAACTAGCCATCTTTTAGTTAGCCAGCTAGCTTATTTTAGGAGAGTCCCTAGCAACTGCTTAGCAACTGGTTAACAATCCAGCTAGCTAAGCTAACTGCACAATATTATAAAAATAGATACTTTTTCACAAGCCTATCTTCTTAATTTGTTGCTTGTTTTGTCTCGCATTCAGTCTTGCAGTTTTGTAAAAAAAAAATCCAATGTACTTCACTCTAAAAACCATGCAAATTTCAATATTTGTAGGAGCTCATTTTTTCAGCAGTTGTACCCCCTCTGGTGAAACAGCTGAAGAATGCTATGCTGACACCAGGCTGGAGAGTGAGAACTCGATGGGGAGGGAGGAAGGGAGAGAGGGAGTCTGGCTCCAGTGCTTTCACTAAAGAAGCAGGATCTCTCCCTCTCTAAAGACCCACTCATCCATTCTCTCTTTCTCTCGCCATCTCTCCCAAACTCACAGGGGAGCATGGTCTCTCAATACTCAGAGACAAGACCATACAGTAGTATCCCTCTCAGCTTGTAGTGCTTCACACACACACACAGCTCCCTAATGTCTGTGCAATATACACTGTGGGGGAAAAACACAAAAGCATGACACACTGACACTGAAAGCAAGCAGACGAGAGCAAGAGAGAGCGAGCCTTGGGACAAGCCAGAGCCTGTCCTCAATTTCCCATTTCAACAGATCCATCAAAAAGTGCTCCCGCTTCCATCGCACGTTGCAAATCCACTTTTCTCCCTCTCATCCTCCCTCCATCACTATCTCGTCCTCCATCTACCCTATCTTTCCAACAACAAGAAGTTAGGCGCATTTGATCAGGGAGGACACACAACCACACACACAAACAGCATATGGTGAACTAGTAGTTGAGATTAAAAGCCTATTAATAATGGGTTTATTAATAGCACCAAAGAGTCTTGTCAGAATAAAACATTTGTGTTTCTCTCTCTCACTAGGAGAGAAGAAGGCAGGCAGATGACGGATGTGGTGACTTCTTGCACACCAATTTTATTTTTGTCTTGACGCAGGCGTGAGCACACAAATAAGTAACTGCTAAAATAAAGGAAACACTTGAGTAAATGAGGGATACAAAGTATATTAAAAGCAGGTGCTTGAACACAGGTTAATTAAGCAATTAACATTATATCATTCTTAAGGTCATGTATAAAAATGCCCAGTTGTCCACTATTTTGGCTACCATGGCGAGAAGAGATTTTTGGTATTTATTTGGTATTTATCCACATTAGCTGCTGCAAAAGCATCAGCTACTCTTCCTGGGGTCAACATGAAATGATACATAGTACAGAACATTATTAGTCATGGACTGAAATACATACATTTAAAAATTCACATATCAGAACATACAAACAATATCTAGGTCTAATACATAGTACAGTGCAAATTACAATACGAGATATATAAAATGGCTGAGTCTCTTCACAGTCTCCTTTGTGCAGTAAGGTGTTATTTTATCAGTTTTTTTTTTTAAACTGGTTTTATTGCTAGCTTGAGTTACCTGGGTTGGCAGTGAGTTCCATGTAGTCATGGCGCTATTCAATACAGTGCGTTTCCCAGCCTCTTTTCTGTACCTGGGAACTGTGAACAGACCTTTGGCTGCATGTCTTGTGTTGTCCTGATGAGTGTTCGAACTGTGTGCCAACTGCTTGAACAGACAGTTCGGTACCTTTAACACATCAATACCTCGCACAAAGACCAATAGTGATGCAGTCAACTTTGAGCCAGGAGAGACTGACATGCATGTTACTGACACTTTCCCTCCCTGTACATCGAAGTGTGATAAGTGCTGCTTTGTTCTGGACCAACTGCAATTTACCTATGTCCTTCTTTGCCACACATGACCACACAGCTGGGCAGTAGTCCAGGTGCGACTAAACTAGGGCCTGTAGGACCTGTCTGGTCGACAGATGTCAAGAAGGCAGAGCAACACCCTATCATGGACAGACCTCTTCCCATTTTAGCAGCCATTGAGTCTATATGTTTTGACCATGACAGCTTGCTATCTAGGGATACACACCCAGCAGTTTAGTCTCCTCAACTTGCTCAATAGCCACATTATTCAATAATAGATCTAAACGAGGTTTAGCATTGAGCGCGTGATTTGTCCCCCAAAAATGTTTGATATTTAGCATCAGCCTATTGCTAGTTACCCATTCTAAAACTGACTGGAGCTCTATGTTAAGAGTCTCAGTTATTTTGTTTACTGTTGCAGCCAACGTGTATACTGTTAAGTCGTCAGCGTACAGTGCCCTCCACTAATATTGGCACCCTTGGTAAATATGAGCAAAACAGGCTGTGAAAATGTTCTTTATTGTTTATCATCTTGGTCTTTCATTCAAAATATTCACAAAAATCTAACCTTTAACTGAAGTACAATAATTTAAAGAAAAAATACATCATCATAAAACATATGTGTGCCACAATTATTGGCACCCCTTCATTCAATTCTTTGTGCAACCTCCCTTGGCCAAGATAACAGATCCTTCAGATTCCGAGGTCCACGCTTGTGGACTCTCCTCTTCAGCTCATCCCACAGGTTTTCTATGGGGTTTATGTCAGGGGACTGGGATGGCCATGGCAAAACCTTGATTCTGTGGTCAGTGAACTATTTTTGTGTTGATTTTGAGGTGTGCTTTGGAGCATTGTCCTGCTGGAAGATCCAACTACGGCCCAGTTTAAGCTTCCTAGCAGAGGCAGTCAGGTTTTGATTTAATATCTGCTGGTACTTGATGGAGTCCACGATACCATGTATACTAACAAGTTGTCCAGGGCCTTTGGAAGAAAACAGCCCCACAACATCAAAGATCCACCACCATGCTTCACAGTGGAGATGAGGTACTTTTCTGCATGGCTATCTTTCGGTCTACGCCAAACCCACCTCTGGTGTTTGTTTCCATAGCTCTATTTTGGTCTCATCTGACCATAGAACCCGGTCCCATTAACGTTTGGCAAACTGTAGGTGCTTGAGTTTGATGACAGCAAAGGCATTTTTATGGCAACCCTCCCAAACAACTTTTGGTTATGTAGGTGGCGTCTGATCGTAGTTTTGAAGACTTTCTGACCCCAAGAACCAACTAATGTCTGCAATTCTCCAGCTGTGAATCTTGGAGATTTTTTGGCCATCGAACCATCGTCCTCACTGTGTGTGGGGTCAATATAGACACACGTCCTCTTCCAGGCCGATTGTTAACATCTCCAGTTGCTTTAAACTTTTTAATTATTGCCCTGATAGTGGAAATGGGCATTTTCAACCGTTGAGCTATTTTCTTATAGCCATTTACTGATTTATGTAGCTCAACAACCTTTTGTCGCACATCATTACCGTATTCTCTGGTCTTTCCCATAGTGATGGATGACTATGGGAACTTGGCCTGTGTGTCACCTCATATTTATACCCCAGTGAAACAGGAAGTCATGGCTTACCACTTAAGTGTTCCTATTCACTCAGGTGAACTAAAAACATAAAATATGAATGGGAATATACTTCAGTTAGATTTTACTCATAAGAATTTCTAGGGGTGCCAATAATTATGGCACAGATGTTTTCGGAAAAAAATATGTATTTCATTTATTTCACATCAATCATTTTATTTCAATTAAAGGTTTGATTTTTGTGAATATTTTGAATGAAATATTAGTTTTTGGGCACCGCACATACAGTGAGGGAAAAAAGTATTTGATCCCCTGCTGATTTTGTACGTTTGCCCACTGACAAAGAAATGATCTGTCTATAATTTTAATGGTAGGTTTATTTGAACAGTGAGAGAGAGAGAATAACAACAAAAACATCCAGAAAAACGCATTTTGCATTTTAATGAGGGAAATAAGTATTTGACAACCTATGCAAAACATGACTTAGTACTTGGTGGCAGAACCCTTGTTGGCAATCACAGAGGTCAGACATTTCTTGTAGTTGGCCACCAGGTTTGCACACATCTCAGGAGGGATTTTGTCCCACTCCTCTTTGCAGATCTTCTCCAAGTCATTAAGGTTTCGAGGCTGACGTTTGGCAACTCGAACCTTCAGCTCCCTCCACAGATTTTCTATGGGATTAAGGTCTGGAGACTGGCTAGGCCACTCCAGGACCTTAATGTGCTTCTTCTTGAGCCACTCCTTTGTTGCCTTGGCCGTGTGTTTTGGTCATTGTCATGCTGGAATACCCATCCACGACCCATTTTCAATGCCCTGGCTGAGGGAAGGAGGTTCTCACCCAAGATTTGACGGTACATGGCCCCGTCCATCGTCCCTTTGATGCGGTGAAGTTGTCCTGTCCCCTTAGCAGAAAAACACCCCCAAAGCATAATGTTTCCAACCTCCCTGTTTGACGGTGGGGATGGTGTTCTTGGGGTCATAGGCAGCATTCCTCCTCCTCCAAACACGGCGAGTTGAGTTGATGCCAAATAGCTCAATGTTGGTCTCATCTGACCACAACACTTTCACCCAGTTCTCCTCATATATCAGAACTTCCAATGGTTCAAGATGTTGTTGTTGAAAACGATTTCATAAAAACAACAGGCCGAGTGTAGACAGTACACTGACCTGCTGTGCGCTCTGATGACGTTTGTTGCGTGATGTGTGATGACGTATGCTCTTGAGTGTTTGAGATCTCAGTGACTTTTAAAGAGGGGTCTCAAAGGAGCATAGTGGGTTTAAAGGGTGTGTGTGTGTGTATGTGTGTGTGTGTGTGTGTCAGTCACCAGATCTCAACCCAATTGAACACTTATGGGAGATTCTTGAGCGGCGCCTGAGACAGTGTTTTCCACCACCATCAACAAAACATCAAATTATGAAATTTATTTTTGGAAGAATGGTGTCACATCCCTACACTAGAGTTCCAGACACTTGTAGAATCTATGCCAAGGAGCATTGGAGCTGTTCTGGTGGCTCGTGGTGGCCCAATGACCTATTAAGACACTTTATGTTGGTGTTTCCTTTATTTTGGCAGTTACCTGCATGTAATAACAACCTTGTTCTCTCCTTCTACACACCAACACACATCTCACACAAAAAATAACACTGTTCCCAAAATAACTGAATGGGTCGATGTCACTTTGATAAATGCACAGTGCTGAATCTAAGTCAACATTGCACTGTGCGGTCACACACACTACACATTCAGACAAAGAAATCCACACGTGCGAGCAAACCCACAGATTATAATGTATTTTCATAATGGTGACTCAATGTCTTGAGCGGAACAGAAGGTAACTGGGTGAATTACAATGAGCTCCTATCTACCCTGAGTGCCCTGTCCGCAATAGACACACACACACAGTAGGCTTATACACACTCCCACATGCAAATGTGTATGACAAGCCATAACGAACACTCACCAAACACACAGTCAACATGCACACTGTGTACGTACTAATACTGAGATAACATCAATAAGAACACACACAAACTCACACCAACAACAACAGCCTGCTTGGGATGTTCACCAAAGATTCTGGGGGTTAACATCCAGACAACATTCAGCTTTCATTCAAAGCCACTAACAGTTAACACATATCAGCCTAATATCCAGTTTATGACCACCGCAGGAACCAAACCCCACGACCTTTAATAGACCACTCTATCCATTTCCATTTCACACTATAGGCTAGGCCTATTTACTGTGTCTATTAAACTTTACGACCACAGTCAATTGATAGTGGTCCTCTGTAGCTCAGCTGGTAGAGCACGGCGCTTGTAACGCCAAGGTAGTGGGTTCGATCCCCGGGACCACCCATACACAAAAAATGTATGCACGCATGACTGTAAGTCGCTTTGGATAAAAGCGTCTGCTAAATGGCATATTATTATTATTATTATATTCACCACCTGTTGTCTGAGTGGCCATTTCAAAATGCATGGAGATTTGATTGATGACCTGCATGGTCTTCAGGATGTTAAAGACACAAGTCAGAGTAAATGGATGTGATGCATCGTAGTAAGGTTTTATGAACTAAACAAGCCCCAATGGCTAAATCAGATCCCAGCTACGAGGGCTTAAATGTAAATGCCACCCTATTTCCTTTCCTATGTAGTGCACTACTATTTGCCAGAGCCATATAGGGCTCTATATAATGCCATTCCTGACACAGCCTATGATATCCCCTTAAAGGTTATGAGAACTAAGCAATAACTTCCTGCATACAGAAATACACAACACCAAAATTCCAATCTGCCATGACAAGACTGATCAACAAAGACCATGAATACAATGCAATAACACCCCAAAAATGCTAAACTCCTTTGCGACAGAAAGAGTTGTTCTCCCTCCATCGTTTTGATTCATACCTTCTTTACCCTGCCGTTGCGCGTGCCGGCGAAGGCCACAGTGTTGCCACGATAATCGTAGGCGGCCACCGAGGTCATGCCGTCATCCTTGTCGATGAAGAGCGGTATCCCTTCTATAGTGCTGGTCCCACCCAGCGGCTGGTTAAAGTCCTGGCCGCAGAAGTTGTCGTCGATCTGAAGAGGCTGAACGAGAGAGAGAGAAGCGTTAGGAGAGACGGCATAACAGTGGGTCTAGCCTTGAGTTAGCCGCGTTTTATACAGTACAATATCAGAGCACAGTTGCAGTTACAGAAAGATAAAGGAAAGTGTCCCAACAGATATGCAGTTTGCTAACGTGAACATGAGTGTGTAAATGGTGGTGTAATCCAAAGTCTTATTACTACATCTGATTGATCCACAGAAGAGAACAGTTATCTCTTCCTCTCTCCCTCAGGTTCCTCACCATCTGCCTAAATTTCTTGCAACACGACTCTCGTTAATATCCCGTTTCTCCCTTTTCTACTTTCTTTCACTCCCGCTCCCTCCCCCTCCCACTTCCAAACCATCCCTTGGCCAAGAACTACAGTGGACGAGTACAGTAACTCTACGCATTAATATCCCCCTTTCTCTCTCCCTCCATTCCTCCCCCCCTCCACCTCTTTAACTCTGCATCTTTCTCTCTTAATCTATCCATCTCACAGCGGGAAGAAAAGCAGGGAGAGACAGGAAGGGACAGCCAGCTGGATATCAATTCAGTTAACAAAGACCCCTTGTTCCCCCTGCAGCCCAGTGGAGAGAGAGGGATTGCTGGTTTACGGGAACCTTCCGCGACTCGCAATGGGTATCTGGAGAAGGATTGGGAGGATTGTAGAGGAGTGTGTTTGTGTGTGTCCACATGTCCACTGAGCCATTACCTGAAACAACAGTCTTTTTATTCACTAATGGCCTTGGCCAGTCTCCCATCTGGACAAAACCGACTATACACACACACACTTCACTCCACTACAATCCTACCGATCCTTCTCCAGATGCCCACAGGGGCCATTTTCAACCCAGTCATGAGAGAAGTGCAAGCTAGTCTCCATCAATCTGAATTTGAGTCGGGCACTTAGTCAGACACACGGTAGCCCCACGACACCAGAGCCTGGAGAGAAGGACCTTGAAGGGTTAATCCATCACGGGGGTGGATTTGAAAGGGTTAAGATACAGTACATAGTACACAGAGACAGCGGTTACGTCCCAAATGGCACCCTATTCCTTATATAATGCACTACTTTTGACCAGAGCCCATTGGCCCCTTGGTCAAATGTAGTGCACTATTATATAGGGAACAGGGTGCCATTTGGGACACACACCAGAGTTCTACTGGGTAGTGAAGAGTAATGGTATTCTTCTGGGTTTGAAAGCTGACCTATAGCCTACAAGAAGAAGACACACTTACTGTGGTGGCTAACCTACACTGGACGGTATATTTTCAAATTATAAAACTGGGTGGTTCGAGTCCTGAATGCTGATTGGCTGACAGACGTGGTATATCAGACCGTATACCACGGGTATTACCCCCCCCAAAAAAAAAAAATGGTGCTCTAATTACGTTGGTAACCAGTTTATAACAGCAACAAGACACCTCAGGGGTTCGTGGTACATATGGCCAACAAACTACGACTAAGGGCTGTATCCAGGCACTACGCGTTTCGTTGTGCATTAGAAAAGCCCTAGCCGTGGTATATTGACCATATACCACACCCCCTCGGGCCTTACTGCTTAATTATGCACATGTGTGCGCACACACCAAGGTTATTATAGTAAACTAAAACTGAAAAGAAAACTAAAACTAATCATGAAAAAATTATTAACAAAGCCGTTCGAAAAACTAAAACTATACTGATGCTATTATCTTTGACTCCAAAACTAACTAAAATAAAAACCATAATGAATTATGTTCCGAAAAAGAAAAGAAAAAAAACTTGGGGCAAAAATCGAATGGGGTTTTCAAGATTTTTCTTCTTCAAATGGGGTTTTCAAGTTTCTTAAATCTGGTGGGTAAATGCTGCCAGGTGATGGCAATGTTTCAAATAGGCCTTATGCATCACTATCAATCACTTGCTAACAGTGAAGTTAGCCTAGCCAAACGGCGAGCTAAACCAAACACGGAAGAGGAAGCGAGACATCCCACTCCCTCATTTTTTCTGGTTCATATACAGTCAATGAACCAAGCAGACCAGACCCAGCTGATAATGCATTGGTGTCTATGGTAGAGCCTAGCCGTTAGACAGAAACTGACACATTTTTTTCAATGTTAAACAGTCTGAGCGGGACCAGTGACAGACTTACCATTAGGCAGAAGAGGAAATTGCCTCAGGCCTCATAACAATAATACTAGTAATCTTTTTTTTTTAATAGAATTTCTCAGCTTAAACAATGAGGCGCTTTCAGAGCCAGGCAGAGAAAATACAAATATTAAACTTTAACAGAAAAATTACCTAAGTTAACACATGTATTTATAAAAATACAGGTGCTGCTGATAATACTGCCATCGTTGTTGAGGCAGAGGAAATGTAAGCGTAGCCCATGTATCGGATGCGGTCTGGTCACGTAACCTAATTTTTGAAGTGATTTGTTTGACATTCAGATGAAAATCACCAGTGGTCGGTCAAGAGAGTTTCCTTCCACCATATTTATTTTGCGAGTCTAGGCGCTAATCCTTTTAAATCCAAGTCAAGTAAACCTAACCTATGAGCTGACCCATCACTTTATGCATTACTGCCCCCCAGTGGCAAGAAGTGTCATCCCAAAAAACACAAAAACTATACAACACAAATGTCTCCATCCTCCCAGGCACAGGCTACTTCTATCCCTAACACTAAATAATATAAAACTAAACTAAATAGAATTGTTTTATTAAAACTACAACTGAATAAAAACGAGTAAATCAGGTCTGGAAACTACTTGAAACTAAACTGAATTTCAAAGAAAAATTTTAAAACTAATAAATTAGAAATAAAAACGAATATCTGCCCCTCCCCCTATTCATTAAATGTGCGTTCATACATTTATACATGTATGAGTATGCATCATGCATGGATACACAACGGTCTGATTCTGTGAGTGGTCAAGTCCACACACACATATATAGACAGAGGTCCTGCTCTATAAATAAACACACACAAGCGAGGGCGTAACTAAACACACGCTGCCACATTCCACACATACACCAAAACAGCCTGGCATTTCACAGCACAAACTATTCATACATTCCACTGGGCTTCTCTCTGTGTGTGTGTGTGTGTGTGTGTGTGTGTGTGTGTGCTACCTGCCTGTATGCCTGCTCTCTGTCTCACTCAGTCTCACTCTCTCTGCACCTATTACCCTCTCCGCCTTTCTCGCTCATAAATTACCCAGAATCCCAGCTGAGCTTAAGGAGACATCGCTGGAGTCTCTTAAAGAGAAAGAGACTCCTCTCAAAGTAAATAAAAACATTTGTGCGCGCATCTCGGTCTGTCCCTCTACTATTTGCCCAACTGTGTCTGTAGCACTTTTTAAAACTAATTGGATTTTATACAGCGCTTTTCCAAATGCAAATTTAAAGCACTTGGGTTAGGCACTGACACCAACGTCCAAAGCTTCATGGAACATGTCCTACTCGTGAGCTGTACTTCCAATAGCAAAGTGTATAGTATGTGTGTCGTGCGCTGACTCATCACCAGTGTGACAGACAGGCCAGGGGAAATCCCACTGGGATCTCCTGACCTACAGCCCACAGTCAAGCACTGTCACATATCACGGCTTAGTCACAGGGGGGGGACATAGGGCATACACACACACACACAACGATGCAGGTGCACCTAGCGCCACACACACACACACGTATGTGCACGTTTCACACACAAACACACAGTGCCTAGAATGACTAACACAAACACACACAGTTGTTTTAGAATACCGGTCATTACAAGCCAACTGTAAAATCTCTCAGGGGGCCAATCTCTCACGTCAGATAGGCCTATAACGCCATGGCAACGAGCAATGTGGAGATGGGAGTGTGATTGGTTGTTCCTACTTGTAACGAGTGGCCCTTGGACAAGCCTTGAATCGTATTTAAATGCACAGCTAGGTATTGTGTTGTGTTTCAGTCTTGTAAGAAATACTGTTTATTTTCCACTGTGAAGGCAGCAAGAATTGGCACTACAGTCAATATTTCAGGTATCAGCTTCCCAAAAGTGTAAAAAACACTTTCAACATGTATCTCTGACTAGGCCTAAGTGATAGTTAAAGTCATGTTACGAGAATTTCTATCTCAATGTTTCAAAAATGAACGTATTACTCAGTCTGCATCCCAGAGGTTGTAAATCTCTAATAATCAGACCAAGCAGCCCAGCATACAATCATCAGGCTTTATTCATGAGAACGTTCTGAAACAAAATAGTCGTACAATATTTTTATACGCACACGTCAGAGGAAAAATCCCACCCCTCTTTAGGCGGGCTGTAGTTTTCCACTGGAAAACTGCTCTCCTGACCATCAGGTCACGTGCGTGCGTGCGTGCACGCACACACACACACACACACGCACACACACACACACGCACTCTTCCAAGCCTAACAGTCTCTCTCCTCCCTAAATTGGGAATGCTCACTAACAGGGATATTAACAAATTCGTGCACAAAATCTGAGAGAATTAAGCTTTTTGTGCCTATAGAACATTTCTGGGATCTTTTATCGCAGTTCATGAAACATGGGATCAACACTTTACATGTTGCGTTTATATTTTTGTGGTTGAAAATTATGATTACCATTCATATTTATCCTGCTACCAGTCACTTTTTACATGTACATATCTACCTCAATCAATCCAGTATATCATTCTTGTGGGGGTTTTCTCTCGTATTTCTTGTGTTTTCTTCTCTATATTATTACATGTATTACTGCATTATTGGGAAAGAGTTTGGAAGAACGCATTTCACTGTACTGTTTTACACCTGCTGTATCCCGTGCACGTGACAAGTACACTTTGAAACTTGAAACACAAAACACTCACAGGGATCAATAAATAATTACACTGGCAATTAGTATCATTAGCATGGGGTCCGGGATGGAGATTTGTGAGCTAAAAAGGCCAGCGAGAGAGGGAGAGAAGATAGGGGGGTGGGGGAGAGATGGAGAGAGAGAGAGAGACAGAGAGAGAGAGAGACAGAGAGAGAGAGAGAGAGAGAGAGAGAGAGAGAGAGAGAGAGAGAGAGAGAGAGAGAGAGAGAGAGAGAGAGAGAGAGACAGAGAGAGAGAGCGAGAGAGAGAGAGACAGAGACAGAGAGACAGAGAGAGAGACAGAGAGAGAGAGAGACAGAGACAGAGAGAGACAGAGAGAGAGAGAGAGAGAGACATAGAGAGAGACATAGAGAGAGACATAGAGAGAGAGAGAGAGAGAGAGAGAGAGAGAGAGAGAGAGAGAGACAGAGACATAGAGAGAGACATAGAGAGAGAGACAGAGACATAGAGAGAGACAGAGAGAGAGACAGAGAGAGAGAGAGAGAGACATAGAGAGAGACAAATTGAGAGAGAGAGAGAGAGAGAGACAGAGAGACAGAGAGACAGAGAGACAGAGAGACAGAGACAGAGAGAGAGAGATTATAAATCATTGCCGCCACTCCAATACATTTTTGGCAAAACTACCTTCAACTTCCTTCAAACGGCACGCAGAGACATAAAAATGGTATCCTTAATTGCCAAATTATCGCACTATCCCTTTAAGGTCAGAGTGACAATTACAACTTATGTTTTAAGCAAACAGAGTAAGCAGTGGCTCCTCATCATCTCCCTACAGTGCAGTGGCTCCCATCACTTATATTTCAGATGGTGTCAACATGAATTAAAAATGTAATTTTAAAAAGACACCAGAATTTAACTTCTCACAGTCGTTCTACAACCCCCCCACCATCGCCACTGACAATTCTAGGAGAAACACTGATACGCAAACACACACACACAGGTAGACACACACACTTCTCCAATGGAGTGCTTGGTTTGGCCGTCATTCTAACCCAATACACAAAAATGTCTAATATTAGTACATTAGTATCTTATATAATAGGTTCAAACCAGTAATTCTCACACCTCAGCTCATTACGTCGCTCAATTAACTAAGAATCATCCATCCGGTGGTCGTCACTGCCGTCGTCCCAATTAGTCATGTTTAATGAGCTATGTGCGTTTACCGTCACATTCTGATAAAGGGAAGGGGGATAGTCCTGTGTTTTACATTTATCGTAATTACCGCTCAGAATCGCTAAGGCAAATATATTTAATAAGGTTATTAGTTGGCCTTGCTTGAGTTGAAACTTAGCAAATATCGTTTTGGAAGAACATAGCCCTTCCAGACCTGAGTTCAAATACTATTTTGTATCTTTTAGCATTTGCTTTAGCCTGCCTGGAGTTCCAGATTTTGGGGGGGAATTTCTATTGCGCGAGTCAAGCTCAATCAAGCACAGATTAAGTGTTTGAAATGTAGTATCTGAACACATAGTTGATTTTGAATCTGATATTGCAGCGTTATTTAACTTGACTTGCGTAAACTCAATTAAATTGTATTTCCCCCTGTATGGAATAAGCAAAGTTATGAAATTGAATAACGCTATTAGCGGATAGCATTAGCCCCAACAAAGCCTTCAGTATCTAGGCCTATCTTAATGTAGGTCTGTGTAGCAGTGGCGTCTCCTAATTACGGCCCAAATGCAACTCTACTCCCTATGTAGTGCACGACTTTTAACCAGCCCTTGTCAAGAGTAGTGCTCTATATAAGGAATTGGGGGCCATTTAGGACACAGTCCTAGTCTTTTGTATGGGCTCTAAGGAGTGGAGGCAGGACGGAAGTAGTTTAACAGATAAAAAGGCAAATCTGCAACACTATCAAACTCCAGAGGCTAGATGCATGGGGAGAGTAGGAGATACACATCCGCTCTTAGTTTGAAGAGATACCAGTTGAGTTCAATAATGCTGTGAGTAGGCATCCTGCATAGTTTACCACACGCGTCCTGCTTAGTACGGGTCACCAGGCGTCTCAATCTCACTAAGATCCCCCCACGGCGGCCTCTCCGTCTTCGTTTCCTACTCTCCGGTAGGAATCCCGGCGCCTCACCGAAGAAGCTAGACCATTGTTCTACCATCTCCGGGAATTCAGGAAGGTCAGGTGGACGGTGAGTACCCAGAGACTCATATTCCAATAGTTCTACACAGGTGTATGAAGTAATGCACGAAACAAACGTTGTTATTAAATTTGAGAAAAACTCGAAAAAAACACTAGCAATCCGTCGCCGCCATCTTAGCCAATAGTGAGTGAGAGAGTGAGAGAGTGAGAGAGAGAGAAATAGGGCGAGAGAGCAATGAGAAAGAGAGAGCGAGAGAGGGAGAAATAGAGATGTGGGCTAGACCTAAGGAACGGTTGTGATCGTTGTAGACTTGTATTGTTTGTCTATTACAGACTTCATGAGAGCCTACACACACACTCAAGCCCCCCCCCCCCCCCCCCCCATCCCCCCAACACACACACAACCATCCCCAACAAACACTACGCACGCATACACACACACCCCACCAAACACACACACACACACTGAAATCACTACAGCGCCAATACTAATGGATATCCTCCACTATTCTATTCTCCTCCTATTCACTTCCTGAAGGCGTGAATGTCAAGATGTCACCTGAAGATGGTGAGCGTTATCTGGGATACTACCAGCCACCAGCTGGCGCGGAGGGTCAGGGGCAGCGGTAGAAAGCGCCTCCCCGTGAAAAGCCGCGTATGATTGAAATGCGCAGCAGTGACGGTGACAGCCCAGCGCCAGGGTGACTGACACCAATATTATTAGTGCTGGAGCATGCGTTCAATCATCTCCTCCTGCTCTGTTGCTGATGGCACTAGCAGACACATGGCCAGCACAGGCTTTCTGTAGCTAGCTAGCATTCTCTAGCTTTCTCTTTTCATTTCTCTCTAACTCACTATTTCTGTCTCTCTCCCGTTCGCTCTAGCTCTCTATTTCTTCCCTCTCCACCCCACCCCCCCACTCTCCCAATCCTCCACCCACTTGCTCTCCCTCCCCTCTCTCCATCGTTTCCCCCCTCTCCTAATTCTCCACCCACTTGCTCTCCCCCTCCATTTCTCCCTCCCTACTCCTCGCCCTTCCCATCTCTCTCTCGCTCCCTCACTCTCGCTCTCTCTCTCTCAGTGGAGAAATGGTTTTTATGGATCTACTCCCAGAGTGGTGGAAGGTCATAGCATCACTAATAAACCTCAGACAGATGAGATGAGGGCCTGAGAACATCGCCACTGGTTGAGGTCGCCTCGGCTAGCTGTGTTTGTGTGTGTGTGTGTGTGTCTCTGTGTGTGTCTGTGTGTGTGCAATATACAGGACAAAATTACATAATAAATATCTGCAACAGTGAACCTGTGTGAGCTTTCCACACACTCACACACACACCGTCCCAGTCCATTTACAGGGGCAATGAGGGGAGCTGACAGTACGGGAGACCATTCATCATGATAGGCTGTACCCTTCAGCCGGCCAATTGCCTGCCTCCATCCGCCTTGCCTCCAAGCAGCTCTACACCAGTTTCAACTGCTTACCTCATCTACCCCCTCACGGAGCAATGGCCGAAATCACCCCCAGACACTGAACTAAGGTCAGTTTTCAATGGTTAAGGTTAAGAGAGTGGGGAGGGGAAAGCTGTTCCAAGACCTGTTCTTACAGGATAACTTCTACTCAATGAGTCCTCAAGCCTGACCTGGCGACGCCACGGGATCAAGGGCCATCCAATCAGCTGAACATAGCAGCCCTTACATCACCGCTCCCACCAGGGCCGGGGAGCTGTGGCAACGAGTGGGCTTCAAAAGCGGGAATTCAGAATGAGTCAGTGTGGTATGGTTTGTGACTGATTAAGCAGATTGTGGGGTGTTATTTGAGAGAAGATCACATGGAAACCGGCTTTGGATAATAGTTATCCTGTGTAAATGCTTCTTGTGAGGACACATTAGTACGTGTAGAACCATAGCCCATTTCCAAAACGGTCAAAATAACACTAACGGGGAGAAGCGGAGTTGAGAAAGAAAGGGCGAACATGAGGACAGGAAATCAACTGTAGCTGAGGAGGAGTGAGGCGACCGGCTGAGTGCCTCAACTGGGCCATTCACAATTCCCTATTTTTTCTCTCTTCCTCTCTCTAGATTTAGAAATGACAGACGGCGTGACTCAACTAGGCTTTTCACAGCCTTCTTTCCCACTCTTTACATCCCTTTCTTTCAAGCACCTGTGCACTCTTGGTAATTAACTGTAATAAAGAGTAACCTGCTGTTGCTGCTGCTGTACTCATTTGTAGTCCATTATGTGCAGGATGTACAGCTGTAGATGGGCCTTCATTAGCATGTAGCACCTGTCGCCAAGCTGGGCCATACCGCTGTTTAATAAGAACGCTATATCAAACAACTAATCATTAGAGTGGTAGAGACTAAGAAAGAAAGAGAGGGGGAAAGAGAGAGAACGCACAAAAGAGGAAAGAAAGGAATGAATGAAAGGAGAAGTGGGAGAAAGAGAGAGATTGAGAAAACCAGCTGACAGGCTAAGAAAGAAAATAAGAAGTAGAGGTAGACCGTAGATGGAACATTAGAGGGGGAGTGAGAGAGAGAGAAAGAGGGATGACTGCTGGGAAGAAAGAAGAAGTGAGTGGGAGAGGAGAGGAAGAGGAAGAGGAAGAGGAAGAAGAAGAGAGAGAAGAAGAAGAGAGAAGACGAGAGAGAAGGGAGAAGGCAAAGGAGAGGGTGAAGGAGAGCGAGAGAGATGTGGACTGAGGCCTGTGTATTTCATGTATCCTCAGCCTGGTGTGGGCTGTGTGCTCTCTAAAGCATGCACAGCCATGCACCGTAGATCAGTAAGAGAACCCCAGCCAAGCCTCTGTCTTCGCTGAGGGGCCTAGTACTGCAGACAGCATCCGATCAACCCTCTCTCAATGAATTTGTGTGTGTGTGTGTCTGTGTGACTCATTTGAGTGACATTTCACAAATCCCAGGGACTGGGCTAATGAGGTCTCTGTTGGACTAAATCAAAGCACTCAGTGGTTCCAGGAAGAGTGGGAACTGGGTTCAGAGTCACGACGCTTCGCACTTCCTCTCGCTAATTACGACTGGCCTACAGATGGCCCCAGGCAGAAGTAGTGTAAGGGGACTAAAGCTAAATGCCAGCATCATGGCAGAGGGGTGTTGAGGAAGGCCCATGTATTCATCACCACTGTCTGAAGCAAAACCCTGACAATTGCAGGGTGGTTGTAACTACGGTCTCTTCAAGTTCGACAGATCTCCAGTGAGACCACAAGGTTAGCCATTAGAGCTTAGGCCTTTTGTTCAATGCTCTCTGAAAACAGCATGGTGAAAAATAGGAATCAAAGTGAATTTAATTTGAGTGACATATCAGAATTGAAGGGCAGTGAGTTGAATCAGAGAATCAGATAGAGATCAGTGGTGTTATGACTCACCGAGTTGATGCAGGCCAGCTCCTTGTTGAGCAACCAGGGCAGTGACAGCCTTCCCTCTCCCCTGTAGCAGGACTGGATGCGCTCCTTGATCTTCTCCTTGATGCGGCGTAGCGTGAACAGGCACAGGGCCGACTCCTTGGGCGGTTTGGCCCGGTTTTTCTGGCCTTGGGAGAAGACCGTGAACAGGATGTCCTCATCTTCTGATATTTCTAAAGAGTCGGCCAACTGCTTCCCGGGCCGGCTGAGGTAGGCGTCCTGGACGAGGCGGTACTCCACACCATCCTTGGTGCAGCCAATTGGGAACTCCACGTACGAATAGAACTTGGGGTCGTCCACGCAGAGACGGACGATCTTGGAGGTGAAGAACTGTTCGCCGGAGGCGTCGGGCGAGGTGAGTTGAGTGTCCAGCTGCATGGTCAGGTAGTAGACAAACTGCTCGCTGCTGAAGCTGTAGATGTAATAGATGTCGAAGGCAGGGAATTTGCTGAGAGTGTCCGAAGGGATCTTTAGCTGCGAGGAGACAAACTCGTCCTGGTAGACGAAGCTGAACATGTCGGCGTTCTCCTCATTGGCCATCAGCTTGCGGCTGGAGAGCGTGGGGAAGTACTCAGACTTGCCGTCGATGGGCGTGCCGATGAAGAGCTTGCTGGCAGGTCCGTGCGGGGAGGTGATGATGACCCCGGACATGGTGCCGGACTCGGCCACGCTGGACAGGTAGTGCTCCTTACGGTGGTGCGGCTCTCCCAGCTTGAACAGGTCGTCCAACCTTAAAAACTGGCAGATGCCCTGGGAGGTGCTCCCGCAGGCGATGAGCCGGTTCTGGGCGTAGTCAATGAGCAGCAGCTTGTTGACATTGCTGGTCTGGGCCAGGTCGTGGGGGCAGGACTGGACGCTGGGCGGGGGGTAGCACTTCTCGTTGTCCACCACGGGTCCCGTCATGTGGCTCCGCAACTTGGTGAGGTTGCTGGAGAGCTTGAAGATCCAGTTGACCGAGCCGACATAGACCTCGCCCGTCTTGTTGTGGATGGCCAGGTGTGTCAGTCCCCAATCGGTAGGGCAGAAGGTTTTGAAGGCCTGGGGTTGGCCTCCTGTTTGTGACGGGCCTGCCAAGAGGACCAGCACCCCAAGAAGGAGCAAGTTCCCCAGGTGAGGGGCAGCGAGTGACCTTGGTAGGGGCCACATATCTGTGACTTGCGGGAGGGCAAGGCTGGGGGAAGGGATGGGGGAGGTGGGTTCACTCCAGCACCTAGTCCGGCTCTGTGTGTGTTTAGCTATATTCCCCTGGAAGGAGAATGGATAGCAGAGGGAAGGGGGGAAAAGCTCCTATTGATCCGGTGTCCTTTTCTCTGCGTTCGGAGCTGTCATCCACAGCATCATCCACAATGGCATTGGTGGGAGCCCTGCAAGGCAAAAAACACATTATGAGTCACGATGGAACATTACCTATTGATTATGCATCAGCCGGGGAACCTGAAAGCACACGAGATACGCTGCCAAATTTAGACAAAAGTCAAGACGACATTCAACCACCCCAGATGAATAAATGACACAAATTCAGGCCTGTACGGCATATCCGTGACTACATTCAATTATGAAGGGAGATAGCTAGCGAGAGCTACAGGCATATTACAAAACACACGGTAGAATAATGCGCGTCACACTGTGAGGAGTTAGAGACACACAACATCGAGCATTTGTATATTTCATATGTTCAACAGTATAGTGAGGGTTTGGAGAAGGTCTGCTTAGAAAATCACTGGGCACCCTTCTATTGACACCACGCAATTTGTATCCAGGTCTGCTCCCTCCCAGGCCTCCCCGTGTGCAGTTGCTGCATGCAGCATCAGCAAACTACCCAGCATTCCCCTCTTCTCCTAATTAGGCCCTCATTCTGCCAATAGCACCAAGGCATGGTTGTCAGTTACTCTGTGTCAGATCTGCAGCTCTCTGATGGCCAAAATATGTTTGCTACCCTGAGGGAGGTTGAGTAAAAATGATGATTCATGTTCATTATGCTCCATCGGGATGTAGAGAACAGTGCAAGCTAGAAAAAAAAGGGAAATGAAAGAACGGGACGGATCGAGACCCGAGACATAAGTATACTGCACACATCTCAGACAGATGAATTGCTGTTGTTGTTGTCATTGTTGTTGCGGCTCCAACAATATAAAGCACCATTTCCACTCCAGCCAAAGCTTCTCTTGCTAGCTCGCCCACCCAACCTAGTCATCCACTCCCAGCAGTCAAATGCTAAAGATCTGCTCCCATCCAAACCAAAGCAACCCCTAATTGTCTGAGCCAAAGTTCCTGGGCCCACTTGGCTATTCCCGGTGTGGGAGTGGGATTGACTGGATTTAGCTGCATTTAGCCCTAATTCCACCCCCCTTGATCATCGCATTTGCTAATTCTTCTAAATGAAGTGACACATGTGCCAGCACTCCCTCGGCTTCCATAGCTTCCAAGAGTTGGATTCCCTTGGCACGGAACGTGCACAAGATACAAGATAGAGAGAGGGCGGAATGGAGGGAGGGATGGGGGGATTGATTGACGGGGAGGTGGAAATAATGGATAAGGACTTTAAATAATTTATTTTGGGTGTCTTCTAGGGACAATGATAGCAGAGAGCTTTGAGTTGGCTAGTCTCAGCACTGCTTGACAGACCAATCATGTTCCGGCGATACCGGGACATTCGTTTTCCTGTAAATGCTGATTATGCAAAATGTGTGCGGCAACTCTCAGAGGCCCGGCTTAATTTCACCTCGACTATGAAAGTGTCAGCAGAGGGGTATTTTATGACCGAACCAAATCGGGAAAGACGAAAGACGATGGAGGGAGGGAGGAACAAAAACATGAGATAGAGAAAATCTAAACTGAAGAGACGGAGGGAAGGGATAATAAGTTATTTCTTCCTTCCCTTCTCTTCGGTTTTCCTCCTGAGAGTGATTGAGGGGTTGGCCTATCTGTCAATCAGTCCCCAAGGATGCATGAGGTAGTACGGTCAGTATACAAATGTCTGTCTGTGTGTGTGTGTGTGTGAAAGCCTAGACAAGATGAATGTGCTGTGGAGAGACGGTGCGAGAAAGAGAGAGGGGGAGGCGAGAGAGAGAGAGAGGGGGAGGGAGAGCGTGGCGGAGAGAGAGAGCGTGGGCGAGAGAGAGCGGGCGAGAGAGAGAGCGGGCGAGAGAGAGAGAGAGAGCGGGCGAGAGAGAGAGAGAGAGCGGGCGAGAGAGAGAGAGCGGGCGAGAGAGAGAGAGCGGGCGAGAGAGAGAGAGAGCGGGCGAGAGAGAGAGAGCGGGCAAGAGAGAGAGAGCGGGCAAGAGAGAGGGCGAGAGAGAGAGGGCGAGAGAGAGAGAGAGCGGGCGAGAGAGAGAGCGGGCGAGAGAGCGAGCGGGCGAGAGCGAGCGGGCGAGAGCGAGCGGGCGAGAGAGAGAGCGGGCGAGAGAGCGAGCGGGCGAGAGAGCGAGCGGGCGAGAGAGAGAGCGGGCGAGAGAGAGAGCGAGCGGGCGAGAGAGAGAGCGAGCGGGCGAGAGAGAGAGCGAGCGGGCGAGAGAGAGAGCGAGCGGGTGAGAGAGAGCGAGCGGGCGAGAGAGAGAGCGAGCGGGCGAGAGAGAGAGAGAGCGAGTGAGAGAGCGAGTGGGCGAGAGAGGGAGCGAGTGGGCGAGAGAGAGAGAGCGAGCGGGCGAGAGAGAGAGCGAGCGGGCGAGAGAGAGAGCGAGTGAGCGAGTGAGGGAGCGAGTGGGCGAGAGAGGGAGCGAGTGGGCGAGAGAGAGAGAGAGAGAATGGGCGAGAGAAAGAGAGAGAAGGAGAGAAAGTAAAAGGAGAGGCGACGACACAGATGAGCGGCTCCACCTGCATTTAAATAAGGACGTGGGAAACCCTAATGTGGCTTACGCCGATGGAGAAAACCTAGGTTCAATAAATGCACACAGCGCCATATGGCTGTGCATCTATTATAACAAAACTCCTCTGCCTGTGTCGAAGCCTCTTCAACATAAGCAGGCGCAATAAAGTGTGAAGTTAGCCTATAAATTGGGTTTTTTATTGCACAATGGTACGGTCGCACCGTGTACCGAGAGCAGATGTCAATTTAAAGGGTGGTTGCGAGCTCATTTTCGTTTGTCATTTCCGTGAAAGAACGAGAGGGAGAGAGCGAGAGAAACAGAGGGAGAGGAGACCTGTAAAAGGTCGTCTCTACAGTAATTCCTCTTCATTTTCAGCTGACATGACTTGACGTAACAGAGCGTGAATGGAGCAACAAATTGCATCTGCCTGGGTCCCTAGCTGGTTGTAATCTACCCAAGTAATAAGGGAAACGATATCAGGGCAGACTGTCTGTGTCCAATGCATGCTGTTGCAAAAGACAATGTCAACTCACTCACAAAGGCTATTTCTATAAGGGGCTAATTCTAGCGGTACATGCCCAGCAAAATTCTATGGCCCTATCCCTGAGTCAGCTTGAGATGGGAAAGGAGGAGAGAGCAAGTTGGTAATGGCCAAAATAAAAATGACACCTAACTCCCCAACTTTCCCCAGTCTTGATGGAATGATTAACAGATGAGGAAATTGTCAATCCCTCCCAATAAAGAATTCCCCACCACTTCCAGGTTCGTACAGATTTCCTCTGTCGTTTTTCAATTTTCCTTTTACCTCTTCAGTTTCAATTTCATCTACCATGTTGAAATGAAAAGGCTGTAGAAAAAGGCTGAGCACCATATTGGGGGAAGATCAGGAAAACATGTCAATCATTAGGGATTTTGGCGAGTCTCCCTTTTTAACCCATCGGTAGAGAATCTAGAGTGACATCTAGGCCTGCACTATTATCACAATCAAGTGATATAGAAAAGGCAAAAACAGTACCGTGATTGATTGGTTTTCAGTTTGTTTATTTGGGTTAACAGTGGTTGGGCTTAGCGGCAGAGGGAGATCTGAGGAAATTACACAGGCCGGTACAGGTGTCTGTATGTGTGTGTTTGTGTGTGCAGCCCTTCAGAAGAATAGGAAGGGGGGGGGGGGGGGGGGAAATCAGAAATCCGTCCTCTCTCTCTCAGCTATCTCTTTCTTAGCTCTACATGCTCTCTCACGCCTATTCCAAGTAGCCAGGCGCATACAGCTCCTCGATGCTAAACCTGTCCGCTCAGATAATGGCCCCTGCTTGGCACTGGCGACCGGCTGATTTATTGCCGGTGGCATATCAATTATAGCACTTGCCGC
The DNA here is from genome assembly GCF_964263955.1 of Coregonus lavaretus. Classification (NCBI taxonomy): domain Eukaryota; kingdom Metazoa; phylum Chordata; class Actinopteri; order Salmoniformes; family Salmonidae; genus Coregonus; species Coregonus lavaretus. Next base: position 48,694,375 of record NC_139999.1, read on the forward strand.
TAGCGGGGGAGAGCAGAAAGAAACCCAAGCGACTGACTCCACACGTAGAGCTCAAGCAAATTCTCTCCTCGCTGCATTTTTCACGTGGGTCACATCTGGGCCGGCGGTGCTTCTGCATCTGCATTGCTTGCTCTCCGGGGTTTTAGGCTGGGTATATGCATAAGCACTTTGTGACAACTAAAAATTCAATACATTTGATTGTAGGAAAACCAAGCGTTGCCGGACAGACGCTGCAGCAGGAAGAAGGGAGTGGGGGGGGGAGAGAGAGAGAGAGAGAGAGAGAGAGAGAGAGAGAGAGAGAGAGAGAGAGAGCGAGAGAGAGAGCACCCCACTACTAGCAGTATCCTAAATACTAGGCTATATAACCACAGGAATAACATGCATATGCCCCTCTCACTCATATACACACACAGCACTGTGGGCAAGTCTCTCAAGCTCTTATCTTTACCATGCACGCTAAAGGCTTGCCCTTGTCGCGCCGAATGTGGATCTAGGTTTATCACCGCCTGGTACGGCAACTGCACCGCCCGCAACCACAGGGCTCTCCAGAGGGTGGTGCGGTCTGCCGAACGCATTACCGGGGGCAAACTACCCGCCCTCCAGGACACCTACAGCACCCGATGTCACAGGAAGGCCAAAAAGATCATCAGGGACATCAACCACCTGAGCCACTGCCTGTTCACCCCGCTATCATCCAGAAGGCGACGTCAGTACAGGTGCATCAAAGCTGGGACCGAGAGAATGAAAAACAGCTTCTATCTCAAGGCCATCAGACTGCTTAATAGCCATCACTAGCACATTAGAGGCTGCTGCTGCCTATTGAAATCACTGGCCACTTTAAGAAATGGAACACTAGTCGATTTAATAATGTTTACATACCTTGCATTACTCATCTCATTTGTATATACTGTATTCTATAATATTCGACTGTATCTTAGTCCATGCCGCTCTGTCATTGCTTGTCCATATACGTATATATTCTTAAATTCCATTCATTACTTAGATTTGTGTGTATTGGGTATATGTTGTGAAATTGTTAGATATTACCTGTTAGATATTACTGCACTGTCGGAGCTAGAAGCACAAGCATTCGCTACACCCGCAATAACATCTGCTAAACACTTGTATGTGACAAATAACATTTGATTTGATTTGATTTGAGTGCTCTCGGGCCAGCAAAGGCTATTATTGTGTCTGAGCCTTAAGACAACACGCTAAGAGATTTGCCTTCGGGGGTCTCTGAGTGGGTAGAGGGGGAATGGAGGGGGGGAGAACAAACCCCAACCCCCTACTTAATCTCCCCTTCCGTGGGTTAAATCTCAACCACGGCTTGAAGCACAATCTGAATATGGACATATGCATATGGTTTACAGTCCCTGGTGAATATACAATTTCCCTGGACAATAAGGAGAAAACACATCTAAATTGAGTGACTAGTTAGAGTTGGGTTATGGGTTGAGGAAAGTGGGTTATTTCAGGTACTTGAGGTAATTAAGTCACAGAGGAGATTCCCGCCAGTGAATCATCGTAAAGTATTTTCATCAAAATGTATCGTAAAATAGGTTCTACAATTCAAGTCAACTGCAGTGAATGAATAGTCAGTGTCAGTATATGGGATCTGCGATCTAATATTAACGGTGGAGGATCTAATGACAAACTCTGCAACATGTGCCAGGAGAAGAGCTGACTGGCAAGGCTGTGGGTCATAAACATACCTCTGGAGTGATGTTTAATGCCAATGTAAATCTCTTCAGTTGAGGACAAGCGTTGTGCCATTCCCTCCGCAGGTGCTCTGCCAAAGTAAGGTCTAGAGCAATTTGGACTTTTTTAGACGTTAACTGTCAAGAAGCTGATCCCAGATCAGGGGATGAATGTACAAAACTGACTATAGATCAGTCACTCTATTTTGTGCAACTCCAGTCTACTCAGCTGGTCTCCCAGGGCTAAATCAGAATGATTTAGAACATACCTAGACTAGAGTATGACGAATATAACTACATTATTATGAACAGAGTAATTATTCCTCGAGGGGCATGAGGATAAGTAAGTAAAAATGTGTGTGATTGATTGTCTGAGCTGGGGGACGAGTGTAGGTTGGTTCTACTAGGGGGTGACAGCTGCCACTCTAGGCCCCCCCTTGATATCCTCCACACACACACACTTTGAAATGCACACTTGTGTTTTAGAGGTAAACAAGATTTTGTGGTGACAGACGGGACTTCAAGCACACCGGGGTGTGTGTGTGTGTGTGTGTGTGTGTGTGTGTGTGTTTGTATAAAGGCAGGCTCTCTCGGCATCAAAGGCTCCAGTTGTCACTGTCCTGCCTACAATTCCTAGAATCTGGGACAGAGGAGGGGGTGAAGGGGAGGTAATGCGTCCTGCCCCACCCCACTGCATCCTCTTAACTGGGGACAGAGTTAAAGACAGACTGTGGTTACATTCAGTGCGATGAAACGTTATGAGGTGTTGCAGATAGGTATGCAAGCAGCGCACGACAGGTGTCGCACTCACCCCACCCCTTACAGCCTCACCCTAGGTCGCATTCAGTGCAGTGTAACCTTACAGAATATTCACATAACAATATATTATGTCGAACAGACATGCTTGTCTGTCAACATGTAGAAGAGGGTATCGTTTCAGCTCTCTACAAGACATTTCCACCTTCATTATTCAGAACATTTCGTCCTCCTGAACGCGGCTCTGGCAACAAATAAAATAATGTCTAAAGAAATTAATAGGGGTCCAAGCACAGAACCTTGCGGGACACAAAATTCAACTTTGGAATGTTCCAATGATGTCACCCAACTGGACAAATTGATACCACTCAAAGATTTCTAACCAATGAAGAAGGCCAACCAAGTTTTTCCAGTGACTGGACACTGAATGACTGAACACTGAACACAGTCCTAGTGTGAAGCATCATTAAGCCCCCAAAGCATCTCTCCAAGGCCTGCTGCTCTAGTAAAGCGATTATACATTGGCTGGAGACAGACCAGCAGTCTCCGGCTCTCCCACCTCTACCCTCGGTCCAGTTCCCCCCCCCCCCCCCCCCTTATCCGCTCTGTTAATTTCCCTCTCCCCCTCTACTCATCTTTCTCTATCCTCTCTGTTCATCTCGCTCTCTCATATATTCTCTTCTACCTCTTCTGTCTTTCTCCTGCTTCCCCCCTCTGTCTGTATCTCTCTTCCTCTGTTCATTTCTCTCTCCCCCACTGATTCTCTCCACCCCGACACCCACATTCACCAAGGATTTGTCAAGGAAGGAAGGAAGGAAAGACCCGGGCGCAGTCAGAGATTATGAACAAACTACAAGGGCTTAGTTCATCTCACCATGCTTGTGTGTGTTCTACGCATGGGTATCCTCTTGATGTGAGCAGGTTTTATGCGACCGCTCATTCAGCAGTCTTTCCGCCTCAACAGCTGCAGTGAGTGCCAGCTCTGGGTTCCTGACACCTCAGCATGAACTGTAGAGCTTGTTGCCACTGTTTGAATGTGCCAGTCTTTTGTATGTTTGTGTTGCTCATTGTTTATCTTACGTGAACAACAACATTGCTAGATGGCGAGTTATTACATTAGTCACAAATTAAACATATACGTTTCGGCCTCACATTGGGCTTTCCCTGAAGTGAACTTCATTGAATTCCTCCATAATGTTATTTGTTCAGCCCACTGAGTTGATCATAATGGAACGCAGCCTCTGCTCAAAACATTTCCATTACAAAATACCAGTGTCCTGATTCACCCTCCCTCTATTACTTTTCCTATCTCTTTCTCTCTCCATGTCCATATATGAGCTCCACTGACCTCGACACCCAGAGCGCTCGCTGTCGTAAAAGCGGCCAGAGCCATTTTAAATCCCGATAGGATAGAGGAAAAGAGTTGCTCCAAGGGGAAAGACATTAAAAGGAATCACTGCCATCTTTTATTCAGTCGTAAATATTTAATTCCTTTGACTTCATATTTTCAAGAGCATGGCCTGTGTCTCAGGCCGATGATAGCAGCATTGTCCACTGGCCAAATCGTTACTGCATCGAGGAGAGGGGTGAGATTAATGGCTTGCTTGTATTGGAATAGGTCTGTATTTTTTTTAAACAATAACAGGCAATAGACAACTATTTCAGCAAATGGAGGGAAAGCCTGAAATCACCAGTAGAGATAGAGAATATCTAGACAATGTGTTAAGTTGGTCTAGAACCGAGGAAGAACCAAGAGTTTGGTTCAGACTTCATATCTCCAGCATCAGGTATGATACTTGAGACATGTGCACACAAACATGGAGACGATCGTCATACCAAATGGAGACAAATGATAACCAGGCTAGTCCATGCGAGAAAAGCAAATAGGGCTACATTACTCTATTAATCCATTCATTGACAGAACAAAACAGTTTCAGTGTCCTCTACGGTTGGGCGATGTCAACCTGTGTGCTGTCGTGACTAAGTACCCATAAGACATTGTGATATATGATGGTATCCACCCCTATTAGCCAACCCCCACCAAAAAATATTGAAAATACAAGTTTGAAAAAAGATATACACTACCAGTCAAAAGTTTGGACACACCTACTCATTCAAGGGTTTTTCTTTATTGTACTATTTTTAATATTGTAGAATAATAGTGAAGACATCAAAACTATGAAATAACACATGGAATCAAGTAGTAACTTTATATTTGAGATTCTTCAAATAGCCACCCTTTGCCTTGATGACAGCTTTGCATGACGCTTATAATGTGAAGAAATAATAGCTTATCAACATTTTACGCTAAACGTTCTGATCTGTTGCATGAGACTCATTGCTTTTTAAATGTTTTTTGGATGTAGCTTAAGCCTACTGGTTGTATGAGTTTGGGATCTATTGTCCCACAACTGTCCCAGAGTCTGTTTGGGATAGGCTATTTCTTTCTCGTACAGAACGACAAGCTGACCGTCGTCAGAATAGGTCAACTTTCCTACTATGGGGATAGTAGATTGACATAGGCTAGTGATTTTGCTCTTTGTTACTATTCTTGTTGGCTGAGGAAAAGTGCATGTGGGCAGTTATTCTAACATAGGCAGCGCGTGGGTTTCAAATTCGGGGCAGCAAATTTTCAACATGAAAATCCACCTTTATAATAAAGCATTCCATGCATTCTCGCATTTGCAGACTTATGTAAGATCTCATCACATTAGGAATAGTAGGCTTAGATTGGATAGTCAGAATTTTGTGGAATAATATCTCAATCACTGTTTGCTAAAAAGACCTCAATGCAGCGCGTAGTGGCTTAGAGTAGGCCTGGGCTATAGGCTATATCAGATAACCAACATGTATTTTCCTTTCTTTGTACAGGAAAATGTTGGCCTTTTATCAACACATTTAATTCAGTTCTACTACAATTTCTATGAATGGAGACATTAGCAGAATCTTTTTTAATACAACAAAAATTACAGGGTAGACTAGTCTACTCTGCTGACACTGACAAACATATCATTAAAAATGACTTACTCTTATCCATATATTAGGCCTATGAAAAGGGGAGACACAAATACAATATGATGTCCAACTAACCTGTAGTAGGAAATTGTCCCAAAACAAACAAAAGTGGCACTGACCCAATGATAAAGACAGTGAATATGCACAGTGAATATAGCCAGTGTTCTCCGTTGGTGTCAATAAGATAGGCTACTTTTCGCTCAATTAAGTTGAACATTTTTATAACTAAAAGACAGATTGAAGTCTTTCCATTGTCATCCCTTTACAGCAATAGCCATTTGTTTTCCAAAATGTTTTTCCGCAACTGTATTTATAAATATTGTGACTTGCCTGGCTGGGTCTCTGCTTTTCACTTAAAGTCACAACTCTAAAAAAATTAAAATCTATTTGGTATTTGCTGCACCCTCTGCCTAAATTGTGGGCCATTCCGACTGTAAGCTATTTCTTATTTTTAAAAAGATAATTATCCTCTGTGGCCAAATCATGCTTTCTGGTGTAGTAGCCATTTTTGTTTAAAATATATATATATATATATATTTACTTTAGGGAAAGCTTTCCCTCGCCTTATGGACGCGCAGTTTATGTGTTCTAACCTTCTAATCTTCAAATTGCTCATCGGAATTCGGTAAGAATGACGCATGGCGTTGCATTCGAGTTGCATGTTCTGTTAAGATGAATTACCATACACTAAAATGTGATTTCTGTCATTCTGAGAACCGTGGGTGGATGCCCTAATCAGGCGACGGAACCAATGCATATGGATCCGGTAAATGTCCGGTAAATTAAAATGCTGCCGGTAAAATGTACGGCGCCACATTTTCCTAACGGAAAACCTGCTAGGTGTAGGTTCTACACATTGCTAATAATAGGCTATGGAAATAGGACTACTCTACACATCGTTTCTTTCATAAGCTTTGCACAGCTGTAAGTTATTTGGGCTTCTCATTCGATTATTCTATCTAGATATTGTTTGCTCCATTTTACTTCATGTTGCCTGTAATATGTCATTCAAAATAAAGCTGTGATAGAGAATCACCCATAGACTGACTTTCACATGTGAAAGCTGCAACTTTATGATATTAAGCACTATTAGAATTGCCTATTTTGGAAATACTCTTCAGAACTTTCATTTGTCTTCATGCTTTTGATAGGCCATTTTAATTAGTAGGATTTTGCTTTTTGCCAGCAAGGAGGGATGCAAGCTAAGCTTTGATCAACTCTAAGGTGTGTTCAAACTACTACTAGATTTTTCTATCTTGCTATTGCTTGTTCTACCCCTCATTATTACCTTAGGCCTATCAAGTTTTTAGGTTATTCAAAAACAACTTAACTTAAATTAATTGTTTGATCATAAAGTAGCGCAGCGGGAGAAAGCCAGCATGCATAAAAATGTAAGTCATATTCATATCAAACGGAGAGAAATTATAAAATGGTCTTTTTTTAGTCACCGGAGGCCCAGATCATCCAACATTGAGAGAGAGAAAATCTTAATATCGCTGAACTCTAGTCTACTCCCCATTAGCTCATCCACTAGATCACAGCTAGCTAGATCACACACTCTGATTAGAACAGCAAAATGGCCCTGCCAAGCACTGACAACACGCATTATCTGGCTGCATTCACAATGGGTTTGCATTACCGTGTTTTTATGGATGCGTTTACACAGGCAGCCCTATTTTGATATTTCACCCAATTATTGGCAAACATCTGATCTGATTGGTCAAATGAACCAATAAGTGGCAAAAAATTAAAATACAATTGGGCTGCCTGTGTAAATGCAGCCTATCTTTCTCCTTACGCTATGACACAATGTGTTGTGCAATTTTAATGTGGTTTTAGATAGGTGCCATGACCACATAGATAGCCCTCTCTCCATCAATACTGTGTATGTCATATGACTGAGTGTGTGTGCAGTCTACTATGAGTGAATGTTCATCAAAACACTTTGACCAAGCTAGTTAGGCATGTAGCTTTGGGGCTCTGTTTGGAGCGACTGAATATTCAGATGAAGAGCGGGAGAGAGGGATGGAGAGAGAAACGGAGTTCAGTGGGAGGAGAAACCGGCAGAGGCCTATGAGCTCAGACAGTTTCCTGCCTTTCCACTGCTCATCAGCACATATTCCCAGTCAAGCGCATCACCCAGCACCGCACGCTCCAATGGCCTGCTATAGAGAGGAAGAGAGAGAGAGCGCGAGAGAAAGGGGAAGAGGGGGAAAGAGCTGAGAGAAAATCATGAAGGAAAGGAGAGAGGTAGCCTAAACTGAGGGAGGTGGGGGTAGAGGAATCATTTGTTTTAATGAGCGAGGGGTGGGAAAGCGAGTGAACGAGACAGAAGAGAGGTGAGATACCTTTTAGAGGTAACCAATGAGGCAGAAAGAGTAAGATTGTGATAAGAAGAGAGCAGTTTGTGCATCAATGGGTAACTGACATTTTTACATTTACATTTTTACATTTAGACTTTATGAGCTAGTGGGAAGAGAAGGTTTATGAAACTTTCAAACAATACTTATTTGTAAAACTGCTTTCTCTTTCCAATGTCATGACAGAAACATAAAAAACATTGAACCTGACAAATGATGTGTACGTTAGATCAACTCGGTTTGAACTCTGGTCATCTACATTTTACAATACTGCTGAGCTAAAGCCTAGACATTCGCTCGGGGAGCGAACGCATGTACTGAGGTCACAGGCAAAGTTTCTCTGGACCACCTGTGATGCTACAGACGCATTGGCACGAGTTTGGGCCACACCACTCCACTGGTTGGAGCAGTCCCAAATGGCAGGCAGACCAGGCCAACCAGTCTGGCTTGCAGAATGAGTAACAACGGCCATTGTGAGTCAGACGGCGGGAAAAGGAGGGGAGGATGGCGGGTTGAACAGTTAACAAAAGAAAGGGACACAAAGAGAGACAAATTCATTAGTATTGCTTTCAGCCATGCTTTCAACACCAAAGACTGGGTAATTAATAATGTTGAGCCTAGTGTAAACAAGTGTCAGTGTGTGTGTGTCTATGTGTGTGTGTGTCTATGTGTGTGTGTGTCCGTGTGTGTGTCCGTGTGTGTGTCCGTGTGTGTGTTTTTCATTGGAGAAGGGCGAATGAGAGAGAAAAAAGACAAAGAAGAACTGAATGAAAGACACATTTGAAAGAAAGAAACGTGCCCACAAATGAGGAAAACATAAGGAAAGGGGGATGAGAGGAGGGACGGTGAGTGACAGGAATGCAGAAGGTAAGAGAGGAGGAGTAAAAGATGGAGGAGAGAAGAGAGATCCCATCTACGTACCTCTATAGAAGAGGAGCGAGGGAGAGCTGGTCGAGATAAACCAGGGGCTTCAATTAAAATATTCTGGAATGTCCAAATAGATACCCATAATCTAGAACCAGACACAACTCTCTGTCATTACATTTCTATCTGCTACTTTCTCAACATTACACTACAGTGAACAAGCTTCATCCACTCTGCATATCCAGCCCAGAGCAGCAGTGGTGGGTCCATATATCACCCAAACAGCCAAGGCAAATGACCTGCCATGTTTACCCAATAGCCCAAGGGACTAGCCCACCCGGCAGCTGCCAATCATTTCCACTATACCCCATATTTCACAGCACTTGAGAAGAGACTGGAAAATATGACAGCATTATTTGTGCCTGCGTTTCGGTGCAGTTAACAGCTGCCGATAGCCGTTAATGTTGCTTAAAATGCCTCTCAGCTCTAAGTGCTAAAGTAGATGCCGTTAGTAGCGACAAGGGAAACACCGGATACAACGATGATGGAACTATACAAGGGGATGTGGAGAACAGAACATGGATGAAAGGCCATATATGCATCCATTTGTTGCCTTTCTCGTATCGCTGCTTTCATAGGCTGTTGACAGCGCCTTATGATGTATAAGACTGGTTATAAATGTTATGAGGCAGCATTTGATTTGAGTTGACTTGATATTGTACCTCAGATATTCTGGATTTCAAGTCGAGAATAAAGGCGTTGTTTCAGGACAGGGCCTCAAGTCTTTAGATGGGGTTTAGGAATCAACTGTACTTCTTATATGCCATTTAGCGCCGTGCTCTACCAGCTGAGCTACAGAGGACCATATGCTATCTGGTAAAACACTGTTTTAAGGGGACTGAGGTCCAAGTTAGACCTGTGTTTGCCTCGTAAGGCAACACTTGGTGTGCTGTGGGGTTTCTTCACTTGTATGATCAGGTTCCTGTTGTAAACGCTAATGTGGATTTGACAGGGCTGACAGGAGAGACTGGGGTGAGCTCATGCTGTGACAAAATCTGTGCTACGTGGCAAGCGTTTGATCTCTGCCCACAGTGCTTTTGGGACAGGAAGTCCACCAACATGTCTCTCTCTTCTCTCTCATTCTTTCTCAGAAGATTATCTTATGAGTCTTGAGCTCAAGTCAACATTTGAATTTCAATGACGTTCTGAACCAAAAAAACACAGGTGGAGAGATTTTCGGTTCAATCGTCCACGAGAATGTGCATTTTTCTAACCGATGGGGCACCCTCCGTGTGTAGCGCTGTCAAGGCAGCGCTCGTTTGACCTTTAGAGACAGGATAATTCCATTACTCCCGGCTTCGTGTTTGGGCGCCAGCAATTACGAAAAGCTAATGAATAACCTGGACTAGACAACGTGATGGCATATTCCCCTCGGTTTGCCGAAAAGGCTGCATTAGCGTCTCAAATGCAAACGCTAGTGTTAATTGAATTGCAGATATTGCCACCATCTGGAAGCATATGAGACAAGTATTCTTATTTTCTTTACCCCCAGTGTGAATGTGAGTGAGAATTAATTTGCACTTCTTCTAAAAACTACAGTTGTTGATTGGTAAAAGGCTTTGAGGTATGAAATCATTCACCAAGGAACTCGTAGAAGTAGTAGTGAGGCAGAAAAATTGCAAGATACAGACCAAATTGATTCATGTCAAATCATTGAAAGCTCAAGCCACAAGGCCAATTATAGTCTTATGTTACAGCTTTGTGGTGCTAACCGTCTCATGTGTTTTAAGTTAAACTCAACAACAGCTCATACACATAAGCGTGTGGTCATGCACATAGAAATCTGGGTTACTGTGCTGTATGGTGGGGGCCAGTGTCTGCATTAGCTGTGTGTGTGTGTGTGTGTGTGTGTGTCAGGGCTGGTCTTAATTCAGAATTTTGTTGGCCAAACCCCACAGGATGTAGAATTTGAATTTTAATGACAGGAAGTAGAATTTCACTCAGTAATAGAACGTGAATTTCATTGAATCTGACAGGTCACACTTCCAGATACCAAAGAAAATATCACTTCTCTCTGAACATTTTTTCATATACTCTTAACCTTAGGGCTTATGAGGCTCATGAGGTAGTCACCTGGAATGCATTTCAATTAACAGGTATGACGTCTTAAAAGTTAATTTGTGGAATTTATTTCCTTCTAATGCGTATGAGCCAATCAGTTGTGTTGTGACAAGGTAGGGGGGGTATACAGAAGACAGCCCTATTTGGTAAAAGACCAAGTCCATATTATGTCAAGGACAGCTCAAATAAGCAAAGAGAAACGACAGACCATCATTACTTTAAGACATGAAGGTCAGTCAATACAGAAAATGTCAAGAACTTTGAAAGTTTTTTTCAAGTGCAGTCGCAAAAACCATCAAGCGCTATGATGAAACTGGCTCTCATGAGGAGCACCACAGGAATGGAAGACCCAGAATTACCTCTGCTGCAGAGGATAAGTTCATTAGAGTTACCATCCTCAGAAATTGCAGCCCAAATAAATGCTTCACAGAGTTCAAGTCATAGACACATGAAATCAGGCCTTCATGGTCGAATTGCTGCAAAGAAACCACTACTAAAGGACACCAATAAGAAGAAGAGACCTGCTTGGGCCATGTAACACAAGCAATGGACATCAGACCGGTGGAAATTTGTCCTTTGGTCTGGAGTCCAAATTGGATATTTTTGGTTCTATCCGCCGTGTCTTTGTGAGACGCGGTGTGGGTGAACGGATGATCTCCGCATTTGTAGTTCCCACCGTGAAGCATGGAGGAGGAGGTGTGGGGATGCTTTGCTGGTGACACTGTCTGTGATTTATTTTAGAATTCAAGGCACACTTAACCAGCATGGCTACCACAGCATTCTGCAGCGATACGCCATCCCACCTGGTTTTATGGAACTATCATTTGTTTTTCAACAGGACAATGACCCAACACACCTCCAGGCTGTGTAAGGGCTATTTTACCAAGAAGGAGAGTGATGGAGTGTTGCATCAGATGATCTGGCCTCCACAATCACCCGACCTCAACCCAATTGAGATGGTTTGGGATGAGTTGGACCACAGAGTGAAGGAAAAGCAGCCAACAAGTCCTAAGCATATGTGGGAACTTCTTCAAGACTGTTGGAAAAGCATTCCAGGTGAAGCTGGTTGAGAGAATGCCAAGAGTGTGCAAAGCTGTCATCAAGGCAAAGGGTGGCCATTTGAAGAATCTCAAATATAAAATATATTTTGACTTGTTTCACACTTTATTGGTTACTACATGATTCCATGTGTTATTTAATAGTTTTGATGTCTTCACTATTATTATAAAATAGTAAAAATAAAGAAAAACCCTTGAATGAGTAGGTGTGTCCAAACTTTTGACTGGTACTGTATATACATTTATATATATTTACTTATTTATTTGACACACAAAACAATTCAAGCAAAAATGATCTTTATCTAGGAGGGGATTGAATGTCTCTGCTGTAACCAAGAAGCTTGATCTTGGCATCTAGCCACTTTGCTAGCAAGTTAGCAAGCCAAATGCATAGCTGGATCCATGAGCTGGATAACATTTGACACATCTTAGATTTCTTATAGTTATACTTAACTTACTAGTTATAAGCAGTGGCGTAGCACGGACCCCCGGCAGCCCCTGCATTTTTTCTAAAGGTATTGAAAATCATACAGTCGGGAATTTGAAATATATTGTTTATACCGTATACCGGGCTGTCGCCCAAGACTACCGCCACGCTCATTAAAGGAAGCCCCAGCCGATGTCTTCACGACTGGGGAGAAACGTTTAAACTTTTAGCCCGATGGAAAAGAAGGCTAAACAGAAGGAAATGAAGAGCAAGAGAGAGGAGGAGAAAGGGGGAAAGTGTGTGTGATGTTTGGAGGGGGGGGGGGGGGGCATACCATTGTCCTCTGTGATATATGAAGCTGTGCCAGGTGCCAAGGCTGCAGACACACAGACACACACACTTTACATCACCCGCAAACACACACCCTGACCCACAGGGCTCGGAACGCTCACGGGAATAAAAGACCCTCCACCTTATGAGTAACCCAGTGAAACTGAAATCCTGAAGTGATTAAATGAAAGTTTGAAGTCATAGTTGCTTTCCTCTCCTACAGTACATTACCCAAGTGAAAACCCAAAAAACACTTCCCGGACAAGAAATCTTTGAGTCATAGCTGTGGGATAACATTTCTCTTAATTTGATCATAAAATAATGAGAAAACACATTTTGTACTTGGCAGTGATAGCAGAGAATGCATTAACTCCTACCCATCTCTCGAGGGAAACGGGACAGTTACACACACACAGAGCGAGAGCGAGACACAGCGAAAGGAGGAAAGTGAAAGTCTAAACAACGCCTGTGCATTCGGCCACAGAGCAGACATATAAACAGTACCAACGCCAGTTTCCGAGATCCACCTTTCCTCCTCCACCTGCACCATGGTGTCTACACAGAAACCTCAACTTCCCTCCCACACAAACACACACCTCAACAAGGATGACACACACACACACACAACCTCCGCCTTCCACGGCGGATGAGGCAGTGGCGCCAAGGCCGGGCCGACAGAACAGCTAACCACTAATTAGATGTGGTTTTGTGAACAGCTGATGCCTGGGATATGATAGGGGTGACAGGTCTGACTACAGTATTCACTATGATGCCCTGGGTCAAGACTACTAGGAGCATGCCGACTCTACACTACTGTTATTGCCAAAAGGAAGAGGGAGCACTGCTGTTGTTGTTGTTGCCAAAGGAAGGAGGCTTTGCTCACTAGTACAGTCTGTCTCTCACGACATCTCTCTTTACTGCTCCATGTCTCTCTCTGTCTCCCAATCGGCCTCTCTACCTCCCGCTCTCCCTTTCCCCTGATTGTTATTGTTGTGGTTGTCAGCTGAGGGCTGCCAGACATTCTTCTCCTGTAGCCATTGTTCTGTTCTGTTGTTGTCAGGGCGTTACACTGTTCAACCATGGGGCATACCATTTTACTATCTACGATCTCCGGCAATGTAACTGCTAGCCATATTAAGATCGCAATGTAAGTGCTAGGCTAGCCATATTAAAAGAGGCTTGGCTGGGAAATAAGAGGCTTTACTCAAATTATTTAATCGCTAATCTCTTACTAGTCCCAAGCAAGCACATGGTGTTGATTACAGGCAGTGTGCACGGTTGATGAGGTTACCATTAAGACCTGGCTAATACACGTCTATTCACTACGAACTAAAGTCTAATTAGCTAGCAATAAATGCTAACAGTGACTGTTCACTCTGAAGCCAATGTTTGTTGGACGTTCAGACCTCAAACGTGGTCAAGTGTCGAGATAACATACAGTAAGTCCCTGTCTCACTCTAGGCAAACTTTGATTTTAAAAAAGGTGAACAGCAGGGCTGTCCCCGACAAAAAATAAAATATTCGCCGAGTGGTCTGTTCTTTCGACCAATCGATTGGTTGAAATGTTTAAATGTGTATTTTTCCATTGATATACATAACCTGTGTTTGAATAAAATCAACTATATGCACTGAGCTTGACTGATACTTTAAGCACACTGTTTGATAAAATAATTAATACAAACAAATAATTAAAAAGGGAGCCCGATGGCCACGATGTGTTTTAAAAAATGACTTTTAAAATGAGCACTTTGTCTCTCTCTCCTCCTGCTGCGGCGAACAGGCACCACAGCACAGCAAGTGTTTATCGCGCTGTCCATGCCGAAACTGCAACATAACTACCGCCATTTCATTTCTTACATGTTTCTCTGACTGAAAAGTTCTGTTACCGAAATACCTAATTTGTTTAGGAAAAACATTCCCTATTCCCTCAACCCTTGCTCTCTTTACGTGACACATGTACAGTACCAGTCAAAACTTTGGACACACCTACACATTCAAGGGTTTTTCTGTACTTTTATTATTTTCTACATTGTAGAGTAATAGTGAAGACATCAAAACTATGAAATAACACATATGGAATCATGTAGTAACCACAAAAGTGTTAAACAAATCAAAATCTATTTTATATTTGAGATTCTTCAAAGTAGCCACCCTTTGCCTTGATGACAGCTTTGCACACTTGGCATTCTCTCAGCCAGCTTCACCTGGAATGCTTTTCCAACAGTCTTGAAGGAGTTCCCACATATGCTGAGCACTTGTTGGCTGCTTTTCCTTCACTCTGCGGTCGAACTCATCCCAAACCATCTCAATTGGGTTGAGGTCGGGTGATTGTGGAGGCCAGGTCATCTGATGCAGCACTCCATCACTCTTTTTCTTGGTAAAATAGCCCTTACACAGCCTGGAGGTGTGTTGGGTCAGTGTCCTGTTGAAAAACAAATGATAGTCCCACTAAGCTCAAACCAGATGGGATGGCGTATCGCTGCAGAATGCTGTGGTAGCCATGCTGGTTAAGTGTGCCTTGAATTCTAAATAGATCACCAACAGTGTCACCAGCAAAGCACCCCCACACCATCACACCTCCTCCTCCATGCTTCACGGTGGGAACCACACATGTGGAGATCATCCGTTCACCTACTCTGTGTCTCACAAAGACACGGCGGTTGGAACCAAAAATATCAAATTTGGACTCATCAGAGCAAAGGACAGATTTCCACCGGTCTAATGTCCATTGCTCGTGTTTCTTGGCCCAAGCAAGTCTCTTCTTCTTATTGGTGTCCTTTAGTAGTGGTTTCTTTGCAGCAATTCGACCATGAAGGCCTGATTCATGTAGTCTCCTCTGAATAGTTGATGTTGAGATGTGTCTGTTTCTTGAACTCTGTGAAGAATTTATTTGATCTGCAATTTCTATGGCTGGTAACTCTAATGAACTTATCCTCTGCAGCAGAGGTAACTCTGGGTCTTCCATTCCTGTGGTGGTCCTCATGAGAGCCAGTTTCATCATAGCGCTTGTGTCACGACTTCGGCCGTGGCTGCCTCCCCTCCTTGTTCGGGCAGGCTTCGGCATTCGTCGTCACCAGAGTACTAACCACTGCCGCCCTAATCATCATCACAATTGTCTTGTCTCGTTATCACACACATCTGGTTCTAATCCCCTAATTAGTCAGTGTATAAGTGTTCCCTCTGCCCCCTTGTCCTTGTGGGTGATTGTTTATTGTGAAGGTTAGTGAAGCTCGGTGGAGCTCGTGTATTTTGTTAGACGGGAGAATTTTCCTGTGTGCCTTGTATTTTCCAGTGCACCTGTTTTGTGCCCTGGAGTGTGTTTGACGCTGTTCTGCGTAAACCTGTATTTTGCGGATTAAAGCCTGTTATTCTGTGATTTACCCTCCTGCGCCTGACCACCACATCACAGCTTGATGGTTTTTGCGACTGCACTTGAAGAAACTTTCAAAGTTCTTGACATTTTCCAGATTGACTGATCTTCATGTCTTAAAGTACCAAATAGGGCTATCTTCTGTATACCACCCCTACCTTGTCACAACACAACTGATGGGCTCAAACGCATTAAGAAGGAAAGAAATTCCACAAATTAACTTTTAACAAGGCACACCTGTTAATTGAAATACATTCCAGGTGACTACCTCATGAAGCTGTTTGAGAGAATGCCAAGAGTGTGCAAAGCTGTCAAAGGCAAAGGGTGGCTACTTTGAAGAATCTCAAATATAAAATATATTTTGATTTGTTAAAAATAAAAAATGGTTACTACATGATTCCATATGTGTTATTTAATAGTTTTGATGTCTTCACTATTATTTTACAATGTAGAAAATAGTAAAAATAAAGAAAAACCCTGGAATGAGTAGGTGTGTCCAAACTTTTGACCAGTACTGTTTGTTATAACAAACTCCGAACACCGTAACACGTGACAGCAAAATGGATGTGGAGTACGTGACAAATAAACACAAAACGGGGGAATGTTTACTGGTTGCTCAGGAGTGAAAGGGGAAGTCAGATGTGTGGAAGACATTTGACTTAGTTGTGGAAACTATTGGAGATCAAGAAAAAGGAGGGTATAGGAGCAAGCGCTGCTTGAGTATTGTGTGCCAAACAGGTTATGTTAGATCACAATATTATTATTTTTTCGGACAATTTAGAACAGTGTAAACATTAAATAAATGATAAATATACCAGAGAGTCTGCTCCAACGATTTAAAAAAAAT
This sequence comes from Coregonus lavaretus, assembly GCF_964263955.1. Classification (NCBI taxonomy): domain Eukaryota; kingdom Metazoa; phylum Chordata; class Actinopteri; order Salmoniformes; family Salmonidae; genus Coregonus; species Coregonus lavaretus. Next base: position 48,711,223 of record NC_139999.1, read on the forward strand.
ATGTAAAGCCTTTATTAGAGCAAAGACTAAAAACAGTTGCATGCATTTGTGAATTGCGGTTTATTTATTGTTAAGGCTAATTATCCAAAGCTTCCTTTGTTATTTCATTTTCAAACTAAAATGCTTTATTGCATTTCAAAGCATGATTGACTCATATGCTGTGTGATGACATGAACAAATGACTGATGGATTGATTGATTGATACAGTAGCCTATATATTGAAAGTCAGCTACGGTATTAAGACTAAACAGGACGCGCTCTTAGGCCTACAGCTCGACGGTGGTTATACAAGGCTGCTACTATAAGAAGCCTACTAATGATAATTAGTTATTATAATGATGATGATAATAATTGTAATGACAACAATAAGAAGGAGATCAAGAAACAGGAGGGTATAGGAGTGAGAACTGCATGCATATTATGTATGACAAACAGGTGTAAACACGAATTAAATTAGAAGTAATACCACAGAGTCTGTTCTAACGTTTCTTTTAAGCCTTTATTACAGCTTAACAAAAATTAACAACAGCCGAATTTGTGAAATTGCTTTATCCGACACTTTGCAGTTGCATGAGGCTTGTTGCTCACAGAATCAGTAGGCTATTAAACAAACACTCAAACAGGCAACAGAAGCAGGATCTGTCTTATTTCTGTCAATATATATGGAGGATTTATAAAGCCAGGCACATTTAACAGTTAGGTAATTGATTATAAGTTGGGGTTTCCTCTCTCCTCAATTTTCTTAAGACAATTAAGGCAAGGCCTTTTTCCTCGCCTCCTCACTCCGCTGCTGCCTCCTCCGCATTGTTCTAAAAACCAATATGCTGGTTAACTTTGCTATTATTCCCATAGCAACATATAGAGAAAGGCGCCAATTCAGCGACTGCTATCCATCGCGGTAGAAAGCCTAATTGTTATAAAATAATATTTATTAGTGTTGCACCATTATTCTTGCATAATATAACCATTTGCAATTTCAGTAACACACATCTTAGAGTGATGGACTGTGCCATCCCTGTGGCCTCCGCAATGGATTAGTCCGCTGTAGGGCACCAAACATATAGTTGTCTTTGTCTTGCGCACCAGGAAAAAAAGTATCAATTTGCAACTGTTCGACTAAAGAAATCTCGGTCGACCAACAGCCTATTGACCAAACAATCGACCAGTCGACTAAATGGGGTCAGCTCTAGTGAACTGTCCCTTTAATGACTACCATAATACAGTAACTACTATTGTGATGGCATGCTTCACTTTCTCTCTCACAATTGTATTGTTTTCCTTTGCGGTACACCAGACACAGTCGTCTAGTCCTTTGTGTGCATGTGTCTAGTGTTAAACACACTGTAGCAATCCTGAGTACCAGGTTTTTGTTTGGCTTTTCCGCTCCAGGGTGCCGCGGGACTGTTTACCTCAGGAATACAATGGGTGTTCGTGGGAAACAAGAGGTCGGGAGAGTACAGTGTTTGTCTGACACAGAAGGTAAACTGATGGCTCCATTCCCTGAGTCTTTTCTTAATATAGCACTATGTAGCATCTAGTTGTCCTCAAGCAAGGCCTGCAGACAAAAACAACCTCACACAATTAGAAGATTCAGCTGCATCACACTTTTTCTTACACAACAGCAACACAGACAGGAAACTACATCTGGAACGACAAAATCTGTTTTACTTGCATGCGCGGTTGTGCACATCTGTTGCTCCACCAGGGCCGAGTCGGGCAGAGAGAGAGGGATTGGGAGTGAAAAGGTCACATCCTTACATTGGGCTATCAGTCTTTTACATAACACTACATGTGGGTCTGATCTAGCGAGCCAACAGCTCTCATAGTGCTAATGCTAAAGCTAGAATCAAAACCAGTAGGCCAAACAGCTGAGGGTAGCATTAGCGTTACCATTGGAGTGTGACACCAGTGATGCAGTTAGGGACAGTGCCCAGCCTGAAACACGGCTAGACATGGTATTAGTGCAAGAGACCAGTGGCAATAGTCAGTGTGCATTAGCAGCATGCTCACTAAAGTATCCAGGCCTATATTATTTCATGAACCACGAGCAAGCAAGAGAGAAAGAGAGTAAAGGGGGAGGAGTGAGTGGTGCCCATCCTTCCCCTGGCAAGCTGCCATCACTGCCCCTGAGGGAGAAAAAGAGGGTAGCCCCACACACACATTCCGGGGGCTGGACCCACGGAGGCCAGGGTTCAGCCGCTGAAGGAGAGGCAGGGAGGCAGGCAGTCAATTAATGGCGTGCTGCATTTACACAACAAATGGAGCTCTCCCTCTCAATCTCTCTTTCTCACACACGTCTCCACTCCACACTCATCAACACACACCAATGCAAGGTCAGAGAGAGAGGGAGTGAATGAGAGCGCGAGAGAAAGAGGTTGAGGGAGAGAGAGAGTTGCAGGGGCAGCTTTTCACTGAAGAGGCACTCACTCGAGGCAGAGCCCCGTGCTGTAAGCACTCTCTCACTGCCTTGATCAAAAACATAGGCAGCAAGCATGCAACATCATCACTCTTTCTGTGATCAATGTTTTATTGTTTGACAAGATTAGAGAAGACAGGGGTATGGGAGACGGAAATAACAATAGCTTGAGCTAAGCCAAGTCAACCTTTTCACAATGTCAATTAGTTCTGAATCAAATGATAAACTATGGATTGGCTAGTGAGTACGCTGGGCTAACACCCAGACGGCTCCAAGCGTGGTGTAATGCCAGTTTGTCCTCTGTCCCAGGATCCTCTACTACAACTCCCTGTTTCTCATTGATCCATTGACATTCAGGTGGTAACTGTGCAAGGAGAGAGACTCCAAAGAGTGAGTGAGTGTGTGTGTATATACATAGCGTGGGGGCTGCAGACAGGTACTCAGCACTTCAGCTAGAATGTATCCAATAGGAAAAAGGCATCGGTCAATATCTCTGATAAAGTGTGTGGAAGCATGTCTCTGTGTGTGTCTCCAGGTATCTAGGTGTGTGCATGGGTGAATGTTCGTCTCTGCCTCTCGGTCTCCCTCTCATTCTTAATGGGGGAGTCTAGTCTATCCATCTACCAGAATTCGCCTACAACTGATATTCCATTGTTAACACACTGGCCTGCAGCTTTCCAGAAAGATCCCACCGCTGCCACCAAAATAGCCACCCTAAATACTAATCCCATAAACTCCTCTGGAGAGGGGGTGGGTGGTTTGTTTCAATCTTCCCCGAAATAACAAAACTTTCCGGCTAAAACACCCCTAACATCTGTCTAGACACCAGGGTGGCAGCAGCTGTTCCGATAGCTGGATGAGGACTTGATTAAAGTTTGAGTCAGCTCTCTCCATCGGTTTTGTCAGCCTCCCCCTGCCCTGCCCACACACACACACACACACACACACATAAAAACTGGTCTTCTCCAGAACAACGCTCCCGATAAGCTTCGTGCAGAGAGCTGAACTAGCTACGCTGCCAAGTTCCCTCCCTTTCACTCCTCTCCTATCCTCCTCTCCTCTCTTTCCTGGCTGAGGTGGATGGGCGTAGTTTTGTTGAAATTCCCCGTTACCCACCTAAACGAACACCCCAGCTTTCTTGTTCCTGAAATTACAACAGTCCTAAAACTAGTTCAGTCTTCTGGATTTTGTAGCTTAAAATGTCTGTGCCTATGCCAAGTTCTGATTGCACTGTCAATTCATAAGGGCAAGAAAGAGGTGGGCCTCTTGAATGAGCTCAAACGGCTTGTGTCATGCCATTGGAATAGAGTGAGTAACTCCTTTGAAACGTGTTCTGTTCGCGTTCGATAGGCATAGATCAAATAAACTTGAATCAGGAGGTTAGAGCGTTAAACGAAACTGACAAGCCCATTTTCATGTCTTGTTCTTCTGCGTTAACTGGGTGAACCTGAACGTAAGACAGACTTTGCTTAATCCTACAACTCCCATCTTCACGGTCGATCCAGGGTCCTGTTCAGGAGGGTGCAATGTTACAGAACTTCCAGATAGAAATGTATCATACAGATATGGTTGCGTGTGATGTAGAACAGGGAATCAGCCCTATACATTCCATTTCTTTCTGCAACGTTCGGAACATTTCACCTCACTAAAGACACACACCCCTCTGCTCTGGCAGTCGGACAAAACCGCAACACAGCCGTCAGTTAGAGTCTCATGACATGCCAAAGGCCATGACAGGCCCATTCTAAGAGCTAAAGGAGGTCACACAGAGGTAAAAATAGATGACGGGCCGATCAACTGGAACAACCGCATTCCTCATGCACCATGGGAATGGTGGATAGGGGAACGGAGGGACGGAGAGAGGGAGGGAGAGGGAGGGAAAGAGAGAAAGGAAGGAACTCCTCTCAGCCTTACACTGGTCAGCACATTGCACCAGTCACAAGTTACACACCCCATTTAATTGGAATGTGGCGCTCGACAATAGAAACCCGTTGCCTGATTAGACTGAATCATACGGCCTTCATCTGCTTTCCTGAAGTGTCACACCTTAACAAAATCAACACTGCCATCTGAAAGGGTGGAGCATGCTTGTGCAAAAATAGCCTTGAATCACTGAACCAGCAATGACTAACACTGAGAAGTCTGATGTGATGTTATCCTGCTTCCTCCACCCCCTTTTCCCTGTGAGCTGGTATAGTCCTGACCTCAAAGGCCACCGAGCACAACTGGAGCCATCATGACAGCAATGTGGGGGCACATTTAACCAAGCCTCCCCCTCCTTCCCATTGTAGCTAATCCTGCCTTGTAGAGCAGCGAGGGAGGGGTCCCCCTGCCAATAAACTATCCACCATCCCCCCACCTTAAAGAGGGATCTGTTTAACCTTTGACCCCCCTCTTACCCTTCTGCCCTCACTCTCGGCCCTCTCTTCAGTCCTCCCAGCCCTCCTCCCACTCTCCGCCCATTCCCGCATTGTCTCGCCAGCAATAATTATTCCCAGAGTTCTAGTCCCAGGCCCTGCCTACTAACTCAACTCCCCGGGGGGTTGAGGAGGGACTAATAAAAGCCCCCCCCCCCCCCAGCCACAGAGTGATATCCTCCGCTGGGTTAGCGTTTAGGCTATGCGGCTGGCCCAGGTCTGCTAAAGGAATTAGCGTAGGCAATGTTCTGCACAACATGGTTGGAGTGGCTTTTCACTTAACAAGCTAAGGTAAAAGAGAAGTGCAGGAGGGAGGGATGGAGGAAAGGTGGGGGGGGGTGGAGCATGGTGCATGCAATGCCAGGGTTGTGGGTTCGATTCCCACGGGGGACCAGTACGAAAAAGTATGCGCTCAATACTGTAAGTCGCTCTGGATAAGAGCGTCTGCTAAATGCCTAAAATGTCAATGTAAAATGTTATGATCCTGAAGCCCGTTTCCCTCGAGAGGAGAACCACAAGACAGAGCTTCCAAAACTCCTGAGAACTTTGGCTAATGGAGCATTAGCATCAGTTGGTTAACAAAGCATTTCCCAATCCGTTCCTCAGGGACACACAGCCACTGCATATATTTATTATATTTCAGCTGTAGTACACCTGAGATTCAACTAATGGGATTGATGATTAATTTACCAAATGAATCAGCTGTGCTGGAACAGAACAAATATGTGCAACAGCTGTGGGTCTCCTTCCAACATGTCACCAGACGGTAACATATATGTGGTCGACATGCTACGCTACGGCACAATGCAGACGTACAATGGAAGCAAGACTAGTGGCGGGCTCATCATTTCTGTCTCTTTAACCCTTTCACACACAGACAAAAGAGAGCGTTGACAAAGGGGGCTAGATAGAAGGGAAGGGCTTGTGGTGACATAGGCCTACATGTTTTAGTCTAGAGAGCATGTCTCAACATCAGTCCTGCAGGAAGCCCCCCAGGGTGTGTACATTTTAGTTTCAGCCCCACACTAACACGTCTGATTTAACTACTCAACGGCTTCATGACTAGTTGAATCTGTTGGTGCCGAGTTAGAACCAAAAAAGTGCAGGTCCCTCGGCGTGACTGGAGTTGAGAAACCCTTCTCTTGAGTGGAGTTGGGGTGGGGGAGGGTGCTTCTTACCACATAGCACCTTTTATCACTCAACCTCTGACCGTGCTCCAGTTTCACGGCGTGTTCTTATCTAAAGTTTATCTACAGCTCGCTCAGTGGAGCCGTCGGTGCCTGGAATTCCAGCTATTCCTCAGGCCGAGGGACACAACAGAGCGATTAAGAGCAAAAAGTCACTGGGAGTTTAGCTCTGGAAGTGAGAACCTGGAACATGAACTAGTGATTCCAAACTACACCAATGGAAATAAAAAATGGAGTCTTCCACTGGGAAAAAATAGAATCTTCCAGTGGCTGTAGCCTACTTCCACACCCTTGAATGAATTTAGCTAACCATCAACACAGCTAGTTGGTATCAACTAGGCTAATTCACTGACGTGACTGCCCACTTCATTTCATTTCATTTCACAACACACACACACACACACACACACCAAGGCCAAACTAGCCTGAAGCAGTCCACTTCCAAGCACTCAGGGGAAAACAGACAGTAAACAAAATGAATAAATGAACACTTATCTACATCTGGTAAACACACAGGTGTTGACTTCAGAGTGGGTGGTGTGCATGCGTGTATGCCAGGTACAATCACACACTCTTGCTCACTCTGCCTCACACACAAACCGCCTGAGGGCAAAGCGTCGCTGTTGACCTCCGTTAAATTAGCCTTTCTTCCGCTAACAGGGAGGGGTGAGTGCCGGTCTCCCATTTATGTCGCAACACCACACCTGATTTATAGCCTCGCTGGCGGCCATGTTTTCCCTGGGCAAGTGGCTCTCTTAAAGGGCCAGCAGCGCATTCTATTATTCTTATTTACAGGCAGGCAAATTAATTATTTAAATTCCCCTCGGTAAATAGAACAGATATGATGAGAGGGACAGTGCCAAGACAGATACTGCACTGCAGGGAGAGGAGAGGATAGGAGCAATAGAGAGAAGGAGAAGAGACAAGCAATTATGAAGTGAGCCCGCCGCACCATTAACACAAATCACAACAATAAAAGCCTGTGTGCTTATTGTAAACTATTCCTAGTTAAAAAAATTCCCCACAATGGAGAGAGGGTAAGCTTATATTAAACATAGGAATGGACACACACACAAAGGCCTTTTTAGCTATGTTACCTATACGTGCACAGTACACACCTATAGATGCACACACACAAATTGTGTGCCGTCCGAACAAACACACACATACTTTGCTTTGCTCAGTGTGCCGCCTCCTCTCCCAGTGGCTCTCATTAAACACGCCAAACATGCCTGAAGAGGCTGACAGACTCCACTGAGCAGTACAAACAACCACTAGTCTCCCACATCCTTTAGAAAACACCATTGTCAACAATAAGTGTATTCTACCAACAATATTCCATTTTCATAAAGGCCTACGTGCACTGTTTTTGGAAATTCAGGGATTGATTTAGCATTAATAAAAAATGTACTCTGGAGGATGACTTGCACTTCCTGAATTAAACTTGAATGTCACCAACAACCATGCCATGCGAAATCCAGGATCATGTTCATTAAGCACCAAATGGAATTAAACAGAATGGGGGGGGGGGGGGGGGGGGGGGGGCGGTCTACCTGGACCTGTCCAATAAGAAACACTCAGTCCTGTTTTCTGTTTAAAAAAACTTTTTTTACAGTGTGCCCTACTGAACAAGGCTCAGGCTTCAGGCGAGTTTACTGCAGGTGGGCGATTGCTCAACATCTGGACGGTAACTTTGACCGGTGACTTCCTGATCGATACACTTCCTGGACGGCTCCATTGACTGTCCCCTCAGCGGAGGAAGAAGGGAAACGTTTTTGTCGTTTGGTGGGCCAATAGGTGTCTAGGTCAGTCTTTCCCTTGGATGATTTCCCAGTGAACGCCCCCATAGCATCAAAACTGTCAATTAAAATCAATAGAAGCCAAACTCTTGGCTCTAGGCAGGGAGGCAATATACTGTAGCTACAATGGTGGGTGAAACACTGGTCTTGGTTAGTATGAGGGAGTACAGAATGCTGCAGTGTGCTAGAATGCCAAGGAGGTAACTTTGGTTATCTGCTGAGGCTGTTTGTAGCACGTTTTGGTTTTGACACAGGCCTAGGAGGTCAAAGGTAAAGCAAGGGTTACTGCCATGGGTGCATTTGATCTGAGCAGCTGGGTCCTTGTAACTATTACCAATTCTGTAGTTCTGAGGGGGTTAACTTCTTATCAGCAGGCAGGTCACCCGTGATACAAGTCAGTATTCGACGTCCATCCGTGTCTGAGGACATCAGGAGATGACGTGGAAACTGTCCACTAGGGGCAACAGTGAGCGCGGTTACCTTCAAGTAGGCTTTGGTTTTGCTAGGGCGTTGTGGACGGGGATGGCGGAAGGGGGTATGCATCGGCCTGTGGTTCCAAAGGTTACTTGTTCATATCCAGCGATATATATTTTTGTTTAAAGCCTATCCCAAACTTGAACCCTTACCTTGACCACTCTGAGTTAATACCTAACCTTAAGAAGTTGGTGTTAATGACTAACCTTAAGAATTTGGAGTTAATGCCTAACCTTAACCTTGGAACAATCCAGAGAAGTAACCAAACACTTCGAAATTTGACGTTTGGAACAACTTTGAAATTTGACGTTTGAGAAACATGGATGAACGTCTAATTCTGACGTGAGACTGAGACCTTGTTGCTTATCAGCCAATCCAAATGTGGCTCTCAATAGCATGTGGGCCATATGCCATCTAATACCCTCATAAAGTGGAGAGAGGCTGTGACATGTCATCATGGAGAATGTCAAGGAGGACATACTGTGAGAGCACACTTGAACACACACACACACACGGGGTGTTTCTCAAAATACATACTACCGTGCTCCGAGCACGCAAATTGGAGCACGGGAGGGTCGGAGCATGAGTCCAAATCAAAGTATGTGAAACGGAGCACGGAGGGCACTTCTCGAACGCGTACTCCGTTTGTACATATTTTTAAGCATGCATCGATGCAAGCTTCAAGGGAAAGTATGCAAAGAAATATGATGCAACCATGTAGAAATGATGGAAATGTTCTTGAAATCAATGGCAGCCATTATTTGCGCTAAAGCGAGAGAAAATAAATTGACTTCGGAATGAAATGTTGCCTATTCACATCTCATATGATGCCTGACCACAATATTTTACCTTGATACGTTAATAAATGCATGCTGTGTTAATTGACATTTTTACCTGCCTACAATACCCACTGTAGTGTGCGTAGGTTGTACTACTACTGTTAGCTAGCCAGATAGCCACAAAGAATTGTTAGCTAGATACCCACGAAGAATTGACATTACCTTGGATAACAATTTGGTTTTAGGTCATTTTTGCCTGTTATACTATCTGGTTAGCTACATTATTACGATAGCTGATAGTTATGAAGTAAAACGTTTGCTTTGTGTAGATCTTCTTTCGTCTCTATTGCCATTGTCCTGGCTAGAAGAAGGAAGGTTCAGTGAATGGGTAAGTCCATAGTAAGTCAACAGGGCAAACTGGCTAGCCACGAATAATTGTTAGCTAGCTACCCACGAAGAATTGACATCTACCTTGCATAACATTAGTTTTAGGTCATTTTTGCCTGTTTAACTAGCTAGCTGGCTAGCTAGATTACGATTCACACATATATATATATATATAGCTGATAATCATGAAGTAAAACATTTGCTTTGTGTACATCTTGTTTCGTCTCTTTTGCCATTGTCCTGGCTGGAAGAATGTTCAGTGAATTGGGGAGATGCAGCGTGAGGTAATACAGTAGGGGGAGTGCTTCTCAAATGAAATGTTTTATGCCTTCTCCACACTCTCGTCCTCAAGAGAACGTCCTCGGAGAATGCACTTGGAGCATGAGAGTGTGGAACATGGTAGAGTGCATATTGAGAAATACCCACAGACGCGGTTCTCTACAGACGATCAAACTAAAACAGACTGACTGGGTAAGGACTTGAAGACCACTGACAGACAGACCAACCAATCGGACGGCCTGGTCCTTTCAGTAGGTGGAGTCAGACCGTAAAGAACCAACAGTTATTTTTCATACCCTACTGCAGTCAATATTTCTATACTAAGCTACATTTTCAACTAAATGGATCTACAACTATTTGAATCCAGGCAAGTGAAGAGTGCCAGTCATAGCATCACTCTGGTCTATTTGGTTTACTTAAAATTTGCAGCCAGATAAGGGAGTGGCGGACTTATGATAGTTACAGAATCGCAGAGTTTTTAAATTGTATTTGTCGTCTTGATGCAAGTGCCCTTTTTAGTGCCTGCTTCAAAAACAGGCCCGAGCAGGTGTCACTTCGGCAGGCAGTGAGAGGTGGAAGCGGGGGGAGGGGTCTTTTGAAAATGTGTTAAAAGTGAGCGATAAGAATAAACTGGGAAAGGAGAGAACATTTATCAGACAGCTCGGTTGGACGAGTGCAGCAGAAAGAAACTTGGGCCGGTTTCCAAAATAACAGCTCGCTTGAAACAATTGTTCTACCATTCTGTGTCCCTAGTGGGAATATTTGCATTATTACATTTTTACTTGAAGGTGGAGGGGGGCAACTTGTGTATTGATTTGATCAGGCCAGGGTTATCCATCCTGGGGTCTGTTCAAGAGGATGCAACGTTACAGAATGTTCAGATAGAAAGGCATTGTGTGGTAGAACAGATACAATGACGTGGTCTGATGCACTGGCACCACGACTGCACACTGCCGACTAAATTCAAGGTCATTCCCATCGAACAGTCAGTCACTCAGTCCGTCAGTATGCCTGACAGGCCTTGGGAGGTTTGTATTGGAGAGAGTTATATTTCTCTATTACTCGTGGGCCTATTCCTCCCGCTAGCTGAGGTGTTGGCGACCGTGGTGTGGCAGGGCCCTCAGACAAGCCCCTTCACTGCTGGCCTCTTTAGTGCTTTTTAATATCACTGCTGCGCTGAGTGGTTCCTAGCCCAGGGGCAGCAGGGAACCCCAGAGAGACAGAGTCACAATGTTCAAAAAGAGAGAGAAGGAGATGGAAAGATTGGAGAGGGAACGGAGGAAGGGTGGTTATAACGTTGAGAGAGAGAGAGAGACAGACGGAGAGTAACTATAGGGAGACAGTACAGGGAGGGAAGCAAAAGGAGAATGAGAGGAGGGAAGACAAGAGAGGAGGGGAGGAACAGAGAGAGGAAAAAGTGAGGGAAGGGCTAAAGATGAAAGAGAGGAAGAAGCAAAAACGACAACCCATCTCCACTGGTACGTATATGGAAAGCAGATATTCCATTATGCTCCATTGAGAAAGTCCTCAATCACCTTCAAGGGGAAATTAAACCACTGGCATGGCATCCCGCTGCCTCTCTATGACAAACTCACATTGGTAAAAAGGTCTCCTTTTACACTCCCGCTAAACACTTCCTCCTTGAGAGAGCCAAGAGCGAGCCTAAATAGAGCAGCCTGGGCTGGCATGCCAGGAATATCGCAGATACCACCGCGGATTGGACCGGAACAGCGGTGGATATGTCCTAATGAGCCGAAACCAACAATTAACAGAGAAGTCAGAACAGAGAGAGGGGGAAGCGGAGATTCCGAAATGTGGGAATCGTGCCAGGGTGTCGTAACTCCGAACGTCATAGTGGCTCCGGTGATGAAAGCAGGTGCACTCCTCAGACGGAGAAACACACACAGCCCTGACAGGAGGAACGAGAAGGAGATAGAGGGGGAAGAAAGAGGGAGAGACTGCGAGGAAGAGAGGAGGGAAAGCAACAGTGGGAGAATGAGAGGAGGAGAGAGAAAGAAACAGCAGGAGAGAGAGAGAGAATACCTCAGGATGAGGTTGTCACACCGGTTTAAAATGTTTGCCAGTCAAGGGGGCGGTTAAAGTAGCAGTCTTCTGCCAAGTCCACTCACACACAAACATAACACACACACACACACACACACTACGCACATACACTGGAGGGAGGTACTGACTATTGAGTCACTTTATAAAGCCCATTAGACCTACAGAATCGAGTTAGACAGTAGGTCAACTGCAGCATGTACGCATAATAATGGTTATTCCTCATTCCAGTTGATATCAACACTTGATCAGTGAATGGCCAGCCCTAGCATAGTGCAGGATAGTAGGACAGCTACAAAATAATTTAACTTCATCACTGGTCTATGGAGAGTACATTTGTGTCAGAAAATGTAGAGGGTGGATTGCTTGTAATTTTCTGCCAGAGTTATTTGCAATGTCATACTGGAGACACATAGGCTAAAAGACAAAACATGAGGACCCACACTTAATCCATTGATGACAGAGCAAGCCATGGAGTCACAATACAACAACACACAAAGATGTCCATATGGGCTACTGCTTTATGGAATTGCTAAGAATAAATAAATAACCTTACTAGACATTGATTTTATCAAGCAAAACTTCAGGTTCAATTCATCAAATTCACCACAGAAGATTGTCTATCATCTTGGCATTAATCACAGTCAGATTATTGCTATACATTTGTTAGAAACATTTCCTCACAAGACCGAAAATTATATTTTTTACTTACTTTACCGGTTGTCAGTGTGCTTGGTACATTTGCAGTTAGGAATACGAAACAATATATCCACAGGAAAGTACAATTAAAATCACCTTTTCAAAGCGCTGGTAGTGCATTCATATTTCTATCACCTGAACCATGCACAGAAGAATGTAAATTAGTGCACCAGCTCGGGTCCTGTGCGTGTATTTTCATATTGTGTGCATGATTCAGGTGATAGAAATCTGAACGCACTACCAGCGCTTTGAAAAGTGCATTTAATTATACTTGCCTGTGGATATATTGTCTCACATTCATACCTGCAAAAGGATCAACCGCACGGACAACCGTAAAGTAGGCCTAAATTCAAATATAACTGTATTCAACATTCTGGTTTGTAGAGATGGTGAGAGGAAACCTTCCCAATCCAAATGCTAATTTATGCCGGAGTCTTCAGGCTAGACATACAGGTGAGTTAAGGGCTCGAGATGAAAGATGGGCGAGGAAATTGGATTGAAAAACACCAGCGTGCGAACATCATTCATACCAAAGTGTCATTCAGATACATTGTATCTACTTTGAATAAAACTCTACAGAATTTAAACATTGTAGCCGCAATGATCTGTGTAGACTAGGCTACAATTAATTCGCAGTGGATTGACACTATTTTAAGTGGCTAGAAGACCAACCCGTCTGTCAGTGATTTACGAGCAGAAGCCATGCCGATCCGATGATTTAGCGACAGTCACATTCAACTAGTACCTCCTACTAAAAAAACATGTCACGCTTGAGATCCTTCATCATTTACATGTGAATGGGTGTCGTAGCCTTTAACCACCAAGCCAATGCCTGTTGCCTAAATTGTAAAACTGAGGGCAAAGGCCAACGGGCAAGAAATCACCTTACAACATATTTAAATAATATAAATTCAAATTTGGTCAGGGGAAACGGAGAATAAATGTGTAGGCCTTTAAATTGGTGAACGCTATATGTTGAGGAGGGGGGTGGGTCATGTGTAATTTGCTTACCAGAATTATACTGAAAAACTATTAAAGACAACTCTAATAGTATGAGAGCATATTCAATAGATGACATCCAATGCGTAGACCAACACACCCACAGACAACCTTCGTTCTTCTATTACTCCTCAATAGGGAATTACAATTGCTGTCGAATAACAAAGCATACAAATTGCCTCTCATTCGTTAGCAGATTAACGCTCTTTTCACACACCATGCAACACCATTTCTAATTATTTTAGAGCCAATAGGGGAATCGATTTTTTTTTTTTTTACAAAGCTGCACTAGGTCCCTTGAGATTTATATAGTCTATGGAGGCATTCCTTCTCAAACAGGCAATGTAACAGCATTCCCTTTTCAATGAGGTAACCAATAGTTTGCTTTTCCATTCACCGTTGAACTATAGGTCCTTGCCCATGTGTTTTTTCGAATAGAAAAACAATATTGATATAAGGCTGTTAGGATAGGATGTATCCTATAATAAAACCTGGGTGAACAGCAATAAAATAGGCTAGAGTACAATAAGTCTCGAGATGTAAGCTTGAATTCTGCTTCTGCTCAGTTAATTCAAGTAGCCTATCTGCTTGTAGAACAGTAAAGGGATACATACACACACCGAACACACACAACCCTTGCCAACGCTCCAATATCCGCAGTTTTCCACTGTGACTTTGGTGTTGATCAACTCTTGAATTGATTGAATTACATAGAATAACATTTGGACGCGCATCCAAGACTGTTTGTGAAGAAGTTCAATTCACAGGTAAATAAACGGGTTGCGCTTTGGTAACCCCGAAAAGGACCGGTATGTTTTGAAATCACAAGCTCCATAAACTCGTCAGACGCTACGCAGAGGTCCTCCTATCAGAAAGTAGACAAAAAAAACATCCGATACCAAACTCGCAACATGAGAGCGAAAACACCCAAATGTTTCAAACCAAAATAACCGTTTATCTCGTTCAAAGAACGCACCAACTCCTCTGGGTACTTACAAATTCAAGTGATCCTTGGGTAAGATATCATAGCCAATGTGGTTAAATTCCAAAACTTGAGGACATTTCCACTCTTGTCACGGAGTACTAGTGTGCTCACCACTGCGCCTCCCTTCGTGTGAATGAAGAAGAATGCAGCTCGAGGCTTCCAGAGAGAAGCCTGCCTCTATGTGTCTGGCAATGTGAGCGACCGGGGCGCGAGCAAGTACTGCCTCAATACCTTGTATATTCCATAGAGGGCGTCGATGAGTAGACTGATCAACCGTTCCACAGAAATGGAACGTAAATCACAGAAAATCAATGTTGTGGTGGCAGCCGCATAGAAGCACTTGGGTGTACGAGATTTTACTGCAGAATAGTTACAAGGTGTGTTGAACGATAGTGTCCCGTCCTCCAAGGCCAACTAGTGGAATAGTGGTGAGGTTTTGAAGGGTGTCGGGTTAGTTGGTAGGGCAATTTTTCTTCCCTGTTCCTCGTCCTTTCTCCCCCCTGTTTGTCACAAAATGTAATGAATTCACACTCCAGAACAGTAGGCAGACACAGCCCACATAGTAGGTGGTGGCATGCACATCTGACGAATGTTTGGGACAGCCATAACATCATAGAAAAAGAAGAAGAAATTAGATGGTGGCCACAGCTTGAAATTGGCAAAACAACCTCACAACATAATTTTCCCTGAGTTGAGGAAGGAATAAAAGGTTAGGCAATATTAATAACAAATTATCAGTCTATATTTGTCTTTGTCAACAAGAGGGACTATTGCTTCAGTTCAGGATAGGCTAGGCTTGGTTGTTCACAAACAAACAGGGTTCGTTACAGACCTGTCTATAGAAACGTTTCTTTTTGACAGTAGAAGTGACTTTGAAAGCATAATTATATTTTTTTACAGTCTCACGGAATATCAACATCTTACCAAGTGTGTTTTGGGCACAGTTCCATGTGTCCGTCGGGCAAGGAAGCTTTTGGGATAAATAAGTTATTCTAACGGGCAGCTCACATTACAGACTGCACTCTTGAGGGGAGCTAGCCAGGTCTGGCACTTGCCATACCAATATAATAAAATATAATATAATAATATACCACCTGGCTCTTTCTTTCTTTCTTTCTTTCTTTCTTTCTTTCTTTCTTTCTTTCTTTCTTTCTTTCTTTCTTTCTTTCTTTCTTTCTTTCTTTCTTTCTTTCTTTCTTTCTTTCTTTCTTTCTTTCTTTCTGTCTGTGTGTCTGTGTCTGTGTCTGTGTCTGTGTCTGTGTCTGTGTCTGTGTCTGTGTCTGTGTCTGTGTCTGTGTGTGTGTGTGAGTAAGGCTCCTCACAGCACTCAACCACATGCTGAGGTTTGCACAACGGTTCTCCCGACACTAATATCAAGAGACGGAACATGGAATACAGTTTCCCACAGACTATGTAAAACATTTTTCACAACGGACCAGATTTTCAACTTCAACAGCAAGACAGCTATTCTCCTGGATCAGGAAATGAATTCAAAGAGACTGTCTCTTCAATGGACCCTCTCAATCAATTAGATTATTTTAATTCCAATGTGCAAATCAATGGCATGAGTTAGTTGTTCATTTAAAAAATATATCAAACATATTTAAAATGTGCATTGTCTCTTTTGAGGTGGTAAACAAAGGATACAACTTGGGCAGAAAGCAGAGGGAATATTTAAGTGTAGCTTTTTGTTTGTTGTTGTTTTGCTTTGTATTTAGTCATACACTATTAATGCACTTCTGCTTGAGAACAGAACAAAATAACAAACAGTTACATTGGATACACGCAGTGCAAATACAGTATGTACTGACGGATCTGCTAGAGGCAGGAGTCTCCGCTATCCTTACATGCCCCCTGCTCGCATACACACACTCATACAAGCACGCACACACACACGCATGCACACACACACACAGATTAGCACTCTTATACAAACACACACGATACACACATTTCACACAAACTTGAATAAACACACTCAAATGCTGTACATATACAGTGCATGCACTCAAGCGCAAATACTAGCATTCACACACACTAAGCACACATAGACTGCACAAGACACGTGCTCTTACATGCATTTATGCATGTTCACACTTGCTGCAGCTCTCCATCGTAATCAGATCAAACGATCTTGACAAGGGGAAGACTTCAGTGGATCTATATATATATATATATATATTTTTTTTAGTCATTTAGCAGACGCTCTTATCCAGAGCGACTTACAGTTAGTGAATACATATATTTTTTATACTGGCCCCCCGTGGGAATCGAACCCACAACCCTGGCGTTGCAAACGCCATGCTCTATCAACTGAGCTACATCCCTGCCGGCCATTCCCTCCCCTAACCTGGACGACGCTGGGCCAATTGTGCGCCGCCCATGAGTCTCCCGGTCGCGGCCGGCTGCGACAGAGCCTGGATTCGAACCAGGATCTCTAGTGGCACAGTTTGCACTGCGATGCAGTGCCTTAGACCACTGCGCCACTCAGGAGTACTATAATCCTCAAATACAACACCCTATAACAAACAAGACAACAAACCTATGTCAACAAAACAGATATAATGTTAACACCGTACCATTAACACCATTAAAACCAGACTGTAGGGACACCTATTACCTGAGGTGACACGTCATGGTAAGACTAAGCAGGTGATAACAATGTAACTAAGCCTGTCAGGTCATTTACAAATCTCATTATAAGATTCATCCTTACCAGATGAAGAAATACCAGAGACGTCCAGGAGCTGCCAATGGCCGATTAGGACAGGTATTACATGGCATGGTCAGACAGTTGATCAGACATATGAACCTGTTGGTTGTGATTTATCAGGTACATACAGTGAGCTCCAAAAGAATTGGGAGAGTGACACATTTTTGTAGTTTTGGCTCTGTACTCCAGCACTTTGGATTTGAAATTATACAATGACTATACAGTTAAAGTGCAGACTGTATTTTCATCCATATCGGCTGAACCGTCTAGAAATTACAGCACTTTTTGGACATGGTCCCCCCATTTTAGGGGACCAAAAGTATTGGGACAAGTTAAAAAGTTAAGTATTTGGTCCCATATTCATAGCACGCAATGACTACATTAAGCTTGTGACTGTACATACTTTTTGGATGCATTTGCTGATTGTTTTGGTTGTGTTTCAGATTATTTTGTGCCCAATAGAAATGAATGGTACATAATGTATTGTGTCATTTTAGAGTTACTTTTATTGTAAATAAGAATATAATATGTATGAGAAAAAAAATGTATGCACTCACTAACTGTAAGTCGCTCTGGATAAGAGCATCTGCTAAATGACTAAAATGTCAAATGTAAATAATATGTTTCTAAACACTTCTACATTAATGTGGATGCTACCATGATTATGGATAGTCCTGAATTAATTGTGAATAAAGATGAGTGAGAAAGTTAGACGCACAAATATCATACCCCCAAGACATAATATCCTCTCACCATCACAATAATAGGGGAGGTTAGCATTTTGGAGGGGAGGGGGGTATGATATTTATGCCTCTAATGTTCTCATTCAGGATTAGCCGTAATCATGGTAGCATCCACATTAATGTAGAAGTGTTTAGAAACATATTCTATTCTTATTTACAATAAAAGTGACTCCAAAATGACACAATACAGTACATTATGTACCATTCATTTCTATTGGGCACAAAATAATCTGAAACACAACCAAACAAACAGCAAATGCATCCAACAAATTTGTAGAGTCACAAGCTTGATGTAGTTATTGCCTGCTATGAATATGGGACCAAATACTAAACGTTCTACTACTTTAATACACAGTGAATTTGTCCCAATACTTTTGGTCCCCTAAAATGGGGGGAATTTCTAAACGGTTCACCCGATATGGATGAAAATACCCTCAAATTAATAAAGTATCATTTAAAATCCAAGTGCTGGAGTACAGAGCCAAAACAACAAAACATGTGTTACTGTCCCAATACGTTGGATCTCACTGTAACACAATGGGATTGTAAATAAGAGTAAATAACTAGAGGAGTAAGCATTTACTACTGTATTTAAAGCTAGAATCCTTAGTTGCTACATCCACTTTTGCACATATAAATTAATGACATATACCCATTGATTCTTGAAGAATATAACTTATAAATGCCTCATGAGCTTAATTCAACTGTCGTACCCCATCAAAACCCATAATATAAGCTTGTTTTACTCCAATGTTTGTAAACAAAGTAAATGTAAACAAACACTGTATAGCCTCAAAACATGGTTAAAACTATCAATTTGATATAATGGATGGTCAGTCCTTGCATCCATAGCTTTGTCTATGAATTTGAGAGTAGTTACATTTCTCCAGGCCCATTCCTCAGCTCTTTTTTTTTTTTTGGGGGGGGGGGGGATCAGCTTAATATTGTAGATAGATTGTAACTTCCATCAATGTAGTTGTCTGCATCACTTCCAATCCCCCATGTTTTTATATATATATATATATATATATATATATATATATATATATATATATACATATACATACATACATACATACATACATACATACATACACATACATATATATATATATATATATATATATATATATATATATATATATATATATATATATATATATATATATATATACACTGCTCAAAAAAATTAAGGGAACACTTAAACAACACAATGTAACTCCAAGTCAATCACACTTCTGTGAAATCAAACTGTCCACTTAGGAAGCAACACTGATTGACAATACATTTCACATGCTGTTGTGCAAATGGAATAGAGAACAGGTGGAAATTATAGGCAATTAGCAAGACACCCCCAATAAAGAAGTGGTTCTGCAGGTGGTGACCACAGACCACTTCTCAGTTCCTATGCTTCCTGGCTGATGTTTTGGTCACTTTTGAATGCTGGCGGTGCTTTCACTCTAGTGGTAGCATGAGACAGAGTCTACAACCCACACAAGTGGCTCAGGTAGTGCAGCTCATCCAGGATGGCACATCAATGCGAGCTGTGGCAAGAAGGTTTGCTGTGTCTGTCAGCGTAGTGTCCAGAGCATGGAGGCGCTACCAGGAGACAGGCCAGTACATCAGGAGACGTGGAGGAGGCCGTAGGAGGGCAACAACCCAGCAGCAGGACCGCTACCTCTGCCTTTGTGCAAGGAGGAGCAGGAGGAGCACTGCCAGAGCCCTGCAAAATGACCTCCAGCAGGCCACAAATGTGCATGTGTCTGCTCAAACGGTCAGAAACAGACTCCATGAGGGTGGTATGAGGGCCCGACGTCCACAGGTGGGGGTTGTGCTTACAGCCCAACACCGTGCAGGACGTTTGGCATTTGCCAGAGAACACCAAGATTGGCAAATTCGCCACTGGCGCCCTGTGCTCTTCACAAATGAAAGCAGGTTCACACTGAGCACATGTGACAGACGTGACAGAGTCTGGAGACGCCGTGGAGAACGTTCTGCTGCCTGCAACATCCTCCAGCATGACCGGTTTGGCGGTGGGTCAGTCATGGTGTGGGGTGGCATTTCTTTGGGGGGCCACACAGCCCTCCATGTGCTTGCCAGAGGTAGCCTGACTGCCATTAGGTACCGAGATGAGATCCTCAGACCCCTTGTGAGACCATATGCTGGTGCGGTTGGCCCTGGGTTCCTCCTAATGCAAGACAATGCTAGACCTCATGTGGCTGGAGTGTGTCAGCAGTTCCTGCAAGAGGAAGGCATTGATGCTATGGACTGGCCCGCCCGTTCCCCAGACCTGAATCCAATTGAGCACATCTGGGACATCATGTCTCGCTCCATCCACCAACGCCACGTTGCACCACAGACTGTCCAGGAGTTGGCTGATGCTTTAGTCCAGGTCTGGGAGGAGATCCCTCAGGAGACCATCCGCCACCTCATCAGGAGCATGCCCAGGCATTGTAGGGAGGTCATACAGGCAAGTGGAGGCCACACACACTACTGAGCCTCATTTTGACTTGTTTTAAGGACATTACATCAAAGTTGGATCAGCCTGTAGTGTGGTTTTCCACTTTAATTTTGAGGGTGACTCCAAATCCAGACCTCCATGGGCTGATACATTTGATTTCCATTGATAATTTTTGTGTGATTTTGTTGTCAGCACATTCAACTATGTAAAGAAAAGTATTTAATAAAATTATTTCATTCATTCAGATCTAGGATGTGTTATTTTATTGTTCCCTTTATTTTTTTGAGCAGTGTATATATATATATGTATATATACACATATATATACACACATACACAAATACACACACACACACACATACATACACACATACATACATACATACATACATACATACATACATACATACACATACATATCCTTTAAACAAATATATATATTCCCCTTTATTACTTTCCAACCCCACCACCCTTTCCCTACTTGTAGTAAACTAGTGAACAACAATGCTTAGGCCTCTACTTCCAGCTATCTACATTTTATGGACACAGTCAATTTTACAATAATTATATTTTGTT
The DNA here is from genome assembly GCF_964263955.1 of Coregonus lavaretus. Taxonomy (NCBI): domain Eukaryota; kingdom Metazoa; phylum Chordata; class Actinopteri; order Salmoniformes; family Salmonidae; genus Coregonus; species Coregonus lavaretus. The sequence goes on from NC_139999.1 coordinate 48,732,197, forward strand.
TGTTTTTACTCCTGAACTTCCTCTACTCTCAACCTCTCCGATCATTTTCATGATGTCCATCCGGTTTTCTTTTATATGCCATATCTTTCAATCTGTGCTCTTTCACAAAAGCTCCCAACCAAAACAGAGGCGGGGTGTCCGCTTTGTTATTGCTTCAATTAAGGACTCGAGCTTTAACTTCTAAAGATTGGGAAGTTAAAGTGCCTTTAAAATAATAATGCCTTAAGTAAGGTAATATGAGTTAAGCATATTTCCACTTTAATTATTAATTTCTGTGTGTTTCAGTTGCAGGAAGCTAAAAGACTTGTGAGGCTTGTTTCTTAAATGGCATGCAACCCTATAAGCAGACCTATTGGCTATGATTTAATGTGTATCTCTTCATAGACCTCAACTATCAATTAACTGTAAATGAACACCACTGGGAATATTTTAAGCAGTAGCCGCCGCATTCTCATCCAGTATAAGCGTATCACCTGTCTGTTCAAAATTAATCAGTTATGTTTTCCTCTCTGGAAACAAAATGTCAGACACAAGCTGTTTCTAAGTGTTTTCCACTGCTGTTTAAAAACATTAGTACACAGACTGCAATGGTTGAGGAATATGATCACTTGGATTTGACTTAAAAGAGATATAACATTTGTATGCCAGATAGCCTCTTATCAAGAGAAAGAACATAGATCTTCAAACATGTTTACATTATTCCAGGTTGTCACACCCTGATCTGTTTCACCTGTCTTGTGCTTGTCTCCACCCCCATTAACCCCTTTGTATTTAAACCTGCGTTTTCTGTTTGTCTGTTGCCAGTTCGTCTTCCCGGTACCGACCTTTCTGCCTGTCCTGAGCCTGCCTGCCGTTCTGTCCCTTATTGACTCTGCCTTGGATTACGAACCTCTGCCTGCCCTCGACCTGGCCCTTGGTGTTAATAAATATTTGGAGAATCGAATTATCCACCTCCTGTGTCTGCATCTGGGTCATATCTTGAGTCGAGATACCAGGTAGTATTTGTGTAATCAATTGCTCACTACCTACGTAGGGGAGAGTGTGGTAAGTAGAGTCAAAGGGCTAGTTGAGCGACCCCTTGTTTCTAGGAAACTATACACAAAATGAATCATGTTACCAAAGATTTAGGAAGAGGTCATAATTTCATGGAATCTGTGAGAGATGAAACCACATGGAAAAAGTGGTAAGCAAGTTAGGTCCAAAAAACGGATTTTCACAAACTCAAATGAATGTGTTATAGGTTTCACGATGTTTGTATCTAAACCAAAGTAGTTATATACAACAGTTGGGGTCTCTATAAGCTTCAATATGAGGTCCATGTTAGACATGGTTTTAAAAAGGTTGTGGTAATAATTAATTCAGTACAGAAATGTGTAGGCGGCTCAACTTGCCCTGTCCTGTAGTTGTGCCACTCTACCACTTTCTTTGGACAAGCTAAGTTGAAAAAAAATATTTTTACATGCATTTCCCTTGTCGTAGTGATCCTGAATGTAAAAATGACTCAACATACCCCACTCTCCCCTATGGGTGGTAAATTATGTTAAACTAGTTAGCGGCTCCGCTTACCCCCACTTTTTTGGAGGGAGCGTGAAAGATGAAGGAACCTAGCTTTTCCATCAACAAACTTCATAACTTCAGAAGTACTCCTTACAATCTAGGGGAAGCGAACAGAAACTAATCAGCTGGTATCAAACGTGTCGCTTTCTTCCCCAGCCTCTGATGTCTCTGCCTTGAGGTGTGCGACGAAGGGTAGCGGGAAAACAGCAGCTCAACACAATTCATTATGCTCAAGATTACAGTAACTTGTGTTCCGACGTATCTGACACATTAGCGTTTTGACGTAGCTCCCAGGGACTTATATTTTGGAGGACACTGGTAGAGAGAGGGGAAGGACTCAAAACTAAAAAGTCATAAAGCAAGCAAAATGCAACTATATGCTACAATGATACGTCAAGGTCTGTCATGACCACGTATGGCACACCATGTCAGTTTATGGCAAACTATCTCATACTGTTATGAGCCCAACATGAGGAGTTGCAGTCTAACCACAGCTGACAATATGGCTAATCCATTGCTTCTTCTCCATGTCAAGAAAATGCAAATACAAGATTGGAATTGTTGAGGTATTGTGTAGAGGTTTGGGAATTACTTTTGACTTGAAATTATACGGATTTCTCTAGGAAAACACTAGTATGTATATTACTGGAACATAATATTGTAGGGCCTATATTGATTCAATGCTCTCCGTTCAATTTAGCAACATAAGCAGGTATGCAAAGCTGTTTCTGTCACCATGTCGTTTAGAGTGTAAACTCGGTAATTAACGAAGCAACAATAGGGTCAAATATTGATTTTCTTTATGAAAATGAAGTCAATTATTGACATTCCTATGTAAGCAGAATTACTGCACAGTTGGTGGTACTGCTGTAGCAGTAAAGTCTGTGGCAACATAGTGACTACAGTATTTCAACTACATAAAGCACGGGACACCATAACGAATGTCGGCCATGCGCAACGGGCGGCCGTCATATTGCCTCTGACCACGGAGCATCAGCCGTAATTTTTTTTATATATCTTTTTTAAAAAGTGAATTAATTATCTGACTGTAAACTATTACTAGTATCCCCTGTGCAATGACACCCCAATTGAAATTAACCTTGATGTCCAACAACAGTCATGTCCATGGTCAGTGTCATGTCATAACGGCGTCATGTCCTTTCCAAGCCTGCAGCCCTGTAAGTCTTGTCCCATCTTGTCCTTGGGAGAGGACCCTTTCACCCACTGGCAGTAATTATACCGGAGCTGACGATTCCCCTTACAGCTGAATTATTGAAAAGCTGAAGACTGCTGAGGATCCCATGTAGAGACAGACTGAGAGCCTGTGTGTATGTGTGGCTGGGCCTGGGGTCACTTAAAGATGACCACCTCACTAAGACCTGGGATGTGACATTAACACATACAGGGCTCTATTTTAACTAACCTAATGAAATGGAAAATCTGGCGGTAGCGCTATAATTTTGGGGGTGTGTCAAATATTTTAGCTATTTTCACAACCGGAATTATGGGCGCAGTAGTTGGTGGTGGCGCGAAAGGGCTGGGTTTTGATTAATTAACACGTTGTAGGTGTGTTGAGGCTTGATCCTTCACTGGCCAATCAGAATGTGCTCCATGGCTAAATATGTGGTTGCTTCAAGTTGTGTATTTACAGTCTTTTATATATTGCGTTGTCATCAACTCCAATTAGAATGTTAGTCCATTATAGCCTAGTTTGTTAAATATCCTATTAAAATGAAATAACAAAATGTATGTAGGCCTATCCCATCTTAGCTAAATATGTTGAACATGTTTGCAGTCCACATTGTAAGAAGCCTAATTGCATGGCTTCAATATGGAAATACAGTATATTGTTAAACATTCGCACTGATATAGGGGCTAGGCTTACTGTAAATTACATAATGTCTGCCATGTCTGATCCATGGACATGCCAAATGTAGTCAATAAGCAAGATTAAATTCACTATTGATGCAGCTTAAAATTCTGATCAAAATAAAACAACTTGTTTTAAATTGTCTAAAATGTCTAAATAGAGTTACAGGCACCATAATCGCTCCCCGTGGGCATATAATATTAAGGCAACGCAGACAATGGAGGCTTTTACATGCATCCAAACTTTTCACAGAAGCTGGACAAAGATCCAATATAAAGAGAATGTCCACCCACCATTATACTGCTCCCAAATATGTTTTAGAAACATAATGGAACCATCTTACAGATCGCATTCACACTTCTCCAGATATAGAAGACGGCTCCTAAATTGCATTGCATGTGAGCTGGACGATCGCCATGAAGCCAGGATGGCGAATCATTCTAATAAGTTAGGTTTTTAATCAAATTAAACAAAAAAACAAGAAATATAAAAAAAAAAATTTTAACAACAACAATAGTTCTAAATAGCTTGGGGTCAGAAGCATGATATCATAGAATCAACAGGATAAAAAAGACAGGACTGATTACTGTTGAACCAGCCTTCATTATAGCCTATAAGCGTAGGGTACAGGAAGCATAAGGAGGGCGTGGTTTTTAATCATATGAAATGAAAAATTAGCAATTATTACAGTAGAAAATAAGTTCTAAATACAAGGGTCACCAGCATCATCTCATCTCTCGTTTCATGATGGGCATATGAATACATGTAGCTTATACAGTGGGGGAAAAAAGTATTTAGTCAGCCACCAATTGTGCAAGTTCTCCCACTTAAAAAGAGGAGAGAGGCCTGTAATTTTCATCATAGGTACACGTCAACTATGACAGACAAATTGAGAAAAATAAATCCTGAAAATCACATTGTAGGATTTTGAATGAATTTATTAGCAAATTATGGTGGAAAATAAGTATTTGGTCACCTACAAACAAGCAAGATTTCTGGCTCTCACAGACCTGTAACTTCTTTTTTAAGAGGCTCCTCTGTCCTCCACTCGTTACCTGTATTAATGGCACCTGTTTGAACTTGTTATCAGTATAAAATACACCTGTCCACAACCTCAAACAGTCACACTCCAAACTCCACTATGGCCAAGACCAAAGAGCTGTCAAAGGACACCAGAAACAAAATTGTAGACCTGCACCAGGCTGGGAAGACTGAATCTGCAATAGGTAAGCAGCTTGGTTTGAAGAAATCAACTGTGGGAGCAATTATTAGGAAATGGAAGACATACAAGACCACTGATAATCTCCCTCGATCTGGGGCTCCACGCAAGATCTCACCCCGTGGGGTCAAAATGATCACAAGAATGGTGAGCAAAAATCCCAAAACCACACGGGGGGACCTAGTGAATGACCTGCAGAGAGCTGGGACCAAAGTAACAAAGCCTACCATCAGTAACACACTACGCCGCCAGGGACTCAAATCCTGCAGTGCCAGATGTGTCCCCCTGCTTAAGCCAGTACATGTCCAGGCCCGTCTGAAGTTTGCCAGAGTGCATTTGGATGATCCAGAAGAGGATTGGGAGAATGTCATATGGTCAGATGAAACCAAAATATAACTTTTTGGTAAAAACTCAACTCGTCGTGTTTGGAGGACAAAGAATGCTGAGTTGCATCCAAAGAACACCATACCTACTTTGAAGCATGGGGGTGGAAACATCATGCTTTGGGGCTGTTTTTCTGCAAAGGGACCAGGACGACTGATCCGTGTAAAGGAAAGAATGAATGGGGCCATGTATCGTGAGATTTTGAGTGAAAACCTCCTTCCATCAGCAAGGGCATTGAAGATGAAACGTGGCTGGGTCTTTCAGCATGACAATAATCCCAAACACACCGCCCGGGCAACGAAGGAGTGGCTTCGTAAGAAGCATTTCAAGGTCCTGGAGTGGCCTAGCCAGTCTCCAGATCTCAACCCCATAGAAAATCTTTGGAGGGAGTTGAAAGTCCGTGTTGCCCAGCGACAGGCCCAAAACATCACTGCTCTAGAGGAGATCTGCATGGAGGAATGGGCCAAAATACCAGCAACAGTGTGTGAAAACCTTGTGAAGACTTACAGAAAACATTTGACCTGTGTCATTGCCAACAAAGGGTATATAGAAAGTATTGAGAAACTTTTGTTATTGACCAAATACTTATTTTCCACCATAATTTGCAAATAAATTCATTAAAGATCCTACAATGTGATTTTCTGGATTTTTTTTTCTCATTTTGTCTGTCATAGTTGACGTGTACCTATGATGAAAATTACAGGCCTCTCTCATCTTTTTAAGTGGGAGGACTTGCACAATTGGTGGCTGACTAAATACTTTTTTCCCCCACTGTATGCAGGGTTTTTCCCGCACGTCCAAAACGGGAGCTGGCTAAAATATTGTAGGTCTACACAATATAGATAAAAAGGGGATGTCCTCACTGTTTTGCTGCTCCCAAACTTGATCTTTAATAAAGCGTTGGTGATTAAGATTCATTTCAAAGCAGTCTCATGAGCCAAATCCTTCATTGATAGGCTTGGCTACTTGGCATTGGGCAGGACAAAAAAAACAGCCTTGAATAAAATGGAACCAAATGGATAAAAAGCATTTGTTTTTTATGTTTATTATTACAAGGGTTACCACCACAAAAAGCACATCTCCTCTCTTGTTCCATGAGGATAAGAACACTGTGCTTAACGGCTAGATAGGTTGCGCTTCTGCTCACAAAATCCATGCCATTACCAACCGCATTACCACCAAGACCGATATGTGCTGCATGAAATTGTCACCTTTCAAGTACACACCTCAAAGATTGCCACCCCTCCCACCTCAGCGCAAGCGAGCTGATATTAGATAGGCAAATTACTGAACCTGGCGCATGGGGTGGAAAACGCACTTGCGCCACCATAGCTCCAGCCGAGAATAGAGCCAACAGTGCCCTTTGATCATGTCCACACCCTTATTAGATATGGGCATTTTAGCAAATATGAAAACGGAAAATAAAGATTTATAATACAAATAAATAATGAGTTTTTAATGCTTTCACTGCAAAACAATCCTCAACACAATGATGAGTGGAATGTCGCACTTACTCTTCCATCTCCGGCCGCTACTCAAGATGGCCCCTCATCTGATCAACTTCCTGGTTTGCCTCGGTCTGGCAGGATATGATGTATGGGGACTGTGGATGTAGAGTATGTACAGAGACTGAAGAGGAAGCGAGACATCCCAATCCCAAATATTTTCTGTTTCAATGGAAGTCAATGAACTAAGTAGACCAGACCCAGCTGCTATCGCATTGGTGTCTATGGGAGAGCCATCCCCTTTTAAGTAGTTTGGAACTTACCATTTTCTTCAATGGTAAACAGCCTGAGTGAACTATCTTCATTTATCAACCATCTTTGGTATGTACTGTATGTAGATAGGCACTTATCAAAGAGAGGATTGATAATGTGAGGTACTGTATGTGACGTTTGTAGGTTTTCACTCCATTGCATTTCAAGAGGAGGAAGGAGAACGACAGTGGATAATGTAGTTATGAAAAGCAACGGTTTTGCTGAATGGATGTGTGCAGTCGTCACTAAGAAAGGATGTGAAGGCTTTTCTCTGAATTATATTATGGGTCTACTCAAGAGTGGAGGGTTCAGTATAAAGAGTCCTCAATGCATTATGTGAGCAATGTGTGTACAATGCTTGACCTGACTCTAAATTCATTTCCGTAAAATGTACTGGAATTTTACTGAAATGCTCATCTAAATGTCCATACAAGAAACTGTGGTGGGCTAATAGAAGTGGTGAAGGAGGACAAGTAATACCCCATCATGTTTTTCCCTTTGTTTTCTCCTCAGTGTGTGTGTCCTCACACAGACAGACAGACCGACCGACACACAGAGACGGGCACGCACGCTCACACAGACTGGGTAGTTACTATGGATCGTCTCGTCTTCTTAGCTGAAAGCACATCGTGTGAGGTAAAGATATCTCCTTTTGACACTCCTAATTGGCCAACATGTCAGATGATGTTTTCAGCTTAGGAAATCACATCCAGCCCATTGATTTCTCGCCCGGAATCCTCAATGGAGTTTAGACGAGATACAGGAGAGAGAACGAGGGAGAGACAGAGAAAGCGAGCGAGAGAGAGGGGGAGACAGAGAGAGAGAGAGAGAGAAAGAGAGAGAGAGAACAATTAAGTCAATGTGAGATATAAGGAGAGAAAGATAGATTTCTTGCTCTATTTAGAGAGAGAGAGAGAGAGAGAGAGAGAGAGAGAGAGAGAGAGAGAGAGAGAGAGAGAGAGAGAGAGAGAGAGAGAGAGAGAGAGAGAGAGAGAGAGAGAGAGAGAGAGAGATGAGTGTGAGATAGACAGAGTGGAAAGGGAGGGGGAGCTTACAGCAAAGCTTGGTGTTTTTCAAACTTAATTGGAGAAACTTCACATGATTTGTTGACATGTTTATTTGCTGAACTGTGGGTTGCCAGGCTGTAACATGTGTTTTTTTTTAGCTTCACTCTCTTTGATGCTAATGAGGTTAGTTGCTAGTGTCTCAGTTTCTTCAGTCTCTCTCTTTTCTCTCCATAGACACATTACCCTGGGTCTGCGATGCATCACACATTTTAAGGGTCACACACAGCAGTCTGTGTCACCATACACAGTTAACAAACCCATAGCCTGTTTTGTGTGTGTGTGTGTGTAACCACATTTCCATCTACAGGTTTTATGTGGGTAAAGTCATACCGTATAAGGAAAAAATCATGACACCTGTGACAGAAACAATTATATAAATGCAGACATGTTTTTTTAGTTAGACATGGTGGGATCTTTTTGTGTCTGTAAAATTAATTGTGAGAGAAATGGAGGTATGGCGTATGGAACCCTGACGTATGGAACTTCTTGTTTGTTTAGTCAGGGTGTGGAAATCTATGTGATGTTATCTATGTTTAGGATCTAGGTTGTGTTTCTATGTTTGGCCGGGTGTGATTCCCAATCAGAGACAGCTGTCGCTCGTTGTCTCTGATTGGGGATCATACTTAAGTAGCCTGTTTGCCTACCTTAGTTGTGGGATCTTGTTCCTGTGTTGTGTGTAGCCTTGGACTTCACGTTACGTTGTTGTTTTGGTTTTATAATAATAAACATGTTCACATCGCACGCTGCACCTTGGTCTGACCCGTCTCTCAACGATCGTGACAAGGTGGAAACGCCTTTATTAACAAATATTAATATAATAACCATCGTATCGAAGTAAACTTGGAGTCACGCGACGATATGGTGTGTGGTCCTATCAAAACATGCAGTTTATTAGGCTACCGATGAAATAAGTTACGCTGAACTTCACAGGGTGGTGAAAGTGCACAGTGATGAGCTTGATGCTGCTTTCCAATAAATATCTAGGTTCTTATTCTGGTGACATGATGATCGATGCTTGACTGCCTTTGACAAATATAAACATTTAATAAACATTCAAACTCCTATCCTTAATAATCTCATAATGTAGACTAGCCTACCTGCACAGCCTTCCAACACTGTATCTGCGAGCTATTGGCTAGAGCCAAAACCAGAGTAGGTGACAAAACTATCGGTAGAGCTGAAAATTCAATGGAAACACATTGAACATTAGATTTTTATTTGGCACATGAAAACTTAAGCAAAAAAGTAAATTGTGTGCACTAAGTCAGGTTTTTCCAAACTTGGTCCTGGTGCACATTTAGATTTTTGCCCTAGCACTACACAGCTGATTCAAATAACCAACTCATCATCAAGCTTTGATTATTTGAAATCAGCTGTGTAGTCATAGGGCAAAAACCAAAACGTGCACCCAGGGGGGGGCCCCAGGAACGAGTTTGGGAAACACTGCACTAAGTCATCAAGCACAGATTTCTATCCGCAACGAGTCTGTTTGTTGGAAAAAGTGCATATTTTCTTTATGCGGATTCTAGAATATTCACATGAAAATCTGTCGCCAATTGGATGGAAACCTAGCTTGTGTCTGTGTCTACCGTCTTCCCTTCTCTCATTCTATCCCTTCCTCTCACTCCCTCTCTCTCACTCTCTCTTTCTCTCTTTCCACCATAGAACAAACAGTTACCCAGGCCTCGATGCATCACACACTCGGAGGGTCACACACACACACACACACACACACACACACACACACACACACACACACACACACACACACACATAGGAAGCATTAATCTATTGTGTCTCTGTCGACTGTGACCCCGCTCCCTCTTTCTCCCGCTCTCCCATTCCCAAGGCTACAATGCATCACAAACTCTAAGAGTAACACACCGACCCAGTGTATAGTCACTGTTAATGAAAGATCAGCTTGTTGTCTATGAGTAGCGTGTCACTCACAAATGTCTCTCTCTAAAAGTCACACACAGAGACAAAGACAGACACACACAGACACACACAATCCTCATCAACGCTCATCCGACTTTAGCTTCCCAATGAGCCGACACAATTCAACACCATGAACTTCTCTTATTTGTCAAAACAGTGCAATTTAACCACTTAAGGATCGGACCCTTTTTTTCAATTTACGCCTAAAATGACATACCCAAATCTAACTGCCTGTAGCTCAGGACCTGAAGCAAGGATATGCATATTCTTAATACCATTTGAAAGGAAACACTTTGAAGTTTGTGGAAATGTGAAATTAATGTAGGAGAATAGAACACATTAGATCTGGTAAAAGATAATACAAACCAAAAAACATGTGTTTTTTTGTTGTGTTTTTTCAGCATCTTTGAAATGCAAGAAAGGCCACAATATAATATTGCAGTTTAGGCGCAATTTAGATTTTGGCCACTAGATGGCAGCAGTATGTGTGCAAAGTTTCAGATTGATCCAGTGAAGCATTGCAATACTGGATTATTTTGTATCAAGTCTGCCCAAATGTGCCGAATTGGTCAATTGATACATTCTCAAGTACATAACTATAGAGAACATACAAAAATGATATGGTAATACAAAATGTAAGTTTACACACTCCCAGGAATGTCATACATGATGGATCATTAGCTTATACACTAACTTTCACACATCTAGATGGCCAGGCGGGGTGGGTGGGTGTGGAGCCAGAGACAGCAGGGGTTCAAACTGTAGAACCCAGTGCCTACATAAGATTTTATCAAACAAAACTATGCTACATTTTATCTCTGGGACCCTTAGGATGACAAACAGAGCAAGATTACTGAATGTAAGTACATTATTTACCTTCAGAGGTGAATGTATCAAACCAGTTTTTTTGATGATGTGCACTCTCCTCAAACAATACCATGGTATGTTTTCACTGTAATAGCTACTGTAAATTGGACAGTGCAGTTAGATTAACAAGAATTTAAGCTTTCTGCCCATATAAGACATGTCTATGTCCTGGAAAGTTTGCTGTTACTTACAACAGTAATGCCAGTCACATTAGCGCACTTTAGCTCAACCGTCCCGTATACGGGACACCGATCCCATAGAGGTTAACCATTGTGGTTATATGTCACTCGAGCTGAGATATTAGTTATATGTCACTTTGGGTGACATACAGTATATCCCTCCTCTCCACACTCTCCAGCTCCTCCTCTCCCTGTGTGTCTCGGTCCATGCATGCTCACACTCCTACAACCTCTAACCTCCATCGCTCTCTCATTCTAGCCGTCTTCGTTACCTTTTGTCTTTGTCTCGCTTTCTCCAACCACCTTTCAATCCCGCCAGCTATCCTGTTCTCACTCTTCTACTCACTTCTATCTCTACATCTCTCTTTCTTCCTCCCATTCTTTTTCTTGCAGAGACAAACAAATGCAGGCCTTGCTCCCTGACACATTCATTTAATGTCGCTTGATCACTTTTGTCTTCCTTCTTTTCTCGATATTCCTCCATTTCTCTTTTTAAAAGATGTTCACATACTTTCAGGTTGATTGTACTGTATTCATACAGTAGGTTGCTAGCGTACCACATGACAGAAAAACGCAAGGTTATGCTAACAAAGGCCCCATACTAACTGCCTACACATGTGAATGCAGTAAATGTATATTGACTTGTAAGTCTGTTTGGGTAAGAAAGTCTTCGGAACGACTGAATGACAAAGCAAGGCACTCAGGGCTCTATTTTCCGCTGGTTCTAAGGAGGCGCTTGTGTCAGACGCACGTTAAAGGCCTTTGCAGACTGTACGTCAGATTCAGTCTTTTACGATTATCACATCACACTGTGCGATGTTAACCTGGGCAGATTGTACGATTTGCTTCAGTTCTGTCATTATATTCTGCGATTGGCTTGTGAGGCTACGTCAGCCAGCGTAGGCTATGTCAACTGCAGCGGTGTATGTGATCTGCAAGCATTTGTGCCAGTACCAGCAGCGCAGACGTCACTATGCTTATGTGCGACTGAAGTGAGTTTGTAAAAACTGAAAGTAACTATGCATCTTAGAAATAATTTTCACACACAAACTTTATATGTCTGAACTCAGAATCAAATACGCTTCCCCAACATAACATGGTCGCCGTGAAAGAACGTTTACTTTGATTAGTATTTTTTTGTTCTTTTATTTTTTTTGTATTTTACTCCCTTTTTCTCTTGTCTCAACTCCCCAACGGGCTTGGGAGAGGCGAAGGTCGAGTCATGCGTCCTCCGAAACATGACCTGCCAAACCACGCTTCTTAACACCTGCCCGCTTAACCCAGAAGCACCAATGTGTTGGAGGAAACGCTGTTCAAATGACGACCGAAATTAGCCTGCAGGCCCCCGGCCCGCCACAAGGAGTCGCTAGAGCACAATTAACCAAGTAAAGCCCACCTGGCCAAATCCTCCCGAAACCCGGACGACGCTGGGCAATTGTGCGCCGCCCAATGGGACTCCCGGTCACGGCCGGTTATGACAGCCTAGGATCGAACCCGGGTCTGTAGCGACGCCTCAAGCACTGCGATGCAGTGCCTTAGACCGCTGTGCCACTCGGGAGGCCCTTTGATTGGTATTTTTGTGCATGTAAACAAGATTAAGGAAATAGTTATTGCACAGCATGTAAACGTTTAAATTGAACTTTTATATTAATCTAACTATTCACAATAATCGTATTATCGTGTGCATACTCAGTGCCGGCTGTGTTCCTATTGGTCAGTCACCGGGATCGGCTCGTAACACCAGCCACACTACCCGATAAAGGCAAAAAACTTTGACACTCTACTCCCACCAGGATATGTTCTTGGACCCATCCTGTTAGTCCTGTACGTGCTCCCCCTCGGTAGTCATCAGCCGGCATGGAATCTTATTTACGTCACCCAGCTGTATGTAAAAACTGCCCCAAGTCCCTCTGATGCATGTGCCGTTCTGAACACCTGCCTTCAAGAGATAAAGCAAAACTTCCTTCAAATAAACAGCAGCAAAACCATGTCCTTACTGGTTGGCATTGCAGGACAGAACATCCCCCTCAGTTTCCAATCTGGGTGTAAAGCTTGATTCCTCCTTGACCTTTGACAGCCACATCAAAAAACGATGTAAAGCTCATTCTATCACCTCAAAAACATTGTCAAACTCCATCCCACCCTCACTCAGTCTGATGCAGAGAAGCTTGTCCATGCCTTTATTTCCTCAAAGCTGGACTACTGCAATGCACTCTTCATCAGGATCCCTGGCAGGAGTCTCCAGAAGCTCCACTACATCCAGGACAGCGCTGCCAGGATCCTGATGAGAGTGCAGAAACACCATCACATCACCTTGGGGGGATCAGGCTTTCAGCTTGACCGCCCCCAGCCTCTGGAATGCCCATCCCGGACCACCTGAAGGTACTGTACCACAGACTCTGGGCTCCTTTAAAAACGGCTTTCTGTTGATAGCAGTGCTCCTTAATGTCATTGTCCCTTGTAGCATCTTTGTGTCATTTTCCCTGTCTAGTTGTGTCCATTTTCTTTTCTCTTTGGTGTTTATTTTGTTATTTGATGCACTTTGAAATTATTTTGTGTAATGAAATGCACTTTACAAATGTCATCAATTATTATTATTATCATATTTATTTTAACGTTATAAGAAACGTGAAATCATATAGTAAGTCATTTATAATTTGATTGTTACTATATTTAGAAAGCATTTCAAGCCCTATTGCCCCACTTCGGTTGAATAGGGGGAAAAATCAGATGATATTTCATATTTTCATAATATTTGTACTGTGTACTTGAGCTTGTGTCCTCAAAAGTGAGTACACCTCAGCCATTTATAAAAATAAAAAAAAGGTGAGTTCCAGACCTTTCTAAACCTTGCCAGGTGAGTTCCAGACCTTTCTAAACCTTGCCAGGTGAGTTCCAGACCTTGCCGGTTATTGTTTATGGCCATCTTATGAAAAATCACTATGTTTGGGTATTTCTTTTTAGGTGGAAATCAACATTTTGCCCCATCATTCTATTAGAACAATGTGGACTGCAAACATGTTCAACATATTTAGCAAACATGGGCCAGGCTATTTAACAAACTAGGCTTTAACAGGCTATAATGGACTAACATTAGAATTGGAGTTGATGACAACACAATACATAAAATACCGTAAATACACAACTTGAAGCAATCACCTATTTAGCCATGGAGTACGTTCTGATTGGCTAGTGAGGGGCCAAGCCTCAACACACCCACAACTTATTTATTCATCAAAACCCAGCCCTTTCGTGCCACCGCCAGCTACTGCACCCATAATTCCGGTTGTGAAAACAGCAAAAATATTTGACACACCCCCAAACCTATAATTTACCATTGTGTTAGATTTATTAAAATCAAGCCCTCAATGTACAGTATGTGTCTCACCTTTACACCCAAAGGCTAAACACGAGTAAGGGATGTGAAATTGTACTGCAGTGCTATTGTCGCAGTGCTATTGTCACAGTGTGTGTGTGTGTCCGTGCATGTGTATAAATGTTTAAACACTGACTAAATATGCTGAGAAAGCACACCCATCCCTCAGCCTAACAAGCTGCAGGAACTGCAGACAGTGCACTCCACACATTGGCATAGCATACACCCCTGCAGAGTTGGGGGCCACCTGGAGGCATATACTGGTCATTAAAAATATTCATGCAAGTAGACCGCTGATTGGCCAGCTCATCCTCCTCAGGAGGATGACGTCATCCTCCATGAGGAAATAGCAAGTGTAGCGCTCTCTTCTGAGGGACCGGAGTTTCTATCAGTTTGGAACTAATATCTAAGTTTGTGACAATAATAAACTATGTGGTCTGTAAGCAGGCAGCATGTGAAAATGTGTAGGTGTGGGCCTAAACATAAAATGGCGCAGTGCCTCTACCTAGTAAGTAATATACCCCTAAAGAATATATAGTTTACCCACTAGGAAATATAAGATCCCACACAGTATTGAAATACACACCAATTAAATATCCCTTGAACTAAGCCAAGGAATAAACAAACAACCAATGTACAATTGTGAATTATTATTCAAAGGAAGACATGTCAATTCAGTTTCAATCAACTCTGTTTCAATAAAATCTCAAGTGTTGGTGCCATGTTTCATGAGCTGAAATAAAAGATGCCAGAAATGTTCCACATGCACAAAAAGCTTTTTTCGCTCAACTTTTGTGTACAAATGTATTTCATCCCTGTTAGTGAGCATTTCTCCTTTGCCAAGAAAATCACAAGCAGTTTTGCAAGCGGCTCGGTTCATGGTGCTCGCTCCCGTAAGTAGTGCCGCTGGCTCGGCGCTCTGTGCTCTGTGCTCGAGGTGCCAAAATATGAAATTAGCTGAAGTCTTGAGGGGCCGCTGCGCATGGTGGACCAGAGTTCCTCTTGTCAACCAATCAAACAATGTTTTATTGACAACATTTGAGCTGAAAACAACCGGGGCCGCTGGTCTCTACACAAGGTAGGCAGATTTTGTTGAAGTTCAATTGCTGTTTACCGCGGCCCGTCCGTAAGCACCTTTAATAAATTATTTAGTTATTATCTAGCTCAAAATGGTTGCGGCTCTTTCCCTCAACTCTCTCGCCTCAGACCCTTGTCCGTCCCCCAAATATGTCCCACCAGAAACAACTTATTCTTCTTCGATGGGGTTTAATGGCGGTTGGCATCCAATATTAATGGTGCATTAGCGGCACCAGCTGTACAGATATTCAATAAGAAACTAAAAAACATTGCAGGAAAGGGGGAAAACGACCAAATACAAAATAAAATGTCAACTAAGAAAACCCATCACACTTCTTCAATCACAGTCCACTCCAAAATACATCCCTACACAGGCTCAGGGGCCTGTGATGGTGAAATAACGAAGACCCCAAAAACGTTCAGTGGCATTCACAATGATTCTTCTCCACTTGTGCTGTATGGTTTATGACCATTGCAATAAATAATACAAAGTCCACCTTTTTAAACATGTAGCATTTCACTATCCCTGGGTTGATGAGAAACCGTCACTGGTCGTGGTGGCTCTACTACCATTGCTGCTTCCTTGCCACTCGTTCCTTCCACTCTTCTCACCGCCTCCAGATAGGAGACATGCTGGACACTCCTTTCCCTTGACACCTCACTCTCCTTCACCCTAACAAGGCACTTCAGGAATTCAGGCACATGTTCACCTCCACAGTTGCAGCATTTCCCTTCATCTGCCATACGATACTCTTCCCTTCTGCACACACTTGACACATGACCAAATCTTTTACATTTATGACACTGAAGGGACTTATGCACAAAAGCTCTTATATGAGAAGGAAGAGACTCTTCATCAAAAAACAGTAGCATGGATGAAGTGAATTTATTTTCTCCATCCACCATACAGGTCAGTCGACGTGCACCAACCACTCCATCGATGTCTTCAGTTATATCCTTTATTTCTTGCGCCACCCAATAAATAACCCCCTGTATAGGCTCCCTGCTATGAAAATCCATACAGGAAACATTCCACTCTGATATCTTTTTGGGTCTTAAAAACACGCTTCGTCTGCTCCGCAGACACAAGACAAATCTAAATAAGACTACTTCTTGTGACTCTCACCGACTCCACACTTTCCTCCAGATTTTCCCGGAGATGTTAAACGGATTTCCCAAGTAGCATTGATCCAAAAGCCTCACTCCGACTAAAAACCAGTCTAGTGGTTTCCTATTTTCCAACACAGCTTTACTTCTCTTTTTCCTTTGTCTTCACCATGGTAACCCACTCATTCTCACTTTCTCTACTATTAGCTTCACCCGACTCACTAGCAGTTTCAAACAAAACCTCAGTTTCCGACATCTTCCTCCCACCAGCAATGTCAGAACTAGGGCTGTGGAGGTCACAAAATTGTGTCAGCCGGTGATTGTCAAGCAAATACCTGCTGGTCTCAAGGTAATTAAAATAAACACATTTAGCATCTTCTGGCTTCCACATAAAGCCTACAAGCCACTGATGCAGACCTTTGGAACATCTACATTTTAAAAAGACTAATAAATCCATTTAATATAGCCTACACCTTCACAATAAATCCATTATTTATTTTAGACAGGTCTAAAGTCACATGATATGAAGAAAATGTAGTCTATTTCAGAAGAACAGAATAGCATACTCTGAGTTGTCCTTATGTTAGGTTCTGATCTGGCTATGCCATATGGCTGTGGGCTACACTAGTTCATTTTTCAGACAAGATTTGCTTAGAATTCCGACTCTAATGATGAAAGTTGCATGAAAGGCATGAGCTCTGCTTTGTTTTTGGTGCAGGCTGAACACTCATCAGTCTCTCATTCACAATTTGTCAAGCACTTAATAATGCCTTGAATTTCCCGGCGGCATCCCCTTTGTGTGGCCATGATGCCACCTAAATAAATCCATGCCCTTTGCGGCCAGTGGCTGTTGTGCCCTTGGGCTGAATATAATAATTATAATTCCCTTCTCCCTGCTTGGGATGTAGTCCCCTGTAGCTCAATTGGTAGAGCATGGCGCTTGCAACGCCAGGGTTGTGGGTTTGTTTCCCACGGGGGGCCAGTATAAAAATGTATGCACTCATTAACTGTAAGTCGCTCTGGATAAGAGCGTCTGCTAAATGACTAAAATGTAAATGTTGCTCCGAAGCACCTCTCACTCATTGGGTCTTTCTCACAGGCTACAAGTGAATACAGACACATCCGGGACGCAACTGTGCGCGTCCTTATCCAATTCCGAGGTGCATATTGAAGATATTGGAATTACTGTCCACACTTACTTTTCGTCAGCCAACAAGATGAGTAGGCCTAATGAACAGCAAAAGCACTAGCCTATGTCAATATACTTTCCCCCATAGTACAAAAGTTGACCTATTCTATTCTGTGCGAGAAATAAATATTCCAAACATACATAATGAGTGTATGAACGATCAAATAAATCATTTAAATGTCTGCACATGCTTATGAATTGTTGCATTATTTAAGAGTGTAAGATGGTTTTGTTGCATTAATCAAGAGTGTATGGTGCATGAAAAGTTGCTTGCATAGTTAGTTGAATATAGTTTGCATGCTTACTGGCTAGTGGCTACTGTGATATTTACGGTACATTTTCACTGCAAAGCAAGAACTTCACCAGAGCCGTCTATTGGCACGGGACATTCCATTGCTAATGTAAATTGAAAAGTTGATGTCCATATTATGTAAATAAAATTTGTCCTGATGCCTGTCTTCTAACTTTCATCAATCTGAATAAGCTCATGGACTTTGAACTTATATCGAGGAAATGTGAATCTGATTACGATTATTAATCAATTATTACCTACATACTGATACATTATGATCATTGTTATGATTTGGATGATGAAGCAAATGTATAGATTTCTAACATGTTTTATTAATTAATCTAGAGTCAGATAGTCCTACTCTTAAGTACTCTTGAAGTAAAGAAGACAAGGAAAGGATTGTGACTATTTGGACAATTGTTTTTCTTAGGGCAAGGAGACGAGGAAAGGAAACTAAAGTAAGATAACTATTGGGATGTAGCCACCGTCTGGCTCTAAAGTCCTCTGACGGAGCTGCCCTTTCCGTAAACAGGCCCTGTCAGACTAGCACCCTAAAAAGCCCCACTTCAACATCTATTATTCATCCTGTGCTGGGCTGGATGTGGGGCCTTGTCAAGATCAGAACTGAAGCATGGTGGAGGAGAGGATCGGGGGGAGAGGTAGAGTAAAGGAGGAAGGCTATTTGAGAGAGTGACTCCATTATTGACTAACATGCAATAATCTTGACACACACACTGAACTGAGTCTATTGTTATGGCCACTACGGGAAGAAAGTTGAATAATTCCAAGTCTGTGTCAGTCAAAATTGCCTCTCGGTCTCCCCTGCACTATCGTAACATACAATCTAGGTGGCATTTTCTCTACTTTCAAGCCGTCACTCAAGGACATTTGCTGTTGAAAGGGGCCATCCCACTGGGCACACACTGGTTGAATCAACGTTGTTTCCACATAATTTCAATGAAATGACGTCGAACCAACGTGGAATAGACGTTGAATTGATGTCTGTGCCCAGTGGGATAACACTGCAGAAAATAAGTGATGGTCGGGATGGGCAAAAGTAACCCCTCGAGAGCCAGTAGAGGAGAGAAAAAGATAAAGAGAGATAGATAGGAGGATAGAGGGCGATGGAAAAAGAGAGTCATAGAGAGAGCAGGATAGAAAGAAAGAGAGAAAGATGGAGAATAGAATGAGAGACAGAAAAAGAAGGAGAGGAAAAACACCAGTTTTCCGTTATGATCAGCCTCATGCCTACATTCCGCAGACGGGCGACATTTGAACAAACAAAGGCCAACAGTATTGTGGGTAAAAATAGAGCTGGAGGGTGGAGCTGACCCCAAATGGATGTCGCTAACTCAATCCGTGAAGACCGAAAGGGAGGGCACGTCGGTTTGATCTCGTTAGGGTAGATAAATGCCCAACTGAGGCCGCCCGCAACATGTGTGAATGCTCTGTGAAACTTGTGACTATAGAAGTAGGAGTGTTGTGACTGTAAAGTTGCACAGATACTGTATCTATGGCTTGGGGCTGCGTTCAAGATATCCGAACTGTTTCAAAACAGGAAAGTTGGTGGATTACATGTCCTCTATAGCCTCCTTTGTCAAACAATCCGGATAATGATGACTAGGATCGGTTTGTGCCTTGTTACTTCATTCTCTCTTTGATTTGCTAACCAACTGTCATAAACAAAGTTGCTTTCAGTGGAGTGCAACATTATGGCACATTACAGAACTTTACATAATGTAGAACAGACATGCATGCCTCTTTGTCAAGTAAAATAGGAAATCATGTCAGCTTTACAAAAGGATTTATATCTGCAACACTCAGAACATTCCAACCTCTTGAACACAACTCAGGCAAAAGTTGGAAGACCTTGTGGCAGGTGATATTGGTGAAGACTGCAGGATGCTTTAGAAATGGGAAGTGATGATGTTTTAGTCCCATCACATTCAGTTTACATTGACCCTTTTTGTGCCAATTATTTTGACTCATCACATACGCTGCTGCTACTGTTTTTATCTGTCACTTTATTCCTAGTTATATGTACAGTACCGGTCAAAGGTTTGGACACACCTACTCATTCAAGGGTTTTTCTTTATTTTTACTATTTTCTACATTGTAGAATAATAGTGAAGACATCAAAACTATGAAATAACTGTCACGCCCTGGCTCTGGGGACTCTTATATGTTGAGCCAGGGTGTTAGTTTCTATGTTTAGTGTTCTATGTTCATGTTCTAGTTCATGTGTTTCTATGTTGGTCGGGGTGGTTCCCAATCAGAGGCAGCTGTGGCTTGTTGTCTCTGATTGGGAACCATACTTAGGCAGCCTGTTTTGCACTTGTCATTTGTGGGATCTTGTTCCGGAGAGGTTTGTGTTTTGTTAACCTTAGGACTTCACGTATCGTTTTGTTGTTTTTGTTATTGTTATATAAGTACTCATTAAAAGATGTACGCATATTACGCTGCGCCTTGGTCTGCTTCTTACGACGATCGTGACAGAAGATCCCACCAATTAAGGACCAAGCAGCGTGTCCAGGAGCAAACGCCGGAGGTAACGCTAGTGGATGTCCTCCTCGGTTGGGGGAAGATCACCGAGGAGGAGGCCGTCCGCTACCGGAGGGCGATGAGGGAGGATGTCCAGGCAGGAGAGGAGAAGCGGCGCCAACCGGGTCGTCATCAGACAGACGAGAGGCAACCCCAATACATTTTTTGGGGGGGGCACACGGCATGGACGACGGGGGTGCTGGAGCCAGCTACAGGACGTATCGGTAGAATAGGAGAGGAGGCCACCAGGTTACGGGGGCTATTGGTCATGAGGGAGCAGGAGTTAGTTGGTCAGATGGAGGAGCTACTGGAGGCGATAAGGGAGAAGGAGAGTGTAGAGGCACGGCGAGAGGAACTGAGTAGGCAGCAGAGGGAGCAGAGGTTTATGAGGAAACCCAGTCCCGCTCCTCGCACCAAGCAAGTGGTGTGTGTCACCAGTCCGGTCCGGCTCGTTCCTGATTCCCACACTAAGTTAGTGGTGCGTGTTCCCAGTACGGCCCAACCCGTTCCTGCTCCCCACACTAAGTTAGTGGTGCGTGTTCCCAGTCCGGCCCAACCCGTTCCTGCTCCCCGCACTAAGTTAGTGTTGCGTGTTCCCAGTACGGCCCAACCCGTTCCTGCTCCCCGCACTAAGTTAGTGGTGCGCGTCGCCAGCCCGGCCCGGTCTGTTCCTGCCCCTCGCAACAAGCCTGTGGTGCGCGTCGTCAGCCCGGCCTGGCCTGTTCCTGCCCCTCGCAACAAGCCTGTGGTGCGCGTCGCCAGCCCGGCCCGGCCTGTTCCTGCCCCTCGCACCAAGCCAGTGGTGCGCGTCGCCAGCCCGGCCCGGCCTGTTCCTGCCCCTCGCACCAAGCCTGTGGTGCGCGTCGCCAGCCCGGCCCGGCCTGTTCCTGCCCCTCGCACCAAGCCTGTGGTGCGCGTCGCCAGTCCGGCCCGGCCTGTTCCTGCTTCCCGCACCAAGCCTGTGGTGCGCATAGCCAGCCCGGTCCGGCCTGTTCCTGCTCCCCGCACCAAGCCTATGGTGCGCGTCGCCAGCCCAGTCCGGCCTGTTCCTGCTCCCCGTACCAAACCAGTGGTGCGCATAGCCAGCCCGGTCCGGCCTGTTCCTGCTCCCCGCACCAAGCCTATGGTGCGCGTCGCCAGCCCGGTCCGGCCTGTTCCTGCTCCCCGTACCAAACCAGTGGTGCGCGTCGCCAGCCCGGTCCAGCCTGTTTCTGCTCCCCGCACCAAGCCTATGGTGCGCGTCGCCAGCCCGGTCCGGCCTGTTCCTGCTCCCCGCACCAAGCCAATGGTGCGCGTTTTCAGCCCGGTCCGGCCCGTTCCTGCTCCACGCACCAAGCCAATGGTACGCGTCGTCAGCCCGGTCCGGCCCGTTCCTGCTCCCCGCACCAAGCCAGTGGTGCGCGTCGTCAGCCCGGTCCGGCCCGTTCCTGCTCCCCGCACCAGGCCAGTGGTGCGCGTCGTCAGCCCGGTCCGGCCCGTTCCTGCTCCCCGCACCAAGCCAGTGGTGCGTGTGTCCAGTCCGGCACGGCCCGTGCCTGTTCCACCGGTGCCTGGTCCGGCACCGGTCAGCTGCTCCACTCCGGAGCCTAAGCAATCCGCTCCACCGGTGTCCAGTCCAGCTCCAGTCAGCGGGACCAGACCAGGGGCGCAACGGGGAGGTGGAGAAAAGGTGGTGGTCACGCCCGGAGTTGAGCCAGGGTGTGTAGTGTCTATGTTGTATTTTCTATGTTGTTGATCTAGATCGTGTAGATCTATGTTGGCCAGGGTGGTTCCCAATCAGAGGCAGCTGTTTCTCGTTGTCTCTGATTGGGGACCATACTTAGGCAGCATGTTTGGCACTAGTCATTGTGGGATCTTGTTCCGTATGGTTTGTTTTGGTGTTAACCTAGGACTTCACGTATCGTTTGGTTTGTTGTTTTTGTTTGTGTGTGTTAAGTACGTTAATTAAATACAATGTACGCTTACCACGCTTCGCCTTGGTCCGTCACTTCCTTGAACGATCGTGACACAGAAAGAGTGATTGGTGATGTTGGCTGGTATAAAACAGAGTCAGTCATTACATTCAGGGCATGCGCTGATATTCTAAATGTTTTAATTGAAATAATGTAAAGGTTGGGCAAGTTTGTTGTCATTACAACTCATGCACCAGCTAGGGCCAGAGACATATATTTATCTATAGTTCTGGCTAGGGCTGTGTCCTACTCACGGACCTTAACAAGGGCAAGTAATTTCATGCAATCAATAGCACTACAGAAAACAGTGATGCCTAGTAGAAAATAATATAATGAAAAAGGGAATTGCATCACAAAGAAAATGAAATTACTTTGTGGTGACTAGCTACAGGTGTTAGCAACTTAGCTAGCTAACAACATACCTTAAATGGTTGGCGCTTTCCCGGTGGGAACAGAATCCAATTTCAACCGGTCCCCATTGTAGGTGGTGGTCACAAAGTGATCACTGGACACCAGTGGCGGTCGGTGCCGTTTAAGATGAGGGAGGGCAATATATTTTTTTCATGAGCATGGCCTTATTTCTATTACAGCATATTGGATGACTGTCATTCATATTCCATTCACCAAGTTCAATGTAACAGTGATAGGTTTAGGCTACTACATGATACTCAAATTTTCCCTATACCCATCATGAGGTTGCTACAACCTAGCCTATGAATGAAAGTTTACAACGTAGGTGCACACAGGTTGAGAGAAAAATGTGAGGTGACAGACAGTGACACATTGACAGACAGTGACACATTCAAAGCTGCCTTGCACACACTTGCCTGCATCTAGCTGATCCAGGGTGTAATCTGATCCAGTCCAACAGTTGCAAAAGAGGGTTTCTATTGGACAAATTCAGGTATGTTTATACCCGTTTCGTTCCGTTTGCTTCTGTTTAGGAACGTTTTTCAACAGAATCGACGGAATGAATACATCCCTGATCCCTTTCATAGCAGCCACATTGTATTCCTTCTCACATCTATGCGCTGTCCTCCTCTCACCTTTTCCCTTCGCTTGTGGACTTCAATGCACAACACATCAGCTGTACGTGACCAGGCGATAAAACCTTTCCAAGCCAAACCATATCATAACAGCTACACATAGCCTACATCTTTGTCACCATATTAGCTAAAGTAACGTCATTGTCAACATAGCTAATAGAACTAACGTGTTAGTAAACCCACTACAATCATACAGTAACGTTACAGTCAGTAAGCAGTTTAGCACTTACACCGGCGGGCCCCGGTGGCAATACATTTGTAAA
Source organism: Coregonus lavaretus (assembly GCF_964263955.1). Taxonomy (NCBI): domain Eukaryota; kingdom Metazoa; phylum Chordata; class Actinopteri; order Salmoniformes; family Salmonidae; genus Coregonus; species Coregonus lavaretus. The sequence continues at coordinate 48,755,878 of NC_139999.1, forward strand.
AACAAAAGCTTACCTTGACTTGGAAGAGTTCCAGTGTTGTGTTGGATAGTCATAGCCAGCTATCTAACATAGCATCCCTCTGTTTGTGCAGGGTGTTTGAGTAGGCTAAACTAGCTAGGTGCATTTGTTTGCTATGCTGAAAGTAAAAAAATAAAATGACAATCTCTCTATTGCTCTTGCTTTTCCTTCATTTTGGAAGAAATTAGTTTGTTCAAAACTGTTCAACTATTTCTCTCTCTTTGAGTCAACTATTCACCACATTTTATGCACTGCAGCGCTAGCTAGCTGTAGCTTATAATTTAAGTACTAAATTAATTATCTGATCCTTTGATTGGGTGGACAACATGTCAGTTCATGCTGCAAGAGCTCTGATAGGTTGGTGGACGTCCTCCAGAAGTTGTCATAATTGCTGTGGAAGTCTGTGGAAGGGGGTGAGAAGTCAAATGTACCCAGAGGAGGACAGAAGCTAGCTGTCCTCCAGCTACACCATGGCGCTACCCTACAGAGTGCTGTTGAGGCTACAGTAGACCGTCATTGCAAAACAGTGTTTATATTTATGAAATTCACTGAGGAGTATGGTCCTCCCCTTCCTTCTCTGAGGAGCCTACACTGCTGGACACGGTCAACCGCAGCAGGTGAATGACTTCAGGCGTGATATCGACACCATAAGCAGGATGTCAGATGGCCTGCAGCTATGACACAAAGCTCCATCGTGGTCAGGAAAAGAGTGGAAATGTGTGGTGTATTTGTATCTGACCGGAACACTATTGCTCCTGGGTACAATGCACTTCATTTTGGCCAAAGTCTACTAACGTCTAAGACTACTAACGTTAATCGCCTAGACTTACTTTACTTCAGAGATTACTAACCGCCAGCCTACCTAGCTACCATCTTTGTTTACTTCCTTTCGTTCTGATTTCCTTTCTTGAAGACCAATAGTAAGACGCTCCTTCATCCCGCCACCTGTAATTATCAATTTTAGAACGACGAAGAAGAGTATCTAACGGAAGACAGACTATATGGAAGTAGGTTTAATTTTCTATACTTTTTACATTAAACAACACATTTATTTGGCAATTCAATGCTGAGACACCAATCGTTGTTTATGTAACAATAAATACACCGTTTTTAATGCATTTTAGGTCATTTCTGTAATTCAGCGTTTTGATATAAAAATACAGAAATCTAAATACTCAGACAATGGACCTAAAAACTGTCTGGGGTACTGACAAACAGCCAGGCAAGTGTTATAAAAGGCACAGAAGTGGTTTTGAGTGAACTTCCCCTTTAATCCCGTAATGACTTCCCGAAATGGCAACATCGGATCAGCTTTCCTGGATGGGGTAGGATAGGGGGGTGTGAGAAGGGAAGGGAGAGCTGGATACCTCACCTTAAACCTGGGGCATTGTAATTAGAACTGCGGATGAGATTAGGGCACATGCACGGGAAAGCACATGAGCACACACACACGACACACAACACATCTCCAGCCACACACACACACACGCCTCCCAGGTAGGTAAAGTGCTTCTACCCTTTTCCAACCCCTCTCTAACAGGCATAGACCTTGAGCCTGGAGGCCTTTCCAGTAGACGCTGAGTGAGTGAGGGATTTCTCTAACTACGCCCCTGGGCCAGTGCAAGGCCATAAGCTGGGCTGTCAGAGAGTGGGAGGGACACACACATTTGAGCAATTCAGGGAATCTGGGTGCCGACGGAGCGAAAGGAAATGGGCGATAAAATCCTAATTTTCACTCATTGCCAGGTCGTTTGTCTCCGTCTCAATGTTTGCCAGTCGTGGAAATGTTTGCAATGGCACTAGAGCTGACTCAACTCTGCACTTCATCTATCATTCTAGTGTTCTCTCTCTCTTGCACTCTATCACTCCCTCTCCTTCTCTCAGGATAAAGGAAAGTCTTCATAAACTTGTCTATTTGAAAAGACAGGCAGACGTTTTTAAGGCACTTGTGGAATTAATACTGCCAAAAATAAAACACTCGCACTTTCCCCTCTCACTAGCTCTGACTTTGCTGATTGGTCCTCAACGTAGCTAATGTGCTAACTAGTAGCTAACTATGACTGTGATATGTGGTTGTCCCACCTAGCTATCTTAAGATGGATGCACTAACTGTAAGTCACTCTGGATAAGAGCGTCTGCTAAATGCCTAAAATGTAAAATGAATACAAACCAAGTATAACATGACTAGTTCAGAACTGCTGTACAACAACAACAACAACAGAGAGAGAGAAGAGATGCAACACACACCCTGATCTGCCAGCCTGAAGTGTCTGTGAGATGAATGAACGTGTTAGTTTTGAGTTGGTTTTGAGAGGGAGTGAGTGTTGTAGTGTGTGAGTATGGTCCTGGTGTCTGGAGTTTTCAAACTTTTGGTCATACAATGTCAAGTGAGTGTGTTTGTGTGTGTACTGGAGAGTTTTGTGTACACCTGTGAGAGTGTTGGGGTAAGTTTGGAGTACGTTTTGGAGTAGCAGTGAATACTACTGCAAGTGCCAGAATGTTGACTTGACGTGTGCGAGCGTTGGGGGTTAGTGGGTGTGAGTTGGAGGGACTGGGAGTAAGTGACTATGTGTTGATGCTGCGGTGTGAAGGCTGGCATGTGTGTGTGTGTGTGTGTGTGTGTGTGTGTGTGTACACGCATGCTTGCATCCATGTGTGTGTGTGTGTGTAGTCACACGTCTGAGTGGACAACATTCAACAACTACCTTACTATTCCCAATTATAATTCTGCAGGTAGCTTGCTATCCACATTTATCAGCGGAACTGGCCAGTAGCCAACCAGCCAGCCAGTCGCAACACTAAAGGGAACCTGTGACTGAACTAGATCCAAGGGAGCTTTTGAAGCAGAGCAGCGGAGGGTCACTGAAGGTGACTTCAACTGAACTGGGAACAGGCAGATGTCAGGGGGACTTTCTGAAGGCTTTTAGTGTTGGGCTTTCAACAGGATGACTCAGCAGCCCCACAGGCCCAGGGGTTAGAACCGTTAGCAGTTAGCGTTAGAGGTTAGCATCAGCTGATCATGTCTTAATGGCTGCCTGGTGGCACGTCCAACTTGAATGAACTGCACTCAGGGCTCTAAATTAAAACGTTTCATTGGTAGCACTGGTTCTCCCAACTTAAAAAAGGTTAGGAGCACAACATAAAATCTAGGAGCACCAGAAGATATATGTAATTTTTTATTGAGATATAGCATATTGGGCTGTGTTCACAAAGGCAGCCCAATTCTGATATATTTTTTCAGTAATTGGTCTTTTGACCAATCAGATCAGCTCTGAAAAAGAAATTGGGCTGCATGTTTAAATGCAGCCTACAAATTCTAGCCACTTTTGAAGCACATGTTGTGCTCTAGAAACTAATATTTAACCCTGTAAAGACATTTGTTTACTATCAAAAGCTAAAATGTTGATACAAAAACCTGTCATTGAAATTACAAAGTAATTTGTGGAATATTAGGTTTCTACATTGTGTAAAAGCACTACCTATTGAGATGCATTACATTGAAAATTCTACAGTCTCTTTAAGAGAGTCAGGTTTGTGAGTGATGACATGCAAGAGACAAGTCATTCATTACATTTCTACCACCATTGATCTTCTAAAAAATTATTTTCTAAAGAAGCTATCCCTTTTCATTTCTTTCTGCCCGTAAATGTTTAGATACGTATTTAAGTAACCAGGTTGTTAGCGAACTAGCTAATGAGGTAACATGACTGAACAAGGTGTAAACAAATGCTTGTGAGTGGTTTTGGAACGACTCGCGACATGGTTTATGAACAGGGCCTAAAACAAACTTTTTGGTCCACCAGCCACGTGGCAGGTAGATGAAAAAATCTACCAGCCACTCAATTCTTACCAGCCAATACATTTATTTGCCAAAAAGTCCCTGTCTTAGGTCAGTTAGGATCACCAATTTATTTTAAGAATGTGAAATGTCAGAATAATAGTAGAGAGAATTATTTATTTAAGCTTTTATTTATTTCATCACATTCCCAGTGGGTCAGAATTTTACATACACTCAATTAGTATTTGGTAGCATTGCCTTTAAATTGTTTAACTTGGGTCAAATGTTTCGGGTAGCCTTCCACAAGCTTCCCACAATAAGTTGGGTGAATTTTGGCCCATTCCTCCTGACAGAGCTGGTGTAACTGAGTCAGGTTTGTAGGCCTCCTTGCTCGCACACGCTTTTTCAGTTCTGCCCACAGATTTTCTATAGGATTGAGGTCAGGGCTTTGTGATGGCCACTCCAATACCTTGACTTTGTTGTCCTTAAGCCATTTTGCCACAACTTTGGAAGACCCATTTGCGACCAAGCTTTAACTTCCTGACTGATGTCTTGAGATGTTGCTTCAATATAGCCACATCATTTTCCTTCCTCATGATGCCATCTATTTTGTGAAGTGCACCAGTCCCTCCTGCAGCAAAGCACCCCCACAGCATGATGTTGCCACCTCCGTGCTTCACGGTTGGGATGGTGTTCTTCGGCTTGCAAGCTACCCCCTTTTTCCTCCAAACATAACGATAGCCATTATGGCCAAACAGTTCTATTTTTGTTTCATCAGACCAGAGGACATTTCTCCAAAAAGTACGATCTTTGTCCCCATGTGCAGTTGCAAACCGTAGTCTGGCTTTTTTGTGGCAGTTTTGGAGCAGTGGCTTCTTCCTTGCTGAGCGGCCTTTCAGGTTATGTCGATATAGGACTCGTTTTACTGTGGATATAGATACTTTTGTACCTGTTTCCTCCAGCATCTTCACAAGGTCCTTTGCTGTTGTTCTGGGATTGATTTGCACTTTTCGCACCAAAGTACGTTAATCTCTAGGAGACAGAACGCGCCTCCTTCCTGAGCGTTATGATGGCTGCGTGGTCCCATGGTGTTTATACTTGCGTACTATTGTTTGTACAGATGAACATGGTACCTTCAGACGTTTGGAAATTGCTCCCAAGGATGAACCAGACTTTTTTTCTGAGGTATTGGCTGATTCCATGGGGCGGCACACAATTGGCCCAGCGTCGTTCAGGGTATGGGAGGGCATGGCTGGCAGGGATGTAGCTCAGTTGGTAGAGCATGGCATTTGCAATGCCAGGGTTGTGGGTTCGATTCCCACGGGGGGCCAGTATGAAAAAATAAAAATAAAATAATGTATGCACTCACTAACTGTAAGTCGCTCTGGATAAGAGCGTCTGCTAAATGACTAAAATGTAAATGTAAATTTATTTTTGATGCTCCCATGATGTCAAGCAAAGAGGCACTGAGTTTGAAGGTAGGCCTTGAAATACATCCACAGGTACACCTCCAATTGACTCAAATTATGTCAATTAGCCTATCAGAAGCTTCTAAAGCCATGACATAATTTTCTGGAATTTTCCAAGCTGTTTAAAGGCATAGTCAACTTAGTGTATGTAAACTTCTGACCCACTGGAATTGTGATACAGTGAATTATAAGTGAAATAATCTGTAATCATTTGTTGGAAAAATTACTTGTGTCATGCACAACGACATAACAAGAAATTTGTGGAGTGGTTGAAAAACGAGTTTTAATGACTCCAACCTAAGTGTATGTAAACTTCCGACTTCAACTGTAAATATATGGATGAGCAATGTCATTGTCAGAGCTGCATAGGCTAAGATGCAATAGATAGTATAGAATACAGTATATACATATGAGATGGGTAATGCAAGATATGTAAACATTATTACGATAGTATAGAATACAGTATATACATATGAGACGAGTAATGCAAGATATGTAAACATTATTAAAGTGGCATTATTAAAGTGACTAATGTTCCATTTATTAAAGTGGCCAGTGATTTTCAAGTCTCTATGTAGGTAACAGCGCCTCTGTGCTAGTGATGGCTGTTTAACAGTCTGATGGCCTTGAGATAGAAGCTGTTTTTCAATCTCTCGGTCCCAGCTTGGATGCACCTGTACTGACCTCGCCTTCTGGATGATAGCGGGGTGAACAGGCAGTGGTTCGGGTGGTAGTTGTCCTTGATTATCTTTCTGGCCTTCCTATGCAAGCGCAATAGCAGAGTTTGCTAAACAAAAGACCAACCGATTGATACAAATCATGATATCATATCATTCTGCCAGGTAAGCCTACTTTGCAGTTAACATTTAATTAGGATACTTTTATAGGAAAGGCTTTAGAAATGCATCACTAACTGGCTACACAAAGTTGTGGACACAGACATTCCCATGCCGTTACGTCTCCAGAAATCACTGATGCATTCTTTAAATGTAGGCTTTGGATTGAGCGAATCTGCACTCGCTTTTTTCTCCATTGAACTCGGAAACAATTGCAGAGTGCAGCCTATCATTACAACAATTATTAACTGGGTGATTTTTTTCCTGGTCGCACTGGTGCTCCCAAAATAAAATGTTAGTTCGCACAGCAAAATATCTGGGAGCTTATGCAACCGAAATGGTCGCACTTTAGAGCCGTGACCGCACTCCACAGAAACAGCCATAGGCACAGACATGGAAACGGACACAGTCAGACTAGGACACAGGCAGAAACACCTAAAGACAAAGACACAGAGAAAATATCCCATTACAGACAACAGTGATAGAGAAAATGGGAAAAGACAGAGCTACTGACACAGGCAGGAATACAGACTACAAACAAGCGACAAACACAGCAACAGCAACAGACACAGCATCAGACAGATCCAGGCAGACGCACTCAAACACACACCTACAATCCGCACACGTGCACGGGCATGCAAGCACTCAAGCATAGCCACGGCAACACATAGTGACAGACACCCAGCCAGATATGGTAGCCAGGGGATATGCCAGAGTCCTACCCCAACGCCAAGCACAGCAGATGGGTGCACACCAGAGGCCATTGCCAACGTCTCACACTCCACGGAACCACTGTCTGGAACAATTTGGCCTTGTTTACACCCTTGAGTAAGGTGGTAAGTGTGTTAATGTGTATATGAGTCAACACTCCCTAATGTGCTGGGTCACGCGAGGTCAGAGAAGAGATTACTCTTTATGGTGTGCCACTGTGGCAGCTATACAAGCGCCACACCGAGCAAGGTAAAACCCTGACAAAACTACAGATTTATCACTCTGTACATTTTTTTATTTTATTTTATTTTATTTCACCTTTATTTAACCAGGTAAGCCAGTTGAGAACAGGTTCTCATTTACAACTGCGACCTGGCCAAGATAAAGCAAAGTAGTGCAATAAAAACAACACAGAGTTACATATGGGGTAAAAAAAAACATAAAGTCAGAAATACAACAGAAAATATATATACAGTGTGTGCAAATGTAGCAAGTTATGGAGGTAAGGCAATAAATAGGCTATAGTGCAGAATAATTACAATAGTATTAACACTGGAATGCTAGATGTGCAAGAGATTATGTGCAAATAGAGATACTGGGGTGCAAAAGAGCAAAATAAATAACAATATAGGGATGAGGTAGTTGGGTGGGCTAATTTCAGATGGGCTGTGTACAGGTGCAGTGATCGGTAAGGTGCTCTGACAACTGATGCTTAAAGTTATTGAGGGAGATAAGAGTCTCCAGCTTCAGAGATTTTTGCAATTCGTTCCAGTCATTGGCAGCAGAGAACTGGAAGGAATGGCGGCCAAAGGAGGTGTTGGCTTTGGGAATGACCAGTGAGATATACCTGCTGGAGCGCAGACTACGGGTGGGTGCTGCTATGGTGACCAATGAGCTAAGATAAGGCGGGGATTTGCCTAGCAGTGATTTATAGATGGCCTGGAGCCAGTGGGTTTGACGACGAACATGTAGTGAGGACCAGCCAACAAGAGCGTACAGGTCACAGTGGTGGGTAGTGTATGGGGCTTTGGAGACAAAACGGATGGCACTGTGATAGACTACATCCAATTTGCTGAGTAGAGTGTTGGAGGCTATTTTGTAAATGACATCGCCGAAGTCAAGGATCGGTAGGATAGTCAGTTTTACGAGGGCATGTTTGGCAGCATGAGGGAAGGAGGCTTTGTTGCAAAATAGGAAGCCGATTCTAGATTTAACTTTGGATTGGAGATTCTTTATGTGAGTCTGGAGGTTGAGTTTACAGTCTAACCAGACACCTAGATATTTGTAGTTGTCCACATACTCTAGGTCAGACCCGTCGAGAGTGGTGATTCTAGTCGGGTGGGCGGGTGCTAGCAGCGTTCGATTGAAAAGCATGCATTTAGTTTTACTAGTGTTTAAGAGCAGTTGAAGGCTACTGAAGGATTGTTGTATGGCATTGAAGCTCGTTTGGAGGTTTGTTAACACAGTGTCCAATGAAGGGCCAGATGTATACAAAATGGTGTCGTCTGCGTAGAGGTGGATCTGAGAGTCACCAGCAGCAAGAGCGACGTCATTGATATACACGGAGAAAAGTGTCGGCCCAAGAATTGAACCCTGTGGCACCCCCATAGAGACTGCCATAGGTCCAGACAACAGGCCCTCCGATTTGACACACTGAACTCTATCTGAGAAGTAGTTGGTGAACCATGCGAGGCAGTCATTTGAGAAACCAAGGCTATTTAGTCTGCCAATAAGAATGCGGTGGTTGACAGAGTCGAAAGCCTTGGCCAGGTCGATGAAGACGGCTGCACAGTACTGTCTATTATCAATCGCGGTTATAATATCGTTTAGGACCTTGAGCGTGGCTGAAGTGCACCCGTGACCAGCTCGGAAACCGGATTGCATAGCGGAGAATGTACGGTGGTATTCGAAATGGTCGATGATCTGTTTGTTAACTTGGCTTTCGAATACTTTCGAAAGGCAGGGCAGGATGGATATAGGTCTGTAGCAGTTTGGATCTAGAGTGTCACCCCCTTTGAAGAGGGGGATGACCGCGGCAGCTTTCCAATCTCTGGGGATCTCAGACGTTATGAAAGAGAGGTTGAACAGACTAGTAATAGGGGTTGCGACAATTCCGGCGGCTAGTTTTAGAAAGAAAGGGTCCAGATTGTCTAGCCCAGCTGATTTGTAGGGGTCCAGATTTTGCAGCGCTTTCAAAACATCAGCTGTCTGAATTTGTGTGAAGGAGAAGCGGGGGGGGGGCATGGGCAAGTTGCAGCAGAGGGTGCAGAGTTGGTGGCCGGGTTAGTGGTAGCCAGATGGAAAGCATGGCCAGCTGTAGCAAAATGCTTGTTGAAATTCTCGATTATTGTAGATTTATCGGTGGTGATAGTGTTTCCTAGCCTCAGTGCAGTGGGCAGCTGGGAGGAAGTGCTCTTATTCTCCATGGACTTTACAGTGTCCCAAAACTTTTTGGAGTTAGTGCTACAGGATGCAAATTTCTGTTTGAAAAAGTTAGCCTTTGCTTTCCTGACTGCTTGTGTATATTGGTTCCTAACTTCCCTGAAAAGTTGCATATCGCGGGGGCTATTTGATGCTAATACAGTACGCCACAGGATGTTTTTGTGCTGGTCAAGGGCAGTCAAGTCTGAGGAGAACCAGGGGCTATATCGGTTCTTAGTTCTGTATTTTTTGAATGGGGCATGTTTATTTAAGATTGAGAGGAAATTACTTTTAAGGAACAACCAGGCATCCTCTACTGACGGAATGAGATCTATATCCATCCAGGATACCTGGGCCAGGTCAATTAGGAAGGCCTCCTCGCTAAAGTGTTTTAGGGAGCGTTTGACAGTGATGAGTGGTGGTCGTTTGACCGCGGACCCGTTACGGACGCAGGCAATAAGGCAGTGATCGCTGAGATCCTGGTTGAAGACAGCTGAGGTGTATTTAGAGGGTATGTTAGTCAGGATGATATCTATGAGGGTACCCATGTTTACGGATTTAGGGTTGTACCTAAATGAGTTGCAGATCTATTGCTACCCACATTTACACTACCTTATGTTTGGGCTGAATACTGGAGGAGAGCAGAGCACAAGAAGAGTGGAGAGGATAACATTGTGTGAAAGGAGGAGAGAGGAAAGGAAAAACTATATTAAGGAGACGATGGAGTGAGGTGTAGAGGAGACTATCCAGGCCCATGTGTGCATGAGTAGATTGTGATCTGCAGCTATAGACAAAAAGTCAGTGGAGGCTGTTGAGGGGAGGACGGCGCATAAGAATGGCTGGAACGGAGCTAATGGAAGGGTATCAAACACATGGAAACCATTCCACTAATTCCGCTCCAGCCATTACTAGGAGCTAGTCCTCCCCAACTAAGGTGCCACCAACCTCCTGTGCAAAAAGTACATAGTGACCTTACACAGACCCTATGTGTGTGAGTGTTGTGGTGGAAATTCTAATCAAGTGAGAGAGACTGTCATTTCTTCAAACAACCATCTTTATTTAATATCGATTAATTATTGCAATAATGAGGCTGGTCGAGTGTATTTATTTCCCTCATTAAAATGCAAATCAATTTATAACATTTTTGACATGTGTTTTTCTGGATTTTCTTGTTGTTATTCTGTCTCTCACTGTTCAAATAAACCTACCATTAAAATTATAGACTGATCATGTCTTTGTCAGTGGGCAAACGTACAAAATCAGCAGGGGATCAAATACTTTTTTCCCTCACTGTAAATACACTGGAACAAAATTATAAAAAGCAACATGGAAAGTGTTGGTCCCATGTTTCATGAGCTGAAATAAAAGATCCCAGAAATGTTCCATACTCACAAAAATGTTATTTCGCTTACATTTTGTGCAAAACATTTTTACATCCCTGTTAGTGAGCATTTCTCCTTTGCCAAGATAATCCATCCACCTGACAGGTGTGGCATATCAATAATCTGATTAAACAGCATGATCATTACACAGGTGCACCTAGCGCTGGGGACAATAAAAGGCCACTCTAAAATGTGCAGTGTTGTCACACAGCAAAATGCCACAGATTTCTCAAGTTGAGTGAGTTTGCAATTGGCATGCTGACTGCAGGAATGTGCACCACCTCAAACGTTGTTTTAGAGAATTTGTCAGTACGTCCAAACGGCCTCACAACCACAGACCACGCATAACCACGCCAGCCCAGGACCGCCACATCCGGCTTCTTCACCTGCAGATCATCTGAGACCAGCCACCCAGACAGAATTTCTGCACAAACTGTCAGAAACCGTCTCAGGGAAGCTCATCTGCGTGCTCGTCATCCTCACCAGGGTCTTGGGCTGACTGCAGTTTGGCGCGTAACCGACTTCAGTGGGCAAATGCTCACAGTCGATGGACGCTGGCACGCTGGAGAAGTGTGCTCTTCATGGATGAATCCCGGTTTCAACTGTACCAGGCACAGAAATACCATGACGAAATCCTGAGGCCCGTTGTCGTGCCATTCATCTCCCGCCATCACCTCATGTTTCAGCATGATAATGCACGGCCTCATGTCGCAAGGATCTGTACACAATTCCTGGAAGCTGAAAATGTCCCAGTTCTTCCATGGCTTGCATACTCACCAGACATGTCACCCATTGAGCATGTTTGGGATGCTCTGGATCGACGTGTATGACAGCATGTTCCAGTTCCCGCCAAAATCCAGCAACTTCACACAGCCATTGAAGAGGAGTGGGACAACATTCCACAATCAACAGCTTGAACAACTCTATGAAAAGGAGATGTGTCGCGCTGCATGAGGCAAATGGTGGTCACACCAGATACTGACTGGTTTTCTGATCCAAGCCCCTACGCTTTTTTAAAAGGTATCTGTGACCAACAGATGCATTTCTGTATTCCCAGTCATGGGAAATCCATAGATTAGGGTCTAATGAATTTATTTCAAATGAACTGTAACTCAGTAAAATCTTTGAAATTGATATATGTTGAGTTTATATTTTTGTTCAGTATAAGTTCAGTGGTAAAAATGTGCTTAACAAGTCACATAATAAGTTGCATGGAGTCACTCTGTGTGCAATAATAGTGTTTAACATGATTTTTGAATGACTACCTCATCTCTGTACCCCACACATACAATTATCTGTAAGGTCCCTCAGTCGAGCAGTGAATTTGACATTTGTACATTTTAGCAGACGCTATTATCCAGAGCGACTTACAGTTAGTGAGTGCATACATTTTTCATACATTTTTAAACACAGATTCAACCACAAAAGGTCATGGAGGTTTTCCAATGCCTTGCAAAGAAAGGCACCTATTGGTAGATGGGTAAAAATTTAAAAGCAGACATTGACTATCCCTTTGAGAATGGTGAAGTTATTACACTTTGGATAGTGTATCAATACACCCAGTCACTACAGGCATCCTTCCTAACTAATTTACCAGAGAGGAAAGAAACTGCTCAGGGATTTCACCACGAGGCCAATAGTGACTTTAAAACAGTTAGAGAGTTTAAATGGCTGTGATGGGAGAAAGCTGATGGATCAACAACATTGTAGTTACTCCACAATACTATTCTACTTGAGTGAAAAGAAGAAAGCCTGTACAGAACAAAAATGTGTTTGCAACAAGACACTAAAGTAATACTGCAAAAAATGTGGCAAAGCAATTAACTTTTTGTATTGAATGCAAAGTGTTATGTTTGGGGTAAATCCAATACAACACATTACTGAGTACCACTCCATATTTTCAAGCATAGTGGTGGCTGCATCATGTTATGGTATGCTTGTAATCATTAAGGACTTGGGGATTTTTACCAGGATAAAAAGTAAATGGAATGGAGCTAAGCACAGACAAAATACTAGAGGAAAACCCGGTTCAGTCTGCTTTCCACCAGCCACTGGGAGATGTATTCACATTTCAGCAGGACAATAACCTAAAACATAAGGCCAAATCTACACTGGAGTTGCTTACCAAGAAGACATTGAATGTTCCTGAGTGGTCGAGTTACAGTTTTGACTTAAATCTACTTGAAAATCTATGGCAAGACCTGAAAATGGTTGTCTAGCAATGACTAACCAATTTGACAGAGCCTGAAGATTTTTGAAAATAATAATGGGCAAATGTTGTGCAATCCAGGTGTGGAAAGCTCTTAGAGACTTACCCAGAAGAACTAACAGCTGTAATCGCTGTCAAAGGTGCTTCTACAAAGTATTGACTCAGGGGTGTGAATATTTATGTACATTAGATATTTCTGTATTTAGTGTTCAGTAAATTTGCAAAAGTTTCAAAAAACATGTTTTCACTGTCATTATGTGGTATTGGTTGTAGCTGGTTGAGAAAAAATATATTTAATACATTTTGAATTCAGGCTGTAACAATGTTTTTTTTTTTTTTTTTTTTAACCTTTATTTAACTAGGCAAGTCATTTAAGAACAAATTCTTACTTACAATGACGGCCTACACCGGTTAAAACCCGGACGACGCTGGGCCAATTGTGTGCTGCCCTATGGGACTCCCAATCACGGCCGGTTGTGATACAGCCTGGAATCGAACCAGGGGGTCTGTAGTGACGCCTCAAGCACTGAGATGCAGTGCCTTAGACCGCTGCGCCACTCGGGAGCCTGAATTTGCTGCAATCTGTAAACAAAATGTGGAATAAGTCAAGGGGATATTTTCTGAAGGCACTGTATGCACATATACTGTAGGTAGGGATAAAGTGTAGGATAGATAATAAACAGTAGCAGTAGCATATGTGATGAGTCAAAATAGTTTGTGTAAAGGGGTCTCAATGCAGATAGTTAAATAATTAACCAATAGCTACCTGGAGTAACTATTTAGCAGTCTTATGGCTTGGGGGTAGACGCTGTTCAGGGTCCTGTTGGTTCCAGACTTGGTGCATCGGTACCGCTTGCCGTGCTGGTAGCAGAGAGAACAGTCTATGACTTGGGTGGCTGGAGTCTTTGACAATTTTTAGGGCCTTCCTCTGACACCGCCTGGTATAGAGGTCATGGATGGCAGGCAGCTCTGCCCCAGTGATGTACTGGGCCGTACGCACTACCCTCTGAAAAGACTTGAGGTCGGATGCCAAGCAATTGCCATACCAAGTGGTGATGCAGCCAGTCAATATGCTCTCAATGGTGCAGCTGTAAAACTTTGAAGATCTGAGGGCCCATGCTGAATCTTTTCAACCTCCTGAAGGGGAAGAGGTGTTGTCGTGCCTTCATCACGACTGTGTTGGTGGGTGCGAACCATGATAACTCCTTAGTGATGTGGACACTGTGGAACTTGAAGCTCTCGACTCACTACTATGCTACAGCCCCCGTCGATGTGGATGGCGGCGTGCTCAGCCCTCCGTTTCCTGTAGCCCACGACAGGCTCCTTTGTCTTGCTGACATTGAGGGAGAGGTTATTGTCCTGGCACCACACTGCCTGGTCACTGACCTTCTCCTTATCGGCTGTCTCATCGTCGTTAGTGATCTGGCCCACCACTGTCATGTCGTCAGCAAACTTAATGATGGTGTTGGAGTGTGCACGGTCACGCAGTCGTGGGTGAACGGGAGGACAGGATGGGAGCATGCACCCCTGAGGGGCCCCCCGTGTTGAGGGTCAGCGTGGCGGATGAGGTTGCCTACCCTCACTACCTTGGGGCGGCCCATCAGGAAGTCCAGGATCCAGTTGCAGAGGAAGTTGTTCAGTCCCAGGGTCCTGAGCTTAGTGATGAGCTTGGAGGGCACTATGGTGTTGAACACTGAGCTATAGTCAATTAACAGCATTCTCACGTAGGTGTTCCTCTCGTCCAAGTGGGAGAGGGCAGTGTGGAGTGCAATAGAGATTGCATCATCTATGGATCTGTTGGGGCGGTATGCGAATTGGAGTGGGTCCAGGATATCTGGGATGATGGGGTTGATGTGAGCCATGAACAACTTTTCAAAGCATTTCATGGCTACAGATGTGAGCGCTACGGGGCGATAGTCATTTAGACAGGTTACCCTCATGGCGTTCTTGGGCACAGGGACTATGCTGGTCTGCTTGAAGCATTTAGATAATACAGACTGGGTCAGGGAGAGGTTGACATTGTCAGTGAAGACACTTGCCAGCTGGTCAGCTGTGTGTGTGTGTGTGTGTGTGTGTGTGTGTGTGTGTGTGTGTGTGTGTGTGTGTGTGTGTGTGTGTGTGTGTGTGTGTGTGTGTGTGTGTGTGTGTGTATGACTATACTTGTGGGGACCAGAAGTTCCCACAAGAATAGTAAACAAACAGAAATGTGACCAGCTGGGGACATTTTGTTAGTCCCCACAAGGTAAAATGGTATTTCTACAGGGTTAGGGTTAAAGTTAGAATTAGTGTAAGGGTTATAATTAGGGTTAGGAGCTAGGGTTAAGGTTAGGATTATGGTTAAGGTTTTCGGGTTAAGGTTAGGGTTAAGGTAAGGGTACGGGTTAGGTGTTAGGGAAAATAGGATTTTGAATGGGACTGAATTGTGTGTCCCCACAACGTTAGTCGTACAAGACTGTGTGTGGGTGTGTGTGTTTGTTTGTAGGCGTATCATGCACCTCAATAGTCTGAGGGGGCACAAAGTACGTGGGGATGGCTGGGGGGTGGTCCGGAGGTGGGCTAGGCCATAATTAAGTTGGATAATGTTTATTTTTCAAGCACCTGAAACAGCTTTCAGTGGCTTGCGAAAGTATTCACCCCCCTTGGCATTTTTCCTATTTTGTTGCCTTACAACCTGGAATGAAAATTGATTTTGGGGGGGGTTGTATCATTTAATTTACACAACATGCCTACCACTTTGAAGTGAAACCACTCAAGTGTTACTTTAGCAGTATGCTTAGGGTCATTGTCCTGCTGGAAGGTGTACCTCCGTCCCAGTCTCAAATCTCTGGAAGACTGAAACAGGTTTCCCTCAAGAATTTCCCTTTATTTAGCGCCATCCATCATTCCTTCAATTCTGACCAGTTTCCCAGTCCCTGCCGATGAAAAACATCCCCACGGCATGATGCTGCCACCACCATGCTTCACTGTGGGGATGGTGTTCTCTGGGTGATGAGAGGTGTTGGGTTTGCGCCAGACATAGCATTTTCCTTGATGGCCAAAAAGCTCAATTTTAGTCTCATCTGACCAGAGTACCTTCTTCCATATGTTTGGGGAGTCTCCCACATGACTTTTGGCGAACACCAAACATGTTTGTTTATTTTTATCTTTAAGCAATGGCTTTTTTCTGGCCACTCTTCCGTAAAGCCCAGCTCTGTGGAGTGTACGGCTTAAAGTAGTCCTATGGACAGATACAGTTGAAGTCGGAAGTTTACAACTGGTTTTTCAACAACTCCACAAATCTCTTGTTAACAAACTATAGTTTTGGCAAGTCGGTTAGGACATCTACTTTGTGCATGACACAAGTAATTTTTCCAACAATTGTTTACAGACAGATGATTTCACTTATAATTCACTGTATCACAATTCCAGTGGGTCAGAAGTTTACATATACTAAGTTGACTGTGCCTTTAAACAGCTTGGAAAATTCCAGAAAATTATGTCATGGCTTTAGAAGCTTCTGATAGTCTAATTGACATAATTTGAGTCAATTGGAGGTGTACCTGTGGATGTATTTCAAGGCCTACCTTCAAACTCAGTGCCTCTTTGCTTGACATCATGGGAAAATCAAAAGAAATCAGCCAAATTGTAGACCTCCACAAGTCTGGTTCATCGTTGGGAGCAATTTCCAAACGCCTGAAGGTACTACGTTCATCTGTACAAACAATAGTACGCAAGTATAAACACCATGGGACCACGCAGCGGTCATACCGCTCAGGAAGGAGACGCGTTCTGTCTCCTAGAGATTAACGTACTTTGGTGCGAAAAGTGCAAATCAATCCCAGAACAACAGCAAAGGACCTTGTGAAGATGCTGGAGGAAACAGGTACAAAAGTATCTATATCCACAGTAAAACGAGTCCTATATCGACATAACCTGAAAGGCCTCTCAGCAAGGAAGAAGCCACTGCTCCAAAACTGCCATAAAAAAGTCAGACTACAGTTTGCAACTGCACATGGGGACAAAGATCGTACTTTTTGGAGAAATGTCCTCTGGTCTGATGAAACAAAAATAAAACTGTTTGGCCATAATGACCATTGTCATGTCTGGAGGAAAAAGGGGGTTGTGTCACAGTTTCGGCCGAGGCGGCCCCTTCTCCTTGTTCGGGCAGACTTCGGCGGTCGTCGTCTCCGGAGTACTAGCTGCCACCGTTCAATGTTTCTTGTTTGATTGGTTTTGTCGGTTTGTCACACCTGGTTATTGTTTAGTGTTCATTAGGCACCCTATTTAGTTCCCTTGTGTTAGGTCTGGTGTTGTGTGTAATTGTTCTGCTGTTGTGTGGTTGTTTGTTCTGTATTTTGTTCTCTCTCTCATTTTCGGATTGTATTTAGAGAGACCTGCACTTTGTGCATACTGACTTTGTCGTTCTAGTGTGCGTTTGTTTTCGCCTGTGACCTGTTGCCGGTTTTGGCGTACACTAAGGACTTCACTAAAGTGCTTTGGATTTATTCTCTGTGTCCTGCGTGTGATTCCACATCCCACTACACTCCACTCGTGACAGAATTACACACCATCTGATGGAATCAGCAGGAGCACCCGCACCTACCGAGATCATGGAGGAGCGTCTTCGTGGTCAAGATGATCGGATCAACCAAATCGGGCACGCCCTGGACCGCGTCATGAACACCCTCCATCGATGGGAGACCAGCGGGGTACCCACACCCCCACCATCACCATCGGTCAGCCCGCCCGTCCAACTACCGGAACCCAGTGGGATTCGGCTCTCGCTCCCGAGGGCGTACGACGGCACCGCTGCCGGGTGTCAGGGGTTCCTATTACAAGTGGAGCTCTACCTTGCCACCGTACACCCGGCGCCCTCGGGACACGAGAGCGTTTCCGCCCTCATCTCCTGTCTCACCGGCAAGGCGTTGGAGTGGGCCAACGCCGAATGGAGGAGAATAGACGCCGCCACTATCACCTATGCGGAGTTCTCCCGCCGCTTCCGTGCGGTCTTCGACCATCCACCAGAAGGGAAGGCGGCGGGGGAGCGTCTATTCTACCTCCGGCAGGGGATGAGGAGCGCTCAAGAGTTTGCGCTGGAGTTCCGGACTCTAGCGGCAGATGCAGGGTGGAATGAGCGAGCCCTCATAGACCATTTTCGTTGCAGCCTCAGGGAGGACGTCCGCAGAGAGTTGGCGTGCAGGGATACTACACTCTCCTTTGACCAGTTGGTGGACATGGCCATTCGGCTGGACACCCTGCTCGCTAACCGCGGACGTCCCAGGTGGGGGTCGCCCATTCCACCCTCCAGCGCCTCCGAGCCGAGCCCGATGGAGCTCGGAGGTGCTGGCGCTAGAGGAGGGAGAAGGAGGAGCCCGAGGGGGGCCGTCCCCTGCACCAACTGTGGCCGTGGAGGGCACACCGCGGCTAGGTGCTGGGGAGGGTCCCCTGGTGGAGGAGACGGCAGACCACACATTGGGGAGTCCTCCCAGGTGAGTAGGCGCCCTACTTACCCAGAGCTTTCTGTCGTACACATAACCATACCTGTTTGTTTCCCACAGGTTGCACCTCGTTCCCAGCATAAGGCGCTAGTAGATTCAGGCGCAGCTGGGAATTTTGTAGATCGTAAATTCTGTGTTGAGTTAGGGATTCCCCTCCTTCCGGTTGATCATCCTTTCCCTGTACATGCCCTAGATAGTCGTCCGTTAGGATCTGGGTTGATTAGGGAGGTCACAGCGCCACTTAGGATGAAGACGCAGGGGGGTCATGAGGAGACGATTCAACTCTATCTGATCGACTCTCCTGCGTATCCGGTGGTACTGGGGCTTCCCTGGTTGATTACCCATGATCCTACGATTTCGTGGCGAGAGAAGGCTCTTAAAGGGTGGTCTGCTCAGTGTGAGGGGTTATGTCTGGGTGTTTCCGTAGGGGCGACCTCGGTGGAGAGTCCGAACCAGATGCCTGCATTGCACATTCCACCTGAGTATGAGGATTTGGCACTCGTGTTTAGCAAGACAAGGGCGGCTAGGTTGCCGCCTCATAGACAGGGGGATTGTGCAATAGACCTCCAGGCAGGAGCTGCGCTCCCGCGGAGCCATGTGTATCCTTTGTCACAAGAGGAGAAGAGGGCAATGGAGACATACATTGCCGAGTCTCTGAGACAGGGATACATACGGCCCTCCACTTCTCCCGCGTCCTCAAGCTTCTTTTTTGTGAAGAAAAAGGATGGAGGTTTGCGTCCGTGTATTGACTACCGCGGTCTCAATCAGGTGACTGTGAAATATAGTTATCCACTCCCGCTGATTGCGACTATGACGGAGTCATTACACGGGGCACGGTTCTTCACAAAATTGGACCTCAGGAGCGCATATAACTTGGTGCGCATTAGAGAGGGCGATGAGTGGAAGACAGCATTTAGTACTACCTCCGGTCATTACGAGTATCTCGTCATGCCATACGGGTTAATGAATGCTCCATCAGTCTTCCAATCTTTTGTAGATGAGATTTTCCGGGACATGCAGGTGCAGGGAGTAGGGGTGTACATAGACGATATTCTGGTGTACAGTTCTACTCGGGCCGAGCATGTAGCACTGGTGCGCAGAGTATTGAGGAGATTGTTGGAGCATGACCTGTATGTCAAAGCCGAGAAATGTTTGTTCTTCCAGGAGTCAGTCTCCTTTTTGGGCTATCAGTTGTCTGCGTCAGGGGTGAGGATGGAGGTTGACCGTGTGTCAGCCGTGCGTAATTGGCAAACCCCAACCACGGTTAAAGAGGTGCAGCAGTTCTTGGGTTTTGCGAATTACTACCGGAGGTTTATCCGGGGTTTTGGACAGGTGGCAGCTCCCATAACGTCCCTTCTGAAGGGGGGTCCAGTGCGCTTGCGGTGGTCAGCTGAGGCGGACAGGGCTTTTGGGAGACTGAAGGACCTGTTTACCTCGGCTCCAGTGCTGGCGCACCCGGATCCCACTTTACCATTCCAAGTGGAGGTGGATGCGTCTGAAGCCGGTATCGGGGCTGTTCTTTCGCAACGGTCCGGCACACCACCTAAACTCCGCCCCTGTGCTTTTTATTCTAAGAAGCTCAGTCCGGCGGAGAGGAATTATGACGTAGGAGACAGGGAGCTGTTAGCCGTGGTACAGGCCCTAAAGGTGTGGAGGCATTGGCTTGAGGGGGCTCAACACCCTTTTCTCATTCTGACTGACCACCGTAACCTGGAATACATTCGGGCAGCTAGGAGACTGAATCCTCGCCAGGCTCGATGGACTATGTTTCTCGCCCGGTTTGTGTTTAAGATCACTTACATCCCTGGGTCCCAGAACGGGAAGGCAGATGCCCTGTCGCGGCGGTATGACACAGAGGAGAGGTGCGTGGAGCCCATTCCCATACTACCTGAGTCTTGTCTGGTTGCACCGGTGGTATGGGAGGTCGATGCGGAGATCGAGCGGGCATTACGCACCGACCCTAGCCCTCCACAGTGTCCGGTGGGTCGGACGTACGTCCCGCTCGAGGTCCGGGATCGGCTTATTTATTGGGCTCACACGTCACCCTCCTCTGGACATCCAGGTATTGGCCGGACTGTGCACTGCCTTAGCACAAAGTACTGGTGGCCAACGTTAGCCAGGGATGTGAGGATTTATGTCTCCTCCTGCTCAGTGTGTGCCCAGTGTAAGGCGCCCAGACACTTGCCCAGGGGTAAATTACAACCCCTGCCCGTTCCACAACGACCCTGGTCTCACCTTTCGGTGGATTTTGTTACCGACCTTCCCTCCTCACAGGGGAATACCACCATCCTGGTCGTTGTGGATCGGTTCTCGAAGGCCTGTCGTCTCCTTCCCATGCCGGGTCTTCCTACTGCCCTACAGACCGCTGAGGCTCTATTTACTCACGTCTTCCGGCATTACGGGGTACCCGAGGATATAGTGTCTGATCGAGGCCCCCAGTTTACCTCCAGAGTCTGGAGAGCGTTTATGGAACGGTTGGGGGTTTCGGTGAGCCTTACCTCGGGTTACCACCCGGAGAGTAATGGGCAGGTCGAACGTGTCAACCAGGATGTGGGTAGGTTTCTGAGGTCATATTGTCAGGGCCGGCCGGAGGAGTGGGCGAGATATGTGCCCTGGGCCGAGATGGCACAGAACTCTCTCCGCCACTCCTCCACAAAACTAACCCCTTTCCAGTGTGTGTTAGGGTACCAGCCGGTTCTGGCACCGTGGCATGAGAGCCAGATCGAGGCCCCTGCTGTGGATGAGTGGGTACGGCGCTCGGAGGAGACGTGGAACGCTGCACACGTCCATCTGCAGCGAGCCATCCGTCGACAGAAGACGAGCGCCGACCTCCACCGCAGTGAGGGGCCAGTGTACGCACCTGGAGATCGTGTCTGGCTCTCAACCAGAAACCTGCCCCTCCGCCTGCCCTGCCGGAAGCTGGGTCGGCGGTTTGTGGGGCCTTTTAAAGTCCTGAGGAGATTGAACGAGGTGTGTTACAGATTACAACTGCCCATTGATTACAAAAATGTTAACCCCTCGTTCCATGTGTCTCTCCTCAGGCCGGTGGTAGCTGGTCCACTCCAGGACTTTGAGATAGAGGAGACTCCTCCGCCCCCGTTGGACATCGAGGGGGCTCCGGCGTACACTGTTCGGGCCATCCTCGATTCGAGACGCCGGATGGGGGGTCTCCAATATCTCGTGGAGTGGGAGGGGTACGGCCCGGAGGAGCGGTGCTGGGTGCCGAGGAGGGACATCCTGGACCCGTCTCTTCTGACCGAATTCCATCGTGGTCATCCCACGCGCCCTGCTCCGCGCCCTCCTGGTCGTCCCCGAGGCCGGGGGTGGCGCACGGCTGGAGCCGCGTGTCAAGGGTGGGGTACTGTCACGGTTTCGGCCGAGGCGGCCCCTTCTCCTTGTTCGGGCAGACTTCGGCGGTCGTCGTCTCCGGAGTACTAGCTGCCACCGTTCAATGTTTCTTGTTTGATTGGTTTTGTCGGTTTGTCACACCTGGTTATTGTTTAGTGTTCATTAGGCACCCTATTTAGTTCCCTTGTGTTAGGTCTGGTGTTGTGTGTAATTGTTCTGCTGTCGTGTGGTTGTTTGTTCTGTATTTTGTTCTCTCTCTCATTTTCGGATTGTATTTAGAGAGACCTGCACTTTGTGCATACTGACTTTGTCGTTCTAGTGTGCGTTTGTTTTCGCCTGTGACCTGTTGCCGGTTTTGGCGTACACTAAGGACTTCACTAAAGTGCTTTGGATTTATTCTCTGTGTCCTGCGTGTGATTCCACATCCCACTACACTCCACTCGTGACAGGTTGCTTTCAAGCTGAAGAACACCATCACAACCGTGAAGCATGGGGGTGGCAGCATCATGCTGTGGGGGTGCTTTGCTGCAGGAGGGACTGGTGCACTTCACAGCATAGATGACATCATGAGGAAGGAAAATTATGTGGACATATTGAAGCAACATCTCAAGACATCAGTCAGGAAGTTAAAACTTAGTCGCAAATGGGTCTTCCAAATGGACAATGACCCCAAGCATACTTCCAAAGTTGTGGCAAAAGGAGGACAACAAAGTCAAGGTATTGGAGTGGCCATCACAAAGCCCTGACCTCAATCCTATAGAACATTTGGGGCAGAACTGAAAAAGCGTGTGTGAGCAAGGAGGCCTACAAACCTGACTCAGTTACACCAGCTCTGTCAGGAGGAATGGGCCAAAATTCACCCAACTTATTGTGGGAAGCTTGTGGAAGGCTACACGAAACATTTGACCCAAGTTAAACAATTTAAAGGCAATGCTACCAAATACTAATTGAGTGTATGTAAACTTCTGACCCACTGGGAATGTGATGAAAGAAATAAAAGCTGAAATAAATCATTCTCTCTACTATTACTCTGACATTTCACAATCTTAAATAAAGTGGTGATCCTAACTGACCTAAGACAGGGAATTTTTCCTAGGATTAAATGTCAGGAATTGTGAAAAACTGAGTTTAAATGTATTTGGCTAAGGTGTATGTAAACTTCCGACTTCAACTGTACTCCAATCTCCACTGTGGAGCTTTGCAGCTCATAGGGTTATCTTTCGTCTCTTTGTCGCCTCTCTGATTAATGCCCTCCTTGCCTGGTCCGTGAGTTTTGGTGGGCGGCACTCTCTTGGCAAGTTTGTTGTGGTGCCATATTCTTTCAATTATTTAATAATGGATTTAATGGTGCTCCGTGGGATGTTCAAAGTTTTGGATATTTTTTTATAACCCAACCCTGATCTGTACTTCTCCACAACTTTGTCCCTGACCTGTTTGGAGAGCTCCTTGGTCTTCATGGTGCCGCTTGCTTGGTGGTGCCCCTTGCTTAGTGGTGTTGCAGACTCTGGGGCCTTTCAGAACAGGTGTATATATACTGAGATCATGTGACACTTAGATTGCACCCAGGTGGACTTTATTTAAGTAATTATGTGACATCTGAAGGTAATTGTTTGCACCAGATCTTATTTAGGGGCTTCATAGCAAATGCACACACCACTTTTTTTTTTTTACTTCACCAATTTGGACTATTTTGTGTATGTCCATTATGTGAAGTCCAAATAAAATATAATTTAAATTACAGGTTGTAATGCAACAAAATAGGTAAAACGCCAAGGGGGTGAATACTTTTGCAAGGCACTGTAGAACCATAATCACTATCCTTAATTTTATGTAAGAAAGTTTTTTCTGCATATTTAAGCATAACTCTTGAGCTGTCTGTATCATCCTGAATGGTGGTTCTTTTTTTAAATTAACTAAATATGCTTCTCTGCATCTCTGCTAAAATCTGGGTAAACGATTATTCAGCACATTTAGTAATTACTTGCTTTAGTCTACCAACCTTGCCAGCAGGTATGCCAGCTAAAATAGTTAGACAAGCTTGTAACAATCAGCTTGGATCTCAAACCATGCTACAATATTGAAGTTAAAATAAATATTATGTTCCTATGTGTTCATATGAGAGTGACCAAAGCAAGACAGACTAAATTAATCAAGTGGGCAAAATAAGCATATATTCACATATAAAAGAGTTTCAATCCACCAAACTAATTAACTTTCTTCAACTAGACCAAAAATAAATCCCTGAAAGTCCAAATAGAATACCAAAAATAAAATAGTCCCAAAGTCAATCAAAAAACAAAAATGTGCAATCCCTCTTCAAAATGCAAAATATAAGTAATCCAATAGAGTTAGTCACAACAACAAAAAATACAATCAACAGGATGGATCTCACCGGATGGTTGTGGCAGAGGGAAATCTGGCCTGGTGGGGATCTCCTCACAACAGCTCAATGTTATGACATCCTACAAAACCGACAACATAGTTATCCTTTTGTCGATGGTGTAACAATCCACAAACATGAGCAACAAGTATTACTTTGGTTTCATAAATGGTTTCCACGCAAGTAGAACCTCAGCCAGGTACACACCAAACTTTTCCCCAAACTGATACCATCCTCTTCTTCTTCAATGATGTTTAACGGCGGTTGGCATCCAATAAATGTTCCATTAACGCCACCTACTAGACTGGATCATAACTCCCTTATACTTTGCTTGAAAATAAAACATTTAACTCACAAAAAAAAACACCACCCTACTCAACTATTTCAATGTATCTAGTCCTACCTCAGGCCAACATCCTGAAAGGACGGGACACCACCACTCAACACACCCTGTAACTCTTCTGACGTCAATTCTCGTACACCCAAATACCTCTCTGCAGCTGCCACCACAACCTCAATTCTACATTTTACATTTTTAGATTTTTAGTCATTTAGCAGACGCTCTTATCCAGAGCGACTTACAGTTAGTGAGTGCATACATTTTTCATACTTTCTGTCGAGGCACAGATCTGGGGAAGGGTACAAGAAAATGTCTGCAGCATTGAAGTTCCCCAAAAGCACAGTGGCCTCCATCATTCTTACATGGAAGATGTTTGGAACCACCAAGACTCTTCCGAGAGCTGGCCCCCGGCCAAACTGAGCAAATTGGGGGAGAAGGGCCTTGGTCAGGGAGGTGACCAAGAACCTGATGGTCACTCTGACAGAGCTCTAGAGTTCGTCTGTGGATATGGGAGAACCTTCCAGAAGGACAACCATCTCTGCAGCACTCCACCAATCAGGCCTTTATGGTAGAGGGGCCAGACAGAAGCCACTCCTCAGTAAAAGGCACCTGACAGCCCGCTTGGAGTTTGTCAAAAGGCACCTAAAGATATACAGTGCATTCAGAAAGTATTCAGACCCCTTGACTTTTTTCACATTTTGTTATGTTACAGCCTTATTCTAAAATTGATTCAATTGTTTTTTTCATCAATCTACACACAATACCCCATAATGACAAAGCAAAAACAGTTTTTTTAGAAATATTTGCAAATGTATTAAAAATAAAAAAGGGAAATATCACATTTACATAAGAATTCAGACCCTCAGTACTTTGTTGAAGTACCTTTGGCAGCGATTACAGTGTTGAGTCTTCTTGGGTATGACGCTACAAGCTTGGCACACCTGTATTTGGAGAGTTTCTCCCATTCTTCTCTGCAGATCCTCTCAAGCTCTGTCAGGTTGGATGGGGAGCGTCGCTGCACAGCTATTTTCAGGTCTCTCTAGAGATGTTCGATATGGTTCAAGTCCGGGCTCTGGCTGGGCCACTCAAGGACATTCAGAGACTTGTCCCGAAGCCACTCCTGCGTTGTCTTGGCTGTGTGCTTAGGGTCGTTGTGCTGTTGGAAGGTGAACATTCACCCCAGTCTGAGGTCCTGAGTGCTCTGGTGCATGTTTTCATCAAGGATCTCTGTACATTGCTCCGTTCATCTTTCCTTCGATCCTGACTAGTCTCCGAGTCCCTGCCGCTGAAAAACATCCCCACAGGAAGATGCTGCCACCACAATGCTTCACCGTAGGGATGGTGCCAGGTTTCCTCCAGACGTGATGCTTGGCATTCAGGCCAAAGAGTTCAATCTTGATTTCATCAGAGCAGAGAATCTTGTTTCTCATGGTCTGAGAGTCCTATAGGTACCTTTTGGCAAACTCCAAGCGGGCTGTCATGTAACTTTTACTGAGGAGTGTCTTCCGTCTGGCCACTCTACTATAAAGGCCTGATTGGTGGAGTGCTGGAGTATTTTAGACTAAGGCTGTAATGTAACAAAATGTGGAAAAAGGGAAGGGGTCTGCATACTTTCTGAATGCACTGTATATACACTACCATTCAAACCAGAATAGAAAGAGGAGTGGGAGGCCCCGGTGCACAACTGAGCAAGAGGACAAATACATTAGAGTGTCTAGTTTGAGAAACAGGCACCTCACAGGTCCTCAACTGGCAGCTTCATTAAATAGTACCAGTCTCAACATCAACAGTGAAGAAGCGACTCTGGGATGCTGACCTTCTAGGCAGTTGCAAAGAAAAAGCCATATCTCAGATTGCCCATCTTAATCTTTTATTTTTAATGGCCAGTCTGAGATATGGCTTTTTCTTTGCAACTCTGCCTAGAAGGTCAGCATCCCGGAGTCGCCTCTTCACTGTTGACGTTGAGAATGATGTTTTGTGGGTACTATTTAATGAAGCTGCCAGTTGAGGACCTGTGAGGCCTCTGTTTCTCAAACTAGACACTCTAATGTATTTGTCCTCTTGCTCAGTTGTGCACCGGGGCCTCCCACTCCTCTTTCTATTCTGGCTAGAGCCAGTTTGCCCTGTTCTGTGAAGAGAGTAGTACACAGCGTTGTACGAGATCTTCAGTTTCTTGGCAATTTCTCGCATGGAATAGCCTTCATTTCTCAGAACAAGAATAGACTGACGAGTTTCAGAAGAAAGTTATTTGTTTCTGGCCATTTTGAGCCTGTAATCGAACCCACAATTGCTGATGCTCCAGATACTCAACTAGTCTCAAGAAGGCCAGTTGTATTGCTTCTTTAATCAGCAGAATAGTTTTCTGCTGTGCTAACATAATTGCAAAAGGGTTTTCTAATGATCAATTAGCCTTTTAAAATGATAAACTTGGATTAGCAAACACAACGTGCCATTGGAACACAGGACTGATGGTTGCTGATAATGGGCCTCTGTACGCCTATGTAGATATTCCATTAAAAATCAGCAGTTTCCAGCTACAATAGCCATTTACAACATTAACAATGTCTACACTGTATTTCTGATCAATTTGATGTTATTTTAATGGACAAAAAAATGGCTTTTCTTTCGAAAACAAGGAATTTTCTATGTGACCCCATACTTTTCAACGGTATGTATATATACATATTTTTTTTACAGGACAAATCTGAGGGGGCACGTGCCCCTGTGGGCATGACGCCTATGTGTGTGTATGTGTGTGTGTTTATGTGTGCGTGTGTGTATGTGTGTATGTGTGTGTTTGAGTGAGTGTGCTGTGGTGAAAGATTACAGGGTACTTCATGAATTATGATATGTGCTGTCAGGCTCCATTTTCCTCAAGCATCATCAGCGGTCAGCTCAGCCAGAGATAGGAACATTTAATGCTTCATCATCCCCTCCTTGTCAGTTGCCAGTCCAAAGCCCCATTCCAATACTTTCAAAATGAATTCTCCCTTGAGTGCTTTCCTCCTTTCCTTTAATGGCGCAGGAATAAAAGTCTGCATTCACAGTTGCCCAGGATTGAAGAACACTGCTATAGAGCAATGTAATTACAAGCTTATTTAACATTGGGGTCCAGATTCAAGTGCACAAGAGCCTGTGTGTCTGCTAATTGACGTCCGTGGATAACTTTATTTAGTCAATTCATGGCTAACCATGCACAGTGTTTTAGTAATCAACGCCAAAACCAGAAAACACAGTGGACTTTAAAGGAAAACTTCACTCAGAAACTATATTTTGGTATTTGTGTCATTAGTCCACAGTATTATCTGATGCAAAACGCATCATCATGAGGATGTGGCAAGTGACACTTTGTCTATTGAAAATCCTATATCTTGAAAACTTGACTGCTGACATGCAAAACATTTTGGGAATGTAATGCAATAGTGGACTAATGAAAAAACAAACTATCTTTTGGTCTTGAGTGGATTTTTCCTTTGGGCTTGAAACATGCAGTTCCTTGTTATATGATATTGTATAATAATCTAAAGCATTAAAGCATTTGAATTTCTATACTGTAGGTAGCATTGTCGAGTTGACTGGTCCAGGTCTCGAAAGGTCCCGTCTCTGGGTAAATATCTCTGATTAGTAATGCTTCACTGCATCCATCGGTACATTCGCAGAGTTCACTGTGAGGTTTATCCCAGTTGAGCAAGGGTGGACGCAGGCCAGAGCGGCGGTGGCGGGAGCGCCCCGGGGTGTTTCCATGGCGCTGCTTGGACGTGAAGGTCACGTCGGTTGTCATCAGATCACAGGGAATGCCGGGCCTCCACTCTGTACAGGGTTCATATTAGGAAAGCCTCCAAGTCACAAGAAGTTGGGCTGAGGCTGTCCTAATATGGACACCATAACCACTGTATGGCTTGTAGTGCATAGAGTTGCTGGTAGGCTCTGGTTACACCCAGATGAGTCAACGCCTTCCATCTCTCCAGGGTCTTTCCCATTTACAATATGAAAAGTGGAGTCAGAAATGTCATGATCTTATTGGCCTGACTTTCACCCCCTCATTTGGAGTGTTCTGGCTAGCGCCGATCCACCACACTTCCCAGTAATCTTCCCTTCACTCCGTTCACACCCCTTCAAACAGTTGTCAGTCAGATTATGTTTGTGTGTTCGTCACACTATTCTGTTGGAGTGAAGGGAGGGAGTGGGAGGAACTACATATTTGAATTCACTGTCTCCTCAGGCTTGAGGAAGACCTTCTTGTTGAAACGTTGCACAACAAAACTGCAGGATTCTGTCTTTCTTGCATCAGTTTACATTACATGCACTTTTTCTAAACTAGTTCCTCACTATTGTTAAGATACAGTGTTAGCAACATTCTGATTTGACACAACAGGTGTTTGTGGTAGCGACCTACAGTGGTCCTAAAACAGGAGGGGGGCAAGAGGGGTCAGGGTTCAGTCCTAAAGCTCTCACAGAGATATTTTCATCACTACATAGAAGAAAAGTGTTAAGTCTAAGTTTCAATGTTTATTCGCCACATCTACAGGATTAAACAGGTGTAAAACAGTAGTGAAATTCTTACTTGCGTGCTCTTTCCCAACAGTACAGTAATAAAAGTAATAATATAGATGCTTAAGTTCATGGAGAGAACAGCGCCGGAAGAAGATGGCTGCCGTTTTACAGCCCTCTAACCAATTGTACTATTATGTGTGTTTTTCCGCGTTATTTGTAATTTATTTTGTACATAATGTTTCTGCCATCGTCTCTTATAACCAAAGAGAGCTTCTGGATATCAGGACAGCGATTACTCACCTCGAATTGGACGAAGACTTTTTCTTCAACGAGGCGTTCGCGAAGGATATCATACAGACACCCGACAAGGCCCAGATCCCCGTCATTCGCGTGAGGAAGAGACGGAGATATCGTGGACGCAGATCCGGGTGCCTTGTAAGGATCCGACGGCGAACGAGTAAACTGCCTCTCCCATCAATCCTATTAGCCAACGTTCAATCTTTTGAGAATAAAATTGACGATTTAAGATTACGGTTATCCTACCAACGGGACATTAAAAACTGTAATATCTTATGTTTCACGGAGTCGTGGCTGAACGACAACAATGACAACATTCAGCTAGCGGGCTATACGCTACATCGACAGGACAGAACTGCAGACTCTGGTAAGACAAGGGGTGGCGGTCTGTGTATATTTGTAAACAACAGCTGGTGCACAAAATCAAATACTAAGGAAGTCTCAAGGTTTTGCTCGCCTGAGGTAGAGTATCTTATGATAAGCTGTAGACCACACTATTTACCAAGAGAGTTTTCATCTATATTTTTCATAGCTGTCTATTTACCACCACAAACCAATGCTGGCATTAAGATTGCACTGAATGAGTTGTACAAGGCCATTAATCAACAGGAAAACGCTCATCCAGATGTAGCGCTCCTAGTAGCCGGGGACTTTAATGCAGGGAAACTTAAATCCGTTCTACCTCATTTCTACCAGCATGTTAAATGTGCAACCAGAGGGGAAAAAACTCTAGACCACCTTTACTCCACACACAGAGACGCATACAAAGCTCTCCCTCGCCCTCCATTTGGCAAATCTGACCATAACTCTATCCTCCTGATTCCTGCTTATAAGCAAAAACTGAAGCAGGAAGCACCAGTGATTCGGCTAATAAAAAAGTGGTCAGATGACGCAGATGCTAAGCTACAGGACTGTTTTGCTAGCACAGACTGGAACATGTTCCGGGATTCTTCAGACAGCATTGAGGAGTACACCACATCAGTCACTGGCTTCATCAATAAGTGCATCGATGATGTCGTCCCCACAGTGACCGTACGTACATACCCCAACCAGAAGCCATGGATTACAGGAAACATCCGCACTGAGCTAAAGGGTAGAGCTGCCGCTTTCAAGGAACGGGACTCTAACCCGGACGCTTATAAGAAATCCCGCTATGACCTCCGACGAACCATCAAACAGGCAAAGAGTCAATACAGGTCTAAGATTGAATCATACTACACTGGCTCTGACGCTCGTCGGATGTGGCAGGGCTTGAAAACTATTACAGACTACAAAGGGAAGCACAGCCGCGAGCTGCCCAGTGACACAAGCCTACCAGACGAGCTAAACCACTTCTATGCTCGCTTCGAGGCAAGCAACACTGAAGCATGCATGAGAGCACCAGCTGTTCCGGACAACTATGTGATCACGCTCTCCGTAGCCGATGTGAGTAAGACTTTTAAGCAGGTCAACATTCACAAGGCCGCAGGGCCAGACGGATTACCAGGACGTGTACTCCGAGCATGTGCTGACCAACTGGCAAGTGTCTTCACTGACATTTTCAACATGTCCCTGACTGAGTCTGTAATACCAACATGTTTCAAGCAGACCACCATAGTCCCCGTACCCAAGAACTCTAAGATAACCTGCCTAAATGACTATCGACCCGTAGCACTGACGTCTGTAGCCATGAAGTGCTTTGAAAGACTGGTCATGGCTCACATCAACAGCATAATCCCAGAAACCCTAGACCCACTCCAATTTGCATACCGCCCCAACAGATCCACAGATGATGCAATCTCTATCGCACTCCACACTGCCCTTTCCCACCTGGACAAGAGGAACACCTACGTGAGAATGCTATTCATTGACTACAGCTCAGCATTCAACACCATAGTGCCCTCTAAGCTCATCACTAAGCTAAGGATCCTGGGACTAAACACCTCCCTCTGCAACTGGATCCTGGACTTCCTGACGGGCCGCCCCCAGGTGGTAAGGGTAGGTAACAACACATCTGCCACACTGATCCTCAACACGGGGGCCCCTCAGGGGTGCGTGCTCAGTCCCCTCCTGTACTCTCTGTTCACCCATGACTGCATGGCCAGGCACGACTCCAACACCATCATTAAGTTTGCCGACGACACAACAGTGGTAGGCCTGATCACCTACAACGATGAGACAGCCTATAGGGAGGAGGTCAGAGATCTGGCCGTGTGGTGCCAGGACAACAACCTCTCCCTCAACGTGACCAAGACAAAGGAGATGATTGTGGACTACAGGAAAAAAAAGAGGACTGAGCACGCCCCCATTCTCATCGACGGGGCTGTAGTGGAACAGGTTGAGAGCTTCAAGTTCCTTGGTGTCCACATCACCAACGAACTATCATGGTCCAAACACACCAAGACAGTCGTGAAGAGGGCACGACAAAGCCTATTCCCCCTCAGGAGACTAAAAAGATTTGGCATGGGTCCTCAGATCCTCAAAAAATTCTACAGCTGCACCATCGAGAGCATCCTGACTGGTTGCATCACCGCCTGGTATGGCAACTGCTTGGCCTCTGACCGCAAGGCACTACAGAGGGTAGTGCGTACGGCCCAGTACATCACTGGGGCAAAGCTCCCTGCCATCCAAGACCTCTATACCAGGCGGTGTCAGAGGAAGGCCCTCAAAATTGTCAAAGACTCCAGCCACCCTAGTCATAGACTGTTCTCTCTGCTACCGCACGGCAAGCGGTACCGGAGTGCCAAGTCTAGGTCCAAAAGACTTCTACCCCCAAGCCATAAGACTCCTGAACAGCTAATCATGGCTACCCGGACTATTTGCACTGCCCCCCCACCCCATCCTTTTTACGCTGCTGCTACTCTGTTAAGTATTTATGCATAGTCACTTTAACTCTACCCACATGTACATATTACCTCAACTACCTCAACTAGCCGGTGCCCCCGCACATTGACTATGCAACGGTACCCCCCTGTATATATAGCCTCCCTACTGTCACTTTATTTTACTGTATATATAGCCTCCCTACTGTCACTTTATTTTACTGTATATATAGCCTCCCTACTGTCACTTTATTTCACTTCTGCTCTTTTTTTCTCAACACTTTTTTGTTGTTGTTTTATTCTTACTTTTTTGTTTAAAATAAATGCACTGTTGGTTAAGGGCTGTAAGTAAGCATTTCACTGTAATGTCTGCACCTGTTGTATTCGGCGCATGTGACCAATAAAATTTGATTTGATTTGATTTGATTTGAGATACGAGATGAGATAAAGAAACACGAGAATGCAAGTATATACTGTGCCAGTACTGTACTGAATGTGTAGGGGTACTGGAGTGGTTGAGGTAGGTAAAGTGAGCTCCAAAAGTATTGGGACTGTTCATTTTTTGTTGTTGTTTTGGCTCTGTACTCCAGCACTTTTAATTTGAAATGATACAATGACTGAGGTTAAAATGCAGGCTGTCAGCTTTAATTTGAGGGTATTTACATCCATATTGGGTGAACCGTTTAGAAATTACAGAACTTTGTGTACATGGTCGCCACCATTTTAGGGGACCAAAAGTATTGGGACAAATTCTCTCGTATTAAAGTAGTCTAAAGTTTAGTATTTGGTCCCATATTCCTAGCGCGCAATGATTACATTAAGCTTATGGCTCTACAAACGTGTTGGATGCATTTGCTGTTTGTTTTGGTTGTGTTTCAGATTATTTTGTGCCCAATAGAAATTAATGGTAAATAATGTATTGTGTCATTTTGGAGTCACTTCTATTGTAAATTAGAATATACAGTCGTATGAAAAAGTTTGGGCACCCCTGACAATTTCCATGATTTCCATTTATAAATAATTGGGTGTTTGGATCAGCAATTTCATTTTGATCTATCAAATAACTGATGGACACGGTAATATTTCAGTAGTGAAATTAGGTTTATTGGATTAACAGAAAATGTGCAATATGCATCAAAACTAAATTAGACAGGTGCATAAATTTGGGCACCCCAACAGAAAAATCACATCAATATTTATTAGAGCCTCCTTTTGCTAAAATAACAGCCTCTAGACGCTTCCTATAGCCTCTAATGAGTGTCTGGATTCTGGATGAAGGTATTTTGGACCATTCGTCCTTACAAAACATCTCCACTTCAGTTAGGTTTGATGGTTGCCGAGCATGGACAGCCCGCTTCAAATCATCCCACAGATTCTCAATGATATTCAGGTCTGGGGACTGGGATGGCCATTCCAGAACATTGTACTTGTTCCTCTGCATAAATGCCTGGGTAGACTTTGAGCAGTGTTTTGGGTCGTTGTCTTGTTGAAATATCCAGCCCCGGCGTAACTTGAACTTTGTGACTGATTCTTCAACATTATTCCCAAGAATCTGCTGATATTGAGTGGAATCCATGCGACACTCAACTTTAACAAGATTCCCAGTACCGGCACTGGCCACACGGCCACAGCATGATGGAACCCCCACCAAATTTTACTGTGGGTAGCAAGTGTTTTTCTTGGAACGCTGTGTTCTTTTGCCACCATGCATAACTCCCCTTGTTATGACCAAATAACTAAATCTTTGTTTCATCAGTCCACAGCACCTTATTCCAAAATGAAGCTGACTTGTCCAAATGTGCGTTTGCATACCTCAAGCGACTCTGTTTGTGGTGTGTGTGCAGAAAAGGCTTCTTCCGCATCACTCTCCTGTACAGCTTCTCCTTGTGCAAAGTGTGCTGAATTGTTGAACGATGCACATCTGCAGCAAGATGATGTTGTAGGTCTTTGGAGGTGGTCTGTGGGCTATTTTCTGACCGTATTTTTGACCGTTCTCACCATCCTTCGCCTTTGCCTCTCTTAACAAGAACTGTGCCAGTGGTCCATTTCCTCACTATGTTCCTCACAGTGGACACTGACAGCTTACATCTCTGCGATAGCTTTTTGTAGCCTTCCCCTAAACCATAATGTTGAACAATCTTTGCTTTCAGGTCATTTGAGAGTTGTTTTGAGGCCCCCATGTTGCCACTCAAAGAGAACAACTTGCAATTGGCTACCTTTTCTCATGATTGGATGCACTTGTCTATGAAGTTCATGGCTTAATGAGCTCACCAAACCAATTGTGTGTTCCAATTAATCAGTGCTAAGTAGTTACAGGTATTCAAATTAACAGAATGACAAGGGTGCCCAAATTTTTGCATAGCCTATTTTTCACATCTGATTTAATTTCATACAACTTAATATTGCTACACTAAAAATATTTGTCTGGCCAATACCCCAGCACTCAGCTTTTATTACAAAATGAATGGCATGCCACTGTGATCATTTTCTGTGACGACAGAGTAAATTATTATGCAGCACTGTAATATGTTTCTAAACACTTCTACATTAATGTGGATGTTACCATGATTATGGATAGTGCTGAATGAATTCGGAATAATGATGAGTGAGAAAGTTAGACGCACAAATATCATACCCACAAGACATGCTAACCTCTCAGCATTTTTTTTGGGGGGGGGGGGGGGTATGATATTTGTGCATCTGTAACTTTCTCACTCATCGTTATTCATAATTCATTCTGGATTATCCATAATCATGGTAACATCCACAATAATGTAGAAGTATTTAGAAACATATTCTTATTTGCAATAAAAGTGACTCCAAAATGACACACATTATTTACTATCCGATTTGGTAACAGAATTATGCATTTTAATCACAGTAAAAACACTATAATTTATTGGTAGGTCTACCTTTACCTGTTACTTCTGTGAACTGTGGTTTTTGGTAACGGAATTACAAGGCACAAGGCAATGTTTCTTAAACTTACAGAAGGCAAATAATTGCTCCAAAACTAAATATAAGAGTTGATATTAGTTTGCAGGGGTCTTTACTTCAACATTATTGTGTTTTGATGTACACTACATAACCAAAAGTATGTGGACACCTGCTCGTCATTCCAAAATCATGGGCATTAATACGGAGTTGGTCACCTCTTTGCTGCTATAACACCCTCCACTCTTCTGGGAGGCTTTCCACTAGATGTTGGAACAATGTGCTGGGACTTTCTTCCATTTAGCCACAAAAGCATTAGTGAGGTCGGGCACTGATGTTGGGCGATTAGGCCTGGCTCGCAGTCGGGGTTCCAATTCATCCCAAAGGTGTTCGATGGGGTTGAGGTCAGGGCTCTGTGCAGGCCAGACAAGTTCTTCCACACCGATCTCGACAAACCATTTCTATGTGGACCTCGCTTTGTGCACGAGGGCATAGGAAAAGGTCTTCCCCAAACTGTTGCCACAAAGTTGGAAGCACAGAATCCTCTAGAACGTCATTGTATGCTGTAGCATTAAGATTTCCCTTCACTGGAACAATGAAACCATGAAAAACAGCCCCAGATCATTATTCCTCCTCCACCAAACTTTACAGTTGGCACTATGTATTCGGGCAGCTAGCGTTCTCCTGGCATCCGCCAAATCCAGATTTGTCCATTGGACTGACAGATGGTGAGGCGTGATTCATCATTCAAGAGAACACGTTTCCACTGCTCCAGAGTCCAATGGCGGCAAGCTTTACACCACTCCAGACGATGCTTGGCATTGCGCATGGTGATCTTAGGCTTGTGTGCGGCTGCTCGGCCATGGAAACCCATTTCATGAAGCTCCCGACGAACAGTTCTTGTGCTGACGTTGCTTCCAGAGGCAGTTTGGAACTCGGAAGTGAGTGTTGCAACCAGCACTTGACGGTCCTGTTCTGTGAGCTTGTGTCGTCTACCACTTCACAGCTGAGCCGTTATTGCTCCTAGACATTTCCACTTCACAATAACAGCACTTACAGTTGACCGGGGCAGCTCTAGCAGGGCAGATGTTTGACGAACTGACTTGTTGGAAATGTGGCATCCTATGATGGTGCCACGTTGAAAGTCACCGAGCTCTTCGGTAAGGTCATTCTACTGCCCGAGTTTGTCTATGGAGATTGCATGGCTGTGTGCTCGATTTTATACACCTGTCAGCAACGGGTGTGGATGAATTAGCCGAACCCACTAATTTGAAGGGGTGTCAACATCCTTTTGTATATATATTGTATTTCTAATAGCTTTTAAGACTTTTTCTGGTAGATGTTGTCTAAGACTCCCTTTCCATCTGTTTGACAATAAATAATCTGCCTGTCAGGAAGTCCTGGATCCAGTTGCAGAGGGAAGTGTTCAGTCCCAAGGTCCCGAGCTTGGAGGGCACAATAGTGTTGAACGCTGAGCTGTAGTCAATAAACAGCATTCTCACATTGTTATTCCTGGTCTAGGTGGGAGAGGGCAGTGTGGAGTGCAATTTCAATTGCATCGTCTGTAGATCTGTTGGTGCTGTATGTAAACTGGAGCGGGTCTAGTGTGTCTGGGATGATGGAGATGATGTGTGCCATGACCAGCCTTTGAAAGAACTTAATGGTTACAGATGTGAGTGCTACGGGGCGGTAGTCATTGTGGCAGGTTACCTTAGTATTCTTGGGAACAGGAATGATGGTGATCAGCTTAAGATGTGGGGATTACAGACTGGGACCAGAAGAGGTTGGAAATGTCTGTGAAGATGCCTGCCAGCTGGTCTGCGCATGCTCTGAGAATGCCCCCTGGAATACCGTCTGGCCCTGCGGCCTTGCGAGTGTTGACCCGTTTAACTTGGGATTTCCCTGAATCCAATGTCCTGTCCTCTCGGTGAATGTATAATCCATCAAGTTGGATAGCCGTGGGGGGTGTCATGTCAGAGAGCCATGTTTCAGTAAAGCAGAGAATATTGCAATTATGAGAGTCCCGTTGAAAGCAAATCTGTCATCGGAGGTCATCCATCTTTTTAGAGTGGCCAATAAAATGGAGGGGCCGGTTTTCCTTTCGCCTTAGTCTCACCAGAACGCCCGTTCCCCTGCCTCTTTTTCACCTGCATTTCCTCTTGGGATTGGGTCGGAGGTACACAAAGAGCCCAGGGAAAATGAGTGAAGGTCAAAGTTAAAGCTGGAATTAAAGGCCCATTGCAGACGTTTTTATCTCAATATCAAATCATTTTGGGGTAGAAATTAAGTACCTTTCTAACCACATTTCCATCCACAGTTTTTATGCGAGTAAAGTCATACTGTATAAAAACAAATCAAGACAGCTGTGATAGAAACAGGAAGTTTTGGTACAATTTTATAAATACTGACAGATGTTCTGGTGACATGATGATCGATGCATTACTGCCGTTGGACAAATATAAATATTCTCGCTCTTATCCATAATAATCTCATCATGTAGACTAGCCTATCTGCACAGCCTACCCACACTGTATCTGCAAGCTGTTGGCTAGAGCGGACGTGCCAAGACCAGAGTAGGTACATTTGCTATTTAACGCAACAGTTTTTGTGACAAAACTATCGGTAGAGTTGAAAATGCAATGTAAACATATGGAACTTTAGATTTGTATTCGGTACATGAAAACTTAAGCGCAAAAGTACATTTTGTGTGCACTACATACTGTAATCACGCACTGATTTTTATCCGCAACAAGTCAATTTGGTGGAAACACACCACTGGTGGGAAAATTCACATTTTCTTTATGCGGATTCTAGAGTATTTGCATGAAATTCTGTCGCCAATTGGATGGAAACCTAGCTACTGTGATTATTTTCAATGAAAAAATAAAAGAAATAGCTTCTTTGCAAAGAGCAATTTCTCAAGCAATAATTTTATTAGGACTTTCTGGGAGTGGTCTGTGTGGGGATGCAAAAACTGAAAATGAACTGTTATTGGCAGAGAGTTGTGGAACTCTTTCTCATTGGTTTATTAACTAATTCACCGCATGGTGATGTCACCATGGAAGGCCAAAACTCCCTAACACCAAAACATGGCAGACTTTTCAACAGCTCTTACACTAAAAGGGCATTATAATAGTTTTCACAATTTCACTGTATTATTCCAACCTAATAGTGTGGAAATATATATAAAACACAGGAAAATCACATGTTTGAATGCACTGGGTCTTTAAGATTAGTAACTACTGATCTGATGTCCAAAAGTGCTTGTTGGTCATAGGAAATTATAGCAGATACATTCTGTACAAAAAAAGTAAAGATAAACGCCCAAAATAATCACAAAATAGCAAAGTTGGGTTGGAGCTCGCAAGACAGCAACCATACAGTATGGCGCCATCACAGATATCAGTGTTTAATTCTGTGCCCCAGCTATGAAAAATGGCATGTCATATTTGTGCAGCTCACAGTGACCTTCACACATTAGGTAGGAAATGGACTATGTGAGACCGTGTTAGAGGCTGGAGAGAAGTGTTGTCTCTGGGTCGACATTTCTCTACCTCGCAACACCTGTAGCAAGCAGAAAGACACACACACACGTACTGTAACATTGCTATGGATAGGCTAGTCTTATTAGTTGAATGGACGTATGTATTAGATGGGCAGAAGACACTCAGCCACTCTTGCATGAAAAAGGAAAAAGCCACTGTTGGAGGACAGTGGGAAAAATCTGTCAAAGTGCTCATTTATCATTACAATATATATCATCAAAGGGTGCTTCAAAGGTAACAGAGAAAGAGGGAGACAAGAACTACTTTAAATATAGGGCTAATACGGTTAATATTTTTCTTCTTTAAGTGTTGAAAACACACATAGGCATACACAATGCACATAAGCACAGTGCATTGTGCAGCTAATCCCGCCTAAGCACTCCCGTCTTGAGCTGTCTTCTGAAAGCGGACTGAAAGCGAGATGCTAAGGAAAGAGAGTGAGAGCTTAGCCTAGTAGAGCCTAGGCACGTAGCAACAGCAAGTCTTGTTTATTAACGAAGCGCATTGAGTGTCAAATTAAGTGTGAAAT
Source organism: Coregonus lavaretus (assembly GCF_964263955.1). NCBI lineage: Eukaryota > Metazoa > Chordata > Actinopteri > Salmoniformes > Salmonidae > Coregonus > Coregonus lavaretus. Next base: position 48,794,847 of record NC_139999.1, read on the forward strand.
AGCCCTATCGCTGACGCCACACAAACACAAATGACAGTTATGGAAGAGAAGGAAGATGCAGAGAGAGAGAGAGAGAGGGAGCGAGAGAGAGAACTTATGCATTCTTCCTCGCTAGGCGAAACCAAAGATAAACCAAATCAATTTCATGGGATTTTATCAAAACGAGTATGTAAGAGCATGCGTTTGACATTCATTTAACATAATCTGTGTTTCTTGTCATTGTCGTGAAATTGCACAGCTAGCTTTTCAACAAATTGCATACTGGTTTGACTGAATGATGTCATTAGAGCTGTAGGCATATACTGTACGATTGGCTAACATGTTTCTGTACATGGTGAAATGTCCATGATACAGGCATTAGGAAAGGCATGCTATAGAATGGCTATGAAGTGGGTTTGAGATATATATTCTGGATACAACAGTGCCATCTATGGTTAGAATGAGACATGATGTGAAGGGTCTGTCTGGACACACCTAAACCAGACGTACACCTTTACACCAGTGGAGGCTCCTCAGAGGAGGAAGTGGAGGACCATACTCCTCAGTGAATTTCGTAAATATAAAAATAGTGAAACATTAAAGTTATCCTTTTTAGATAAAACTATACTAAATATATTCACGTCACCAAATAATTGATTAAAACACACTGTTTTGCAATGAAGGTCTACAGTAGCCTCAACAGCACTCTGTAGGGTAGCACTATGGTGAAGCCGGAGGACAGCTAGCTTCCGTCCTTCTCTGGGTACATTGCCTTCAATGCAAAACCTAGGAGGCTCATGGTTCTCATCCCCTTCCATAGACTTACACAGTAATTATGACAACTTCCGGAGGACATCCTCCAACCTATCAATGCTCTTGCAGCATGAACTGACATGTTGTCCACCCGATCAAAGGATCAGAGAATGAATCTAGTACTGAAAGCATAAGCTACAGCTAGCTAGCACTGCAGTGCATAGAATGTGGTGAGTGGTTGACTCAAAGAGAGAGAAAGACAATAGTTGAACAGTTAACAACTTAATGTATGCCTAAATTAAGGAGAAGCAAGAGAGAGTGAGAGAGCTAGCTACAGTATATTTGGTTGTATCTTTTTCCCACTTAGCTAGTTGAATGCAGCTAGCTAGTTTAGCCTACTCAAACACTCGGCTCAAACAGAGAGAGATGCTATGTTAGCTAGCTGGCTTTCTATCAAACACTGGAACGCTTCCTAGTCAAGGTAAGCATTTGGATTTAGTAATTTATTGCCACCGGGGCCTAGCGGTGTTACTGCTAAACTGCTTTCTAACTGTACACTGCACTGCATGATTGTAGCGGGTTTACTAAAGTGTTAGTTCTAGTAGCTATGTTGACTATTACATTAATATGCTGACAAAGATGTAGGCTGTGTGTAGCGGTTAGCAGTCATGATATGAAGGTTTGGCTTGGAAAGGTTTTTTCGTCTGGTCACAGACAGATGATGTGTTGTGCACTGAAGTCCACAAGCGAAGGGAAAAGGTGAGAGGAGAACGTGTAGATAGTTGCTTGAAGAAATTATATATACCACGAGCAAAGTGATCATGCTGTTTTTATATGTGGCTGCTATGAAAGTGAACTGTGTTTGTGTGTGATCAGGGGTGTATTCATTCCGCCGATTCTGTTGAAAAACGTTTCTTATAAGAAATGGGGATAAACATACCTGAATTTCTCCAATAGAAACTCTAATTTGCAACTGTTGGACTAATGATTACACCCTAGATCAGCTAGATGCAGGCCTTGATTACTCAAAATTCTCTCGACCTGTGCACCTACGTTGTAAACTTTCATTCATAGGCTAAGTTGTAGCAACCTCATGATGGGTACAGGGAAAATTCTAGTATCATGTAGTAGCCTAAACCTATCGATGTTACATTGAGCTGGGTGAATGGAATATGAATGACAGTCATCCAATATGCTGTAATAGAAATAAGGCCATGCTCATTAAAAATGTATCTTCCTCCCTCATCTTAAATGCCACTGACCGCCACTGCTTTACACACTGACATATCCACACACATAAACACACTAGCATGTCCTCCCTAGCATGTCCTCCCTGTCTCAAGCATAGATTCTCTACCTGAGAGAGATGTCTTAATCACCTTTCTATGTTTCACACATGTACGCACACACACATCAAAGCCTAACTCGCTGCTTTGTGGTCACCCATTGATCCATAGTTAGCTGGGATTGGCATACAGATGCCCTCTTCCCTCTGCCCATCCACACCCTTGGCATTCCCCCATGTCATCCACTGGGCTGGCAGGGTCATTCCTAAGGGCTCTGCAGGTCTGTTTGCTGTCTGACGTCATGTCACATGGCCACTACTGCTAGGTCATTGTAATATACATTATCATCTGGTCTCGTCTACCCTCTCACACTCCTCTCATAAATTAACCGTCTGATTATCTGTCTGGCCAGACTGGGAATCTCAGTAACTGGATCTAAAGTGACTTTCCACCTCCCAAACTTCACACCCTAACCTTAATGAAGGCATCACAGCCAAAACGACTGGTTGTCAGTCTGATGCAAATGAGCTACTGTACAGTCGTGGACAAACGTTTTGAGAAAGACATTGGTCTTCACAAAGTTTGCTGCTTCAGTGTTTTTAGATATTTTTGTCAGATGTTACTATGGTATACTGAAGTATAATTACAAGCATTCCATAAGTGTCAAAGGCTTTTATTGTCAATTACATTAGTTTATGCAAAGAGTCAATATTTGCAGTGTTGACCCTTCTTTTTCAAGACCTCTGCAATCCGCCCTGGCATGCTGTCAATTAACTTCTGGGCCACATCCTGACTGATGGCAGCCCATTCTTGCATAATCAATGCTTGGAGTTTGTCAGAATTTGTGGGTTTTTGTTTGTCCACCCGCCTCTTGAGGATTGGCCACAAGTTCTCAATGGGATTAAGGTCTGGGGAGTTTCCTGGCCATGGACCCAAAATGTCGATGTTTTGTTCCCCAAGCCACTAAGTTATCACTTTTGCCTTATGGCAAGGTGCTCCATCATGCTGGAAAAGGCATTGTTCGTCACCAAACTGTTCTTGGATGGTTGGGAGAAGTTGCTCTCGGAGGATGTATTGGTACCATTCTTTATTCATGGCTGTGTTCTTAGGCAAAATTGTGAGTGAGCCCACTCCCTTGGCTGAGAAGCAACCCCACACATGAATGGTCTCAGGATGCTTTACTGTTGGCATGACACAGGACTGATGGTAGCGCTCACCTTGTCTTCTCCGGACAAGCTTTTTTCCGGATGCCCCAAACAATCGGAAAGGGGATTCATCAGAGAAAATGACTTTACCCCAGTCCTCAGCAGTCCAATCCCTGTACCTTTTGCAGAATATCAGTCTGTCCCTGATGTTTTTCCTGGAGAGAAGTGGCTTCCTCGCTGCCCTTCTTGACACCAGGACATCCTCCAAAAGTCTTCGCCTCACTGTGCATGTAGATGCACTCACACCTGCCTGCTGCCATTCCTGAGCAAGCTTTGCACTGGTGTTGCCCCGATCCCGCAGCTGAATCAACTTTAGGAGATGGTCCTGGCACTTGCTGGACTTTCTTGGGCACCCTGATGCCTTCTTCTGTCATGCGTCAGTGTGTAGCGGTAGGACAGAGTCAGGCGCAGGACACAGAACTTAGTAAACGACGTACTTTACTAAACAAAAGTAACAGAGCATATCTTCCACGCAGGGAAGAAAAAATACCAGCTCACAAGAAAGACACCAAAACAACGAACAATCACGCACAACACCATGAGGAAACCAGAGGGTAAAATAGGGAAACAAATTAACGTGATGGGAATCAGGTGTGTGCAATCAAGATAAAACAAGTGGAACAGAGAAACATAGATCGGTGGCAGCTAGTACTCCGGTGATGACGAACGCCGAAGCCTGCCCGAGCAAGGAGGAAGGGCAGCCTCAGCTGAATTTGTGACAGTACCCCCCCCCCCCCGGCCTAGGGGACAGCCAGGAGGACGCTGCAGGCCCCCCACCCGACGCCTCAAATCCAGGATGGCCCGGACCGAGTACGCCGGTGCCCCCTCGATGTCCAATGGGGGCGGAGGAACCTCCCGCACCTCAGACTCCTGGAGCGGAGCAGCTACCACCGGCCTGAGGAGAAACACATGGAACGAGGGGTTAATACGGTAATCAGGAGGGAGCTGTAACCTATAACATACCTCGTTCAATCTCCTCAGGACTTTAAATGGCCCCACAAACCGCCGACCCAGCTTCCGGCAGGGCAGGCGAAGGGGTAGGTTTTGGGTCGAGAGCCAGACTGCGGTGGCGGTCGGCGCTCGCCTTCTGTCGCCTGATTGTCCGTTGCAGGCGTACATGGGCAGCATTCCAGGTCTCCTCCGAGCGCCGAAACCATTCATCCACTGCAGGTGCCTCGAGCTGGCTCTGCTGCCATTGTGCCAGGACCGGCTGATAACCTAGTACACACTGAAATGGAGACAGGTCAGTAGAGGAGTGGCGGAGGGAGTTTTGGGCCATCTCTGCCCAGGGGATGTACAATGACCAATCACCCGGCCGGTCCTGGCAATATGACCTCAGAAACCTACCCACATCCTGGTTTACTCTCTCCACCTGCCCATTACTCTCGGGGTGAAACCCTGAGGTCAGGCTGATCGAGACCCCCAGATGGTCCATGAATGCCCTCCAGACCCTTGATGTGAACTGGGAACCCCGATCAGACACTATATCCTCAGGTACCCCGTAAACAGGGCCTCAGCAGTCTGTAGGGCTGTAAGGAAACAGGGCAAGGGAATGAGACGGTAGGACTTAGAAAACCGATCCACAGCGACTAAGATCGTGGTATTCTCCTGTGACGGGGGGAGGTCCGTAACAAAATCCACCGATAGGTGTGACCACGGCCTTTGTGGAACGGGTAGAGGTTATAATTTCCCTCTGGGCAGGTGTCTAGGTACCTTGCACTGGGCGCACACCGAGCAGGAGGTAACATAAACCCTCACGTCCTTAGCTAAAGTAGGCCACCAGTACTTCCCACTAAGACAGCGCACTGTCCGACCTATGCCAGGATGACCAGAAGAGGGTGACGTATGAGCCCAATAGATCAATCGACCGCGGACATCAGACGGAACGTACACACGACCCACTGGACACTGGGGGGGAGTGGGCTCTGTGCGTAACGCCCGCTCGATGTCCGTGTCAACCTCCCATACCACCGGTGCCACCAGACAAGAAGCCTGGAGTATGGTATTGGGCTCCCTGGACCGCTCCTCTGTGTCATACAGTCGGGACAGAGCGTCTGCCTTAGCATTCTGGGAACCTGTTCTGTACGAGAGGGTGAAAACAAAACGTGTGAAAAACATGGCCCACCTTGCCTGGCGAGGGTTCAGTCTCCTCGCCGCCCGGATGTACTCCAGATTGTGGTGGTCAGTCCAAATGTGAAATGGGTGTTTTGCCCCCTCAAGCCAATGTCTCCACGCCTTCAGAGCCTTAACAACAGCTAACAGCTCCCAGTCCCCCACATCATAGTTTCGCTCCACCTGGCTGAGCTTCTTCGAAAAAAAAGCACAGGGGTGGAGCTTTGGTGGCATACCCGAGCGCTGAGACAGTACAGCTCCTATCCCAGCCTCGGACGAGTCCACCTCTACTATGAATGCCAAGGAAGGATCCGGATGAGCCAGCACAGAGCCTTCAGGTGACCAAAAGCCCTGTCCGCCTCAGCTGACCACTGCAGGCGCACCGGTCCCCCCTTCAGCAAGGAGGTAATGGGTGCCGCCACCTGACCAAAGCCCCGGATAAACCTCCGGTAGTAGTTGGCAAACCCTAAGAATCACTGCACTTCCTTTACCGTGGTTGGAGTCGGCCAATTACACACAGCAGAAATGCGGTCATTTTCCATCTCCACCCCTGACGCCAGGTGGTATCCTAAGAAGGAGACGGACTGTTGAAAGAACAGACGTACAGGTCATGTTCCAACAGTCGACCAAGCACCCTGCACACCAGGGACACATGCTCTGCCCGTGTAGCGGAGTAGATTAGAATATCATCTATATACACCACTACACCCTGTCTGTACAGGTCCCTGAAAATCTAATCGATAAAGGATTGGAAGACTGAGGGAGCATTCATCAACCCGTACGGCATGACGAGGTACTCATAGTGCCCAGAGGTGGTACTAAATACCGTCTTCCACTCATCCCCCTCACGGATACGCACCAGGTTGTACGCGCTCCTGAGATCCAATTTGGTGAAGAAGCGCGCCCCGTGCAATGACTCCGTCATACTCGCAATGAGCGGTAGTGGATAACTGTACTTAACAGTTATCTGATTGAGACCTCGATAGTCATTGCACAGGCGTAACCCTCCATCCTTCTTCTCCACAAAAAAGAAACTCGAAGAAGCAGGGGAAGTGGAAGGTCGAATGTATCCCTGCCCCAGAGATTCGGAGACATATGATTCCATAGCCGCCGTTTCCTCCTGTGACAGAGGATACACGTGACTCCGAGGAAGTGCAGCGCCCTCCCGGAGATTTATCGCACAATCCCCCTGTCGATGGGGTGGTAATTGAGTCGCCTTCCTTTTACAGAAGGCGAGAGACAAATCGGCATATTCGGGGGGGATGTGCATAGTGGAGACCTGGTTCGTCGTTGCACCTACGGAAACACCTACACACCTCCCGAGCACTGATGTGACCATCCCTTGAGAGCCCTCTGTTGCCACGAAATATTGGGGTCATGAGAGGCTAACCAGGGAAGCCCCAACACCACGGGAAACGCAGGAGAATCGATCAGGAAGAGACTGATTCTCTCCTCATGACCCTCCTGCGTTTTCATCCAGAGTGGAGTTGTGACCTCCCTAATCAGGCCTGACCCTAAATGGCGACTATCTAAGGCATATATAGGGAAGGGCACATCAACAGGACAAATAGGAATCCCTAATCTATGTGCAAATAGATGGTCTATAAAATTCCCAGCTGCGCCTGAATCTACAAGCGCCTTATGCTGGGAATGCAGGGAAAACTCAGGAAATTTTCGACGTGAACACACATGTGAGCAACAGGGAGCTCTGGGTGAGTCGGGTGACTACTCACCTGGGATGGTCCTCCAGTGCCCTGCCTGCTGCCTCGATTCCCTGAGGACCCTTTCCAGCACCGACCAGCAGTGTGTCCTCTGCGGCCAAAGTTGGTGCAGGAAACAGCCCCCCTTCCGGTAACCCTTAAATCAGCACCTCCGAGCTCCATTGGTGTAGGGTCGGAAGTGCTGGGAGATGGACTGGACGGACCCTGATCTGAACGTCCGCGGGTGGCCAACAGGTTATCCAGCCGTATAGATAAGTCCACCAGCTGGTCCAGGTTGAGGGTGGTGTCCCTGCAGGCCAGCTCTCGACGAACGTCCTCTCGTAGGCTGCATCTGTAATGGTCGATCAGGGCCCTCTCATTCCATCCCGCGCTGGCTGCCAAGGTCCTGAAGTCCAGTGCGAAGTCCTGTGCGCTCCTCCTCCCCTTTCTGAGGTGGAACAACCGTTCCCCCGCCGCTCTCCCCTCCGGTGGATGATCAAAAACCGCCCGGAAGTGGCGGGTGAAATCCTCATAGTGCACCGATGCTGCGTCTATACCTCCCCACTCAGCGTTGGCCCACTCGAGCACTTTCCCCGATAGACAGGAGATGAGGGTGGACACGCTCTCGTATCCCGAGGGAGCCGGGTGGATGGTTGGCAGGTAAAGCTCCACCTGAAGCAGAAACCCCTGGCACCCGGCAGCTGTTCCATCATATGCCCTCGGGAGCGAGAGCCGAATCTCACTGGATCCAGGAGGTGAAGAAGTAGACAGCGATGTGGGGGGATTTGTATTGGGAGGAGGTGTAGGCAAACCCCCGCTCTCCCATCGCTCCATCGACTGTAGTACTCGATCCATGGCTGTGCCGAGAGTCTGTAGCATGGTCGAGTGCTGCTGGATGCGTTCCTCCACTGATACTGGAGGAATGAATGTGCCTGCTGGGTTGGCGCCCCCCCCTTGGTTTGTGCTGTGGTGGAGAGTCTGTAGCATGGTCGAGTGCTGCTGGATGCGTTCCTCCACTGATACTGGAGGAATGAATGTGCCTCTGGGTTGGCGCCCCCCCCTTGGTTTGTGCTGTGGTGGAGACCTCTGTGGGCTATACTCGGCCTTGTCTCAGGATTGTAAGTTGGTGGTTGGGGATATCCCTCTAGTGGTGCGGGGGCTGTGCTTTGGCGGAGTGGGTGGGGTTATATCCTTCCTGTTTGGCCCTGTCCGGGGGTTTCTTCGGATGGGGCCACAGTGTCTCCGGACCGCTCCTGTCTCAGCCTCCAGTATTTATGCTGCAGTAGTTTATGTGTCGGGGGGCTGGGGTTAGTTGGTTATACCTGGAGTACTTCTCCTGTCTTATCCAGTGTCCTGTGTGAATTTAAGTATGCTCTCTCTAATTCTCTCGTTCTCTCTTCCTCTCTGAGAACCTGAGCCCTAGGACCATACGTCAGGACTACCGGGCATGATGACACCTTGCTGTCCCCAGTCCGCCTGGCCTTGCTGCTATTCCAGTTTCAACTGTTCTGCCTGCGGTTATGGAACCCCTACCTGTCCCAGACCTGCTGTTTTCAACTCTTAATGATCGGCTATGAAAAGCCAACTGAGATTTATTCCTGATTATTATTTGACCATGCTTGTCACTTATGAACATTTTTGAACATCTTGGCATGGTTCTGTTATAATCTCCACCCGGCACAGCCAGAAGAGGACTGGCCACCCCTCATAGCCTGGTTCCTCTCTAGGTTTCTTCCTAGGCTTTCGCCTTTCTAGGGAGTTTTTCCTAGCCACCGTGCTTCTACACCTGCATTACTAGCTGTTTGGGGTTTTAGGCTGGGTTTCTGTACAGCACTTCGAGATATTAGCTGATGTAAGAAGGGCTATATAAAATAAAATTGATTGATTGATTGATTGATTATGGGTGCGTGATTCTGTCACGCGTCAGTGTGTAGCGGTAGGACGGAGTCAGGCGCAGGACACAGAACTTAGTAAACGACGTACTTTACTAAACAAAAGTAACAGAGCATATCTTCCACGCAGGGAAGAAAAAATACCAGCTCACAAGAAAGACAGCAAAACAACGAACAATCACGCACAACACCATGAGGAAACCAGAGGGTAAAATAGGCAAACAAATTAACGTGATGGGAATCAGGTGTGTGCAATCAAGACAAAACAAGTGGAACACAGAAACATAGATCGGTGGCAGCTAGTACTCCGGTGACGACGAACGCCGAAGCCTGCCCGAGCAAGGAGGAGGGGCAGCCTCGGCTGAATTCGTGACATCTTCACAACAATTGTGTTCTCGATGATCCGATAAAGGGTTAATTTTCATGGCAAAGAGGGACTTTGCAATTAATTGCAATTCATCTGATCACTTCATGACATTCTGGAGTATATGCAAATTGCCATCATAAAAACTGAGGCAGCAGACTTTGTGAAAATTAATATTTGTGTCATTCTCAAAACCTTTGACCACAACTGTACATGTAGTGAACGAGATTGAGGACCAATTTGAAAGTATTCAGTATATGTACACACAACAGATGCTCCTTTGAAGTATATGGCAAAATCTCTGCAAAATCAGAAAGATGGCAATTAGTAGTTTTCCCATACCTGTCATATGGTTAGCTAGGTTCGATGGATTGACAGATTCACTTAACATTTTCATCGCCTAATAAATCAAACTTCTGGTTAAGCGCTGGATAGCGAGAGAGTGCGAGAGAGAGCGAGGGAAGGAGAGATGGATTAGGAGAAAGGGGAAGGGAGAGTAAGAATGATTAGGCTGAACTGATGGCTGCTAAATATAAATGAAGTCTGAGTCACCTAACCAGTTAGACAGATCGAGGACATTTTCCTTTCATAACTAAACATGTGTAAATACACCCCAAATGAAGAGAACGTAAATACCCCCAATTACCGAACAAGTACTACTCAATTTATCTATAAATATATGGATAACGAAAGAGGTTATTAGTGTCACTTAAAGATGATGAAAGTTATGCTGTAGTGTAGTTCAATCGAGTACAGGCTTAACTGAATGACAACAGAGACAGAATGCAACATGGGATGTTATAGAATAGTTTGGGGGAAGGCCTTGTCTGCTTAGACAGATTTCTCTATGCTGGGCAGCTGGCATCGAACCCATAGGTTATTCAGGAAGCGTGGTGGAATTGCCTTAGTGTGCCTTGCTCATAAGATGAAGTTAATAGGTGAATGACATTCCACACGCTTGCTATTAGTGAAGGAGGAGGAGAGATGTGACGCTATCCTGACAAGGTCACATTAATAACACTACCATGTAAATAACTGCTAAACTGATGAGGTAGCATTATAAACACTACATTATGAATACCTGCTATGCCTGTGAGATAGGAAGCGATGTGAATTATATTGTGCTTACTAGATACATTTAAAAGTGACGAGTCATTCAGACCAGCCTTACTGATTTAACTTTCGTAAACTACATTATAACATTTTGTGACCATGAGGTTCACTTCACCATTGAAAACCTATACAATCCTAGAGAAAGACAATGCCTCCACAGTCCACAGTCAATCAAAGCTGTTCTCCGTTTACACTGGATGTCCATTGGAAGAAGACAAGATGAAGGTGTGTGTGTGTGTGTGTGTGTGTGTGTGTGTGTGTGTGTGTGTGTGTGTGTGTGTGTGTGTGTGTGTGTGTAGCTGATCCTCTGTATACTCTCAGACAAAGCCGATAACACTGCCGCCTCTCTCTCCACCAGAGCCAATACGATCATTACACAAACAAAAAGCTGTCATTATTCACTGGGACTGTGTGTGCGTGTTCCAGCCTTGAAGGAGAGGGCCACAAAGGCCAGAGTGTGTGTGTTAGATGGGTATGTGTATTCCACACTCCAGAAAAAGTATAGTTACGAAACCAACTAGCCAGTTTAAGAATAAGTCTACTCTCGCTATGTCTAGAGGTTTTAGGCCTGCCTAGCTGTTCCATAATCTGTCAATGTGTGCATTTAACGTGAAAGTAAGTATAAGCAAACAGGGTGTTGGAAGCATGTGCTAAGGAGACAACCTACTTAACAGGATCCATACAATAACAACAAGGTAGCAAACAAACGTGGGAAAACCCAGCCGAGCCAAGACGCTACTCAGTCCACCTCTCACTCTGCAATCACTTGTCAATCACCCACACCTGTGAGCAAATACAGTGGGGGAAAAAAGTATTTAGTCAGCCACCAATTGTGCAAGTTCTCCCACTTCAAAAGATGAGAGAGGCCTGTAATTTTCATCATAGGTACACGTCAACTATGACAGACAAATTGAGAAGAAAAAAATCCAGAAAATCACATTGTAGGATTTGTAATGAATTTATTTGCAAATTATGGTGGAAAATAAGTATTTGGTCACCTACAAACAAGCAAGATTTCTGTCTCTCACAGACCTGTAACTTCTTCTTTAAGAGGCTCCTCTGTCCTCCACTCGTTACCTGTATTAATGGCACCTGTTTGAACTTGTTATCAGTATAAAAGACACCTGTCCACAACCTCAAACAGTCACACTCCAAACTCCACTATGGCCAAGACCAAAGAGCTGTCAAAGGACACCAGAAACAAAATTGTAGACCTGCACCAGGCTGGGAAGACTGAATCTGCAATAGGTAAGCAGCTTGGTTTGAAGAAATCAACTGTGGGAGCAATTATTAGGAAATGGAAGACATACAAGACCACTGATAATCTCCCTCGATCTGGGGCTCCACGCAAGATCTCACCCCGTGGGGTCAAAATGATCACAAGAACGGTGAGCAAAAATCCCAGAACCACACGGGGGGACCTAGTGAATGACCTGCAGAGAGCTGGGACCAAAGTAACAAAGCCTACCATCAGTAACAAACTACGCCGCCAGGGAATCAAATCCTGCAGTGCAAGACGTGTCCCCCTGCTTAAGCCAGTACATGTCCCGTCTGAAGTTTGCTAGAGTGCATTTGGATGATCCAGAAGAGGATTGGGAGAATGTCATATGGTCAGATGAAACCAAAATAGAACTTTTTGGTAAAAACTCAACTCGTCGTGTTTGGAGGACAAAGAATGCTGAGTTGCATCCAAAGAACACCATACCTACTGTGAAGCATGGGGGTGGAAACATCATGCTTTGGGGCTGTTTTTCTGCAAAGGGACCAGGACGACTGATCCGTGTAAAGGAAAGAATGAATGGGGCCATGTATCGTGAGATTTTGAGTGAAAACCTCCTTCCATCAGCAAGGGCATTGAAGATGAAATGTGGCTGGGTCTTTCAGCATGACAATGATCCCAAACACACCGCCCGGGCAACGAAGGAGTGGCTTCGTAAGAAGCATTTCAAGGTCCTGGAGTGGCCTAGCCAGTCTCCAGATCTCAACCCCATAGAAAATCTTTGGAGGGAGTTGAAAGTCCGTGTTGCCCAGCGACAGGCACAAAACATCACTGCTCTAGAGGAGATCTGCATGGAGGAATGGGCCAAAATACCAGCAACAGTGTGTGAAAACCTTGTAAAGACTTACAGAAAACGTTTGACCTGTGTCATTGCCAACAAAGGTATATAACAAAGTATTGAGAAACTTTTGTTATTGACCAAATACTTATTTTCCACCATAATTTGCAAATAAATTCATAAAAAATCCTACAATGTGATTTTCTGGAGAAAGAAAATCTCATTTTGTCTGTCATAGTTGACGTGTACCTATGATGAAAATTACAGGCCTCTCTCATCTTTTTAAGTGGGAGAACTTGCACAATTGGTGGCTGACTAAATACATTTTTTTCCCCACTGTAGCTGCTTGTCAGGCCTTGCTGGTACTTCAAGCACTTGTGCCTGTTGCTGCTGCCCCGTAGGGATGCGATGTGTATCGTTAAAGTGTACTGTCTAGCTATGGCCAACAACACGTACCTACCTATTCCTAACTATTTCTAAAGATTTAGTTGTAACAAATGTTAAACCTGTTGATCAAGTCTTAATTAGTGTATCCGTACAGTATCTTTCACTACCATAACTTCTCAATATCACACTTTAACACAGCACACCACGAGCGGTAAAGAGGACAAAACCGAGCTCCTTCCCCAGAAAGTCTCCTTCAAATCCAGCCAGGAGCTCATAATATGAGTCAAAGTTACACAGAATTCACAAGCCCCTTCTACAGACGCGGAGAAGATTCCTGGGGCTAGGGAGGGCCACAATAAGCCACGCCTAGGGAGGGCCGCAATAAGCTGCGCCTAGGGAGGGCCGCAGCTAGTAAAGCGGTGAGGATAAGGTAAAGGACAATGCTTCCTGTGGAAAAGAACAAGGCAGAAAATAAAGAGAAAAACAAAGGGAGATTAGACTGTGGGTTTATCCCAGTTACTGGTGGGATTACGTGATGTGCCACTTTCATTGGCGCACGCACACACAGACACACACACCAGTGGGGTTAAGGAGCTCGGTTGGCCCCTGAGTCTCTGTTATTGGGCTGTAATGACTTTAGTGGATGTCATGAAATAAAGAATAAAGCCGGACCGTCTTCAAGCTGTTTCTCCTGGACTCAATGGAGTGCCTCTCTTTTCTTCTCTCACACTCTTTCTCTAAGGGCCTTTCCCCAGACCCCTCCCTCACACTCACCTGTGTATAGAACCTGTCCTCTATAGCTACTTCATACTCCCTTTTTCCTCTTCTACCTTTCCTTTACCACTCCTCTCTATTTTGTTTTTTTTGCTCTAACTTCAACCCTCCCTTCTCCTTCCCCTACTCCTTCAACCCTCCCTTCTCCTTCCCCTCCTCCTTCAACCCTCCCTTCTCCGTCCCCTCCTCCTTCAACCCTCCCTTCTCCTTCCCCTCCTCCTTCTACCGTCCCTTCTCTCCTATTTTTCTGACCCTCCCTAGTCCCTATGTATACAGCATCCTTCATCAGTCTTCCTCTCCCTCCACTCCCTGTCGTCCTCTCGTTCCCTCTCCCAGGCTAGCTGATGGAGGGGAGTGATAAGGCGGTCCACTTCAGATACGCCGCATGGCCCCTCTGGGATAAGACCTTTATCTGTGTGTGTGTGTGTGTGTGTCTGTCTGTGTGCGTAAGGATGGGAGTGAGATAATGGCTGAGGGTCAAGAGTCCCCAGTAAACTACACACTGGAAAAAGAGGACCGAGCTTGACAAATGTTTTGCAAATCCAACCAAAAAATGTCAGCATGCTGAAAAACTATGAAATATGCTGTTGATAAAATGTTGATTCAACATACCTTTGCTTGGTGAGTTCTCCAGTTGTGGTTCTCTCCATCTCTCTCTCTCTCTCCCTCCCATTCTCCTATCTTCCAGGAGCTGTGGCTCCTGTCGTCCCATTGGAGGATGAGCTGGGTTCTAATTAAATTACCCAGTAGCCAGTTCCAGTTGCTCATTAAGACAATTTAATCAAAGCCTATTCTATTAGCCCAGCCACAGTGATGTCAGCAAGCTGTGCCGGCACACAATTCACTCTGTCATTGCAAAGCCACACACCAAAATTAGACTCATTGTCAGCTAGGCTGGACTAGGCCTGTGGTGCCAACCCACTGGGCACACACTGGTTGAATGAATGTTGTTTCCACATCATTTCAATGAAATTACGTTGATCCAACATGAAATAGACGTTGAACTGACGTTGGTGTCCTGTGGAAAGTCTTTCAGAGAGAGAGAGAGACAGACACAGACAGACAGTGTAACTTCAGGATAATTTCATGCATGTTCACAGACCATTGTGTTATTGCTTTATTTTCAAGTTACGTGTACTCTAAAAACCAGGAAACAATGAGGGATAACTTTCTGCTAAGAAAACCATTCAGAAATCTTTAGCCATCACTATCATCACTGGGGAAAATGAGACCATCATTGGGAATAGTCATGGAAAGCATTAGCATGCTGCGAAACCAAACGTATTCCGATGGGTGTTACTCTGTTTACATCCCTGTTCCGCATTCACTCACCCAGCTCAGGTAATTGCATGAATGGAAATCAATAGTGTAATAGAATTCAAAACGTGCCTTGTCATTTCCAGCCAAATCAAAAGCAAGCTGCATGGTTTCCATGGCAACACGATTCCTGTTATTCCAAAGTGACAGGAATAACGTGGAAAAGTAAGAGATGCCACGGTATGGGGTAGAGAGGGAAGGAGGGACGATCATAGGACTGGCGGGAGCAGAGGAGGAGGAAAGACATGTATGGTGATGTTCTATGAGAAGTGTCATTTCTGGGGGGGGGGGGTTCTTTGTCTGACAATGTTGTTGCTATCCCCAAAACGACTTAAGGTTAAAGTGTTGCTATGTTAGTTAGTCCAATTGCAGAGATACTGCAAGAGTCCTGTCCCATTCTCTCTCTAACACACACCCATCATCCTCCCCATACTGTAGGCAATGCCAGATCCAATATCTTGTCAAATTAATTAAAACTGAAGGTTAGTAATAAAAGCAATAAGGCCGATAACATTCAAAGGGCTGTTTAATCATGGTTGTTGTGAATAATGGGGTAGGAGAGAGGATATAAGTCATTTTATAGAGAGCCTGGTATTTGTGGAGAAATGTCAGTGAGAAGGAGATGGGGGAAACCCAGTAACCTGGTGACTTATTTAATATATATATTGAATATATATGTAATACTGTACATGTATGCAATATACAGATGGTGTATGAGTGAACTTGCACGCATGCAAACGCATACACCCCACCCACCACCCCACACAGATGAGATTGACAGTCCATCTAAGTGCTAGTTGGTACCAGGATCTGTGAGGAGTGATTTATTGATCTATATTTGACTCCCAGTCTGCAGTACTGTTGTTCTGGTGCTCTGGCATTGATCACACAGAGTAGCAGAGAGAACAAGTCTGATTCCAGCAACAAACATCTATAGGGGTGAACTCAAAAGCATGCTAGAGGTGAAATGTGTTTGTGTGTGTGTGTGTGTGTGTGTGTGTGTCAGTGTTTCCATTAGCCGGTTATAGCCGACTTTTGTCAAAAGAAAAGCCGATAAAATTGTAGCAGGACAATTGTCCTGGAGAAAAAAAAGTAATCACATTGCGATAATAATGCATTGTAGCCTATTCATTGATTGAAATACCAGTCGATGTAGCACCAGAGATGCTGCTACAGCTCACCAAACAGCTGTTTGTTGCTGCTGGAGTGAAACGTGCGCTTTAATAAGCAAATCATTCCGCAACAATTCTAATGGCAATTGCATGTAAAAACAAAAAAAACTAATTTTTATTGTGGCCACAAGCTAATTGTGTTTCTTCTCAACTGGTAAATTGAAGCGCACTTCCCATTTGCCATTCAAGTGCATAGGCAACTACAATCTAAAAATTAGGGGTTCAACAAGGGTTCTTCTAAGATCCTCAAAGTTCTTCGAAGAACCTTAGGGTTCTTGGCACTGAAAATTGCCCCCAAAAGGTTATTCCAAGAACCCCATAGGAGGTGGGGTTCATCGAGGAACCTCATTAGTTTGTGGGGGTTCTTGCAGGAAGCTAACTGCTCAACTGAAATATTTGGATTTTAATTTGAAAGGATAGCAGGTGCAGGCACAACTGAAAAATGTAAAGATCTCCACAATTTAAGGTAAGGTTTGTCCCTTGTATGATCTAAATTGATATTGTTTTAAGATGATACCATCTATCTTTTCATATTTGTGCAAATCTTTCTAAAACAGAAAATGGATACAATTCAATGGATATCAATCAACAAAGAGGTAAGCATATGTATACTATAAGAATATGTTGAAGGCTAGCTGTATTGGGTGCAGATGACTGAACTGCTCACTTTTGTGTCTGTGTCTGCAGGTTTACAGATGAGGAGGCATACAAAGGTATGTCAATTGGTATTGGTATGTTATGCAGATCACATGTACAATCCTCCTCCCTTACCTCTTCAAGGAAAATCCCATAGGCCTCTACATTATGGACAAGGCATGTGTATGAAAACCAATATCAAAAGAGTTTAATTCATCCACATTTACCACAAAAGCCAAGGTATGAATTCTGTCGTGTGCATGTTTAGTTAATCATCTGTATAATTACAATTTTTTGGATTCACAGACTTCACCCTCCATACACCTCTGATGAATATAACAGGAAACCTGTTCGATCACCATGCACTGCAAAATCATTCTGGCTATGGGTACGGAGAACATCAACACATTAACATCAACATGCCAGAGGATATACCCATTGGACTTGGGGCTCTGCTGGGAGTTTACCTTATATTTTGATTTTTTTTTTATTCTGCTTTGCCACTAAAATCATAATAAACACTGACAACTAAAATATTGAGTATTTTCATTGTCTTCTATTTAGGCCTACAGCAATAGCCATTTTGCTTTCCAAACTGTTTTTCTGTGATTGTATTTTTTAATATTGTGATATTCCGGGCTGGGTCTCTGTTTTTCACTGAAAGTCGCAACTCAACAATAATCTATTTGGTATTTGCTGCTGGCTCTGACCAAATTGTGGGACCTTCTGACTGTAAGCTATGTGATTTAAAATTATCTGCATTCTTCATTGCATTTTTTAAGCTAATGATCCTCTGGTCAAATCATGCTTTCTGGTGTAGTAGCCTATTTTGAATGATTTTATTAATTTATGTATTGACAGAAGTAAGCTATTTAGGCTATATAATTTTTGCAATTTAATTCAATTTACTTTAGGGAAAGCTTCCCCTCGCCTTATGGACGCGCAGCCTATGTATCCTAACATCTTCAAATTGCTCATCGGAATTCGGTAAGAATGACGCACACCATTGCATCGGAGTTGCATGTCCTGTTAAGATGAATTACCATAAATGAAATGTGATTTCTGGCATTCTGAGCACTGTGGGTGGACGCCCTAATCAGGTTGTGCAACCAATGCATATGGATCCGATAAATTTCTTAAATGTCCGGTAAATTAAAATGCTTCCGGTCAAATGTCTGGCACCACATTTTCCTAACGGAAACCCTGGTGTGTGTCTGTGTGAGTGTGTGTTGGATGGTGCAGTATTGTTTAGGGCTGTCAGCTGTACCTAGTTGAGCCTCTCTGCGGGGTGACCCTAAGGGTTATCTTCAAGGTTCCACCGCACCTTGCTTTGCCTCTAGCGCACTGCCTGTCACCATGGTAACGGTGGAAAAGGGACAATATGAGGCCGCAAGACACACACACACACAGGTATTGTACGCAGTGGCACTAGTATCCTCTTAGGGATAAAGCCATACAGACGGAGAGGGTTAGGGACGTGAGATTGATTGAGTGAGGGGAAAAAGAGAGGATATATTAAAGGAATAGGAAGGGATAGAAAACAGATGAAAAGGAGAGAAAGCAAGCAGTTCTCACAATCGATCTCGAGGTGTGTCATTCCAACACTAACAATGGTGTTATCCAGGGGTGAAAGTAGATTTTTTAAATTCCTGGTACGGGACCTCCTATGTGTGCCTAATAGTAAAGACATGCCATTTAACTGTAAAAAATGTATGACCTTTTAGTGTGGCATGATCACAACCACTCTAAAATAATTCCAGCATCTGAAACAGTGCACTGTGCACCCGCCATTTGATGAATGGAAAGAGACGTCTATTAAAACACCCAACAAGTGTTCTGTCATTCGGTGATTGTCATTAGGCAATCACTTGATTGATGGGTCCACTGCTGTCCGCATACATCTTGGCCCCAGTCAATCATCTCTGCTTTGGCAAAATGTTTGTACATCGATCCACATGGCAGTTTGGAGCGTAGCCTATACCACCGGTTTTCAAGTCCATAATTAATAAATAATTAATAATAGTCTAATGTTTCATGCAGCTGACAGGCAGTAATGATAAATGATGGTGTAATAGCCTAAATCTTTCTTGACATCTTTGTTTTAATTATTGTGATAGGCTCATGTTTTACCGGTGTACCTCCACTATTTTTTCTGCCTGTACTCCGCACCGGACCGTACCGGCATTCTTTCAACCCCGAGTTTATCTGATACCCATATAATTCGGTAATTTACTTTACCAACTGAACATAACTAAGCAAGGCTTGAAATGAAAACTGGTGCTCCAGAATAATCACTGTCCTACATCCTAATTATAAAAGCTGACTATTTCTTAGCTACTAACTAATCTTCCATAAATCTTTTAAACTAATCCCCCCCCCCCACACACACACACACACACACAGTCTCCCTTGGTATCTCCATGGAGTTGGCTTAAGGATGCCAGCTGTTTAATGAAACCATGAGCACCGTGCAATCAAGCATCGTGGGTAGGGGGCACCCCGAGTGTGGGGCATTAACGTCAGGAGGTGCAGAGCGACAAAGAGCCATCTTCAATCTTATTTTGTCAGGATTGGAGGGATTTATTTGAGCCCTGAAGGATGTGCCAGTGCAATTTCAAAATAAATCAAGACAATGCACTACAGACGACAAATCAAGATAATACACTCCAAAACAAGGACATGGAAAAAGGGAGAGAAGGCATGCGGTAGGTATAGTGGTAGATAGGTATAGTGGTAGGTAGGTAGGTAGGTAGGTAGGTAGTGCTGGATTGAGCCCGAGTGGAGTTGGGCCCAGTTGGGTTAGCTTAGACAGAAAATGGAGGGTGATTTCAAGTGATGGGGGGAAGATGGATGTGCTGCTCTCATTCTCCTCCCCCGCGTCTTCCTTCTCTTCTTTGGTTTCTTGTTCTTTCTCAACCGTGGTTTATCAGCAGGTTCTGTGGACAAAGCACAGCAAGTGACTGTCAATCATTCAGTCTATAGACATGGGCAAAGACACATGCAAAATGTTATCATACTCACAATCTCACAATGTACTTACACGCTCATTCAAACTGTAACAAATTGTAGCCCTCCCTCCGTCCCTTACACACTCCCTCACTCCCTCTAACAGGAGGATGCTACATAGGTGTTCCGCCAAGACAAAATAATAATAATGAGTAATGACTACGTCGACCCACACACAGACACCACACACACTCTACACAGTACAACACATAGCCAATGAAAAATAGGTGGGTAAACGCTGATCGCTGTTCACGGTGAGTAAAGTAACGCTCCCTATGCTTTGAGTGCATTTTCATGCAAACGGTCGGTAAACGTTCATGCAAAAAAAAAAAAAAGTGTATAAACGCATTTACCCTCCACTACATATGAGCTACTGTATACTCAACCTATCCATAGTCAACCCCTAGACCCTACCCCCATGTACTTGGGTACTTCTGAAAGAAAACATGTAAGTCATATGGTGAAAATGAAAATTCCACCTTGCCCATCAAAGGTGGGAGCTATAGCCTTATTGCTAGCACCTATCCAATCATTTTTTAGACTTATCTGATAATAGGTACAGTCACAGGCTGATAGGCAATGGCGCACACAGTCACACACACACACTCTTCACTGACTCACTGGCCTTTCTCTCTGAAAAACTAAACTAATAGAAAGGAATATCTGTCTTCGCTATTCTGCACTAACAACAGCTTCTCTCAGAATCAGTCAGTCAGTCGCCAGCAAGCCATCCAGCCAGTCAGTCAGTCAGATTAGGGCTGTGGCGGTCACGAAATTTCGTCAGCCGGTGATTGTCAAGCAAATAACTATCGGTCTCACGGTAGTTGACCGTTAATTAACATAAACACGTTTAGCATCTCCTGGCTTCCACACATAGCCTACAAGCCACTGATGCAGACCTTTGGAACATCTACATTTTAAAAAGTCTAATAAATCCATGTAATATAGCCTACACCTTCACAATAAATCCATTATTTATTTTAGACAGATCTAAAGAAGCATGATATGAAGAAAATGTAGTCTATTTCAGAAGAACAGAATAGCATACTCTGAGTTGTCCTTATGTTAGGTCCTGATCTGGCTACGCCAAATGGCTGTGGGCTACACTAGTTCATTTAGCAGACAAGATCTGCTTAGAATTCCGTGGCATTGTTTTATAGTATGAAGAATACAATTGAACAAAGCTGAATAAAATAGAAAGGATATTTTCTCCAAACGATTTGAGGGAGTGCGCACATGCGGCTATTCTGTGTTGAGCGGTTAACAAAGAAATAGGTATTCCTACATGCTTCATTTAAAGAAATTAATGTAACTTTAGTTGTTCTACAAACGTTGGGCTATATGTTTAGATTTTTAATACATTGTAAGGCTGCATGATGCAACTCTAATGATGATTTGAAAAAAGTCGCTTGAAAGGCATGAGCTCTGCTTTGTTTTTTTGCGCAGGCTATACACACTACATCAGTCACTCATTCACAATTTGACAAGCACATGATAATGCCTAGTATTTCACGGCGGCATCCCTTTGTGTGGTCGTAATGCACCCTAATAAAATCCTTGCCTTTTGCGACTAGTGGCCGTTGTGCCCTTCTCCCTGAGTGCTTGCCACTCCGAATCACCTCTCACATGGCTCTCCATCACGTGATCGGGTCTTTCTCACAAGTGAAGACCGACACATCAGGGATGCAAAGGATATTTCACTTCATCATCCCCTTTGTGTGGCCATAATGCACCCTAAAACATCCATGCCTTTTGCTGCCCTTCTCCCTGAGTGCTGCCTGAAGCACCTCTCATCTCACTCACACGGTTCTCCATCATGTGATTGGGTCTTTCTCACAGGCTACAAGTGAAGACAGATACATCGGGGACGCAACTGCGCGCATCCTTATCCAATTCCGAGGTGCATATTGAAGATATTGGAAGAACTGTCCACATTTACTTTTCGTCAGCCAACAAGTAGGCCTAATGAACAGCAAAAGCACTAGCCTATGTCAATCTACTATCCCGCATAGTACAAAAGTCGACCTGTTCTATTCTGTGCAATAAATACATATTCCAAACATAGTCTGGGACAGTTGTTGGATGCGATAGATCCTAAATGAATACAACAACTAGCATTAAAAAAAAACGTTTTTACGCAATATGGCTGACGCAACAGATCAGAACATTTAGCTTAAAATTTTGATAAATTATTATGCTATTTATTCACATTATAAGTGCAGCAATGCGCACATGGTAGTAGGCTATAAGTGCGAATGTTCCATTAGCGGAAAACACCATTATCAAAAGTGACTGCAAGATGGCCGGAGAAGATGGCTGCCGTTTTACAGCCCTCTAACCAATTGTACTATTATGTGTGTTTTTCCGCGTTATTTGTAATTTATTTTGTACATAATGTTTCTGCCATCGTCTCTTATAACCAAAAAGAGCTTCTGGATATCAGGACAGCGATTACTCACCTCGTATTGGACGAAGATTTTTTCTTCAACGAGGCGGCCGCGAAGGATATTATACAGACACCCGACAAGGCCCAAATCCCCGTCATTCGCGTGAGGAAGAGACGGAGATATCGCGGATGAAGATCGGGGTGCCTTGTAAGGATCCGACGGCGAGCGAGTAAACTGCCTCTTCCATCAATCCTATTAGCCAACGTTCAATCTTTTGAAAATAAAATGGACGATTTAAGATTACGGTTATCCTACCAACGGGACTTTAAAAACTGTAATATCTTATGTTTCACGGAGTCGTGGCTGAACGACAACAATGATAACATTCAGCTAGCGGGCTAAACGCTACATCGGCAGGACAGAACGGCCGACTCCGGTAAGACAAGGGGTGGCGGTCTGTGTATATTTGTAAACAACAGCTGGTGCACAAAATCAAATACTAAGGAAGTCTCGAGGTTTTGCTCGCCTGAGGTAGAGTATCTTATGATAAGCTGTAGACCACACTATTTACCAAGAGAGTTTTCATCTATATTTTTCATAGCTGTCTATTTACCACCACAAACCAATGCTGGCATTAAGATTGCACTGAATGAGTTGTACAAGGCCATTAATCAACAGGAAAACGCTCATCCAGATGCAGCGCTCCTAGTGGCCGGGGACTTTAATGCAGGGAAACTTAAATCCGTTCTACCTAATTTCTACCAGCATGTTAAATGTGCAACCAGAGGGAAAAAAACTCTAGACCACCTTTACTCCACACACAGAGACGCATACAAAGCTCTCCCTCGCCCTCCATTTGGCAAATCTGACCATAACTCTATCATCCTGATTCCTGCTTATAAGCAAAAACTAAAGCAGGAAGCACCAGTGACTCGGTTAATAAAAAAGTGGTCAGATGACGCAGATGCTAAGCTACAGGACTGTTTTGCTAGCACAGACTGGAACATGTTCCGGGATTCTTCAGACAGCATTGAGGAGTACACCACATCAGTCACTGGCTTCATCAATAAGTGCATCGATGATGTCGTCCCCACAGTGACCGTACGTACATACCCCAACCAGAAGCCATGGATTACAGGAAACATCCGCACTGAGCTAAAGGGTAGAGCTGCCGCTTTCAAGGAACGGGACTCTAACCCGGACGCTTATAAGAAATCCCGCTATGACCTCCGACGAACCATCAAACAGGCAAAGAGTCAATACAGGTCTAAGATTGAATCATACTACACTGGCTCTGACGCTCGTCGGATGTGGCAGGGCTTGAAAACTATTACAGACTACAAAGGGAAGCACAGCCGCGAGCTGCCCAGTGACACAAGCCTACCAGACGAGCTAAACCACTTCTATGCTCGCTTCGAGGCAAGCAACACTGAAGCATGCATGAGAGCACCAGCTGTTCCGGATGACTTTGTGATCACGCTCTCCGTAGCCGATGTGAGTTAGACTTTTAAGCAGGTCAACATTCACAAGGCCGCAGGGCCAGACGGATTACCAGGACGTGTACTCCTAGCATGTGCTGACCAACTGGCAAGTGTCTTCACTGACATTTTCAACATGTCCCTGACTGAGTCTGTAATACCAACATGTTTCAAGCAGACCACCATAGTCCCCGTGCCCAAGGACTCTAAGATAACCTGCCTAAATGACTACCGACCCGTAGCACTGACGTCTGTAGCCATGAAGTGCTTTGAAAGGCTGGTCATGGCTCACATCAACAGCATTATCCCAGAAACCCTAGACCCACTCCAATTTGCATACCGCCCCAACAGATCCACAGATGATGCAATCTCTATCGCACTCCACACTGCCCTTTCCCACCTGGACAAGAGGAACACCTACGTGAGAATGCTATTCATTGACTACAGCTCAGCATTCAACACCATAGTGCCCTCTAAGCTCATCACTAAGCTAAGGATCCTGGGACTAAACACCTCCCTCTGCAACTGGATCCTGGACTTCCTGACGGGCCACCCCCAGGTGGTAAGGGTAGGTAACAACACATCTGCCACACTGATCCTCAACACGGGGGCCCCTCAGGGGTGCGTGCTCAGTCCCCTCCTGTACTCTCTGTTCACCCATGACTGCATGGCCAGGCACGACTCCAACACCATCATTAAGTTTGCCGACGACACAACAGTGGTAGGCCTGATCACCGACAACGATGAGACAGCCTATAGGGAGGAGGTCAGAGATCTGGCCGTGTGGTGCCAGGACAACAACCTCTCCCTCAACGTGACCAAGACAAAGGAGATGATTGTGGACTACAGGAAAAAAAATAGGACTGAGCACGCCCCCATTCTCATAGACGGGGCTGTAGTGGAACAGGTTGAGAGCTTCAAGTTCCTTGGTGTCCACATCACCAACGAACTATCATGGTCCAAACACACCAAGACAGTCGTGAAGAGGGCACGACAAAGCCTATTCCCCCTCAGGAGACTGAAAAGATTTGGCATGGGTCCTCAGATCCTCAAAAAATTCTACAGCTGCACCATCGAGAGCATCCTGACTGGTTGCATCACCGCCTGGTATGGCAACTGCTTGGCCTCCGACCACAAGGCACTACAGAGGGTAGTGCGTACGGCCCAGTACATCACTGGGGCAAAGCTTCCTGCCATCCAGGACCTCTATACCAGGCGGTGTCAGAGGAAGGCCCTCAAAATTGTCAAAGACTCCAGCCACCCTAGTCATAGACTGTTCTCTCTGCTACCGCACGGCAAGCGGTACCGGAGTGCCAAGTCTAGGTCCAAAAGACTTCTCAACAGCTTCTACCCCCAAGCCACAAGACTCCTGAACAGCTAATCATGGCTACCCGGACTATTTGCACTGCCCCCCCACCCCATCCTTTTTACGCTGCTGCTACTCTGTTAAGTATTTATGCATAGTCACTTTAACTCTACCCACATGTACATATTACCTCAACTACCTCAACTAGCCGGTGCCCCCGCACACTGACTCTGCAACGGTACCCCCCTGTATATATAGCCTCCCTACTGTCACTTTATTTTACTTCTGCTCTTTTTTTTCTCAACACTTTTTTGTTGTTGTTGTTTTATTCTTACTTTTTTTGTCTAAAATAAATGCACTGTTGGTTAAGGGCTGTAAGTAAGCATTTCACTGTAATGTCTGCACCTGTTGTATTCGGCGCATGTGACCAATAAAATTTGATTTGATTTGATTTGATCAAAACATATAGGCCTATGGGCTAGGCTACATGAGGTGTGTGACTATGATTAGAAAAAAATCACCAAAAAAAGGCATTGTTTCTTATGCTGGGCATCATTCACAAGTGATAATATATAATTCACAAGTGATAAGCTAATATTGTCACCCATCAGACTATTATTGATTTAATCTTGTCTTTACATATACTAAATAATATATGTGTGAAATTTGTTTTGACTTAGAATGGATTATCATGCACCTGTATCGAAACAGGGGTAGCAGGAAAAAATACATGTCATCTCTGCACTTAAATAGCGAATGGAGGACGATTTTCCCGTGGTTCATTTTCATGCCAGCCAGGTAGGCTATACTCCTGTTATAAATATATGCAATGTGCTTAATATTAGGAAAGTTGAGAAATAAATATAGTAGGCCTAGGCTATAGAAAGCTGATGGGATCCTCCTCTTTTTAGTAGAGGCCATCACTCGGTTTTCTCGTGCAATTGCATAGCCTATAGAACTGTTGCGCAACATGAGCTCATGGGCTCTCATGATGTGTTTGATTAGATCTTCAATGACATTTGCATTGATGTCAGAGTGATTAGAGGGATAATAGAGTGCTGAGTACCAGGCAGTTAGCAAGTTTGGTAGGCTACTAATGACCAGCAGCAGCATCAGAACTTGGAGAAGCCTAATTACTGTGACTAAATGGTCACGTGGAATTGACTGCCTTCATGACTCATGACCGCCGGTGTGGCGGTAATATGGTCACCGCAATAGCCTGAAGTCAGATAGTAATTTATTAATTCAGTCAGTCAATTAGCCAATCTGCCAGATAGTCAGTCAGTCACATACTCATTCAGGAAATAGTCAGTCATTTAGTGAATCAGATATTAAGTCAATTATACACTTGTAATCAGTTAGTGAATCAGATACTAGGCAAGTTACATATTCAGTCAGTTACCGTTAGTAAGTCATCAATTAAATCAAATGGTAGAAGTTAACAGTACTGAATAACATGTTAAGATAAAACCATTCACAGTGCTTTGAACTCTACCACAACAGTTGGTTACATTACTGTGGGAAGAGAGAGAGACCATCAGGCCATTCACACATGTAAAGGTGACCTTGGCTGCAGTCAAAATGACTGGAGACAGTGATGATGATGACAGATGAAAAGGAGACGCCACACATCCCATTGGCTGAAGCGTGTGTTTGTGTGTGTGTGTGTGTGTAAGCCAATTTATGCTTGATCTGAAAATGTGGTTGGAGGCTCCGTATGGAGGGTGTGACGCAATTGTGGAGCCTCTGGAGGCATGCAGAGGCCAAATTGAGCTCCTTACCGCATCGCTGTGCGCCTCCCAAATCTTGTAAAAATGTGGAGTGCTCCTACTTCTGCAATGCCCCGACTTCTGCAGAGGCCGTATCGCAGTAAATGCTCTACGGCCACTGCAGACGTCGGATTGGCCATGCATAGGACTGTTGTGGTGACCGTATTATCGCCACACCGGCGGTCACGAGTCACGAAGGCAGTCAAATTTCACGTGACCGTTTAGTCATGGTAATTAGGCTTCTCCAAGCTCTGATGCTGCATTAGTATCCTACCAAACTTGCTAACTGCCTGGTACTCAGCACTCTATTGTCCCTCTAATCACTCTGACATCAATGCAAATGTTTTCGAAAATCTAATCAAACACTTCATGAGAGCCCATGAGCTCATGTTGCGCACCATTTCTATAGGCTATGCAGTTGCGCGAGAAAACAGAGTGATGGCCTCTATTAAAAAGAGGAAGATCACATCAGCTTTCTATAGGCTAGGCCTACTATATTTATTTCTCAACTTTCCTAATAATAAGCAAATATTAAGCACATTGATTCTCTTTATAACAGGAGTATAGCCTACCTGGCTGGCATGAAAATGAACCACAGGAAAAGCATCCTCCATTCGCTATTTAAGTGCAGAGATGACATGTATTTTTTCCCCTGCCCCTGTTTCGAGACAGGTGCATGATAATGGTCCATTCTAGATCAAAACAAATTTCATACATATATTATTTAGTATATGTAAAGACAAGATTAAATCAAGAATAGTCTGATGGTTGACAATATTAGCCTATCACTTGTGAATGATATATTATCAC
The DNA here is from genome assembly GCF_964263955.1 of Coregonus lavaretus. Taxonomy (NCBI): domain Eukaryota; kingdom Metazoa; phylum Chordata; class Actinopteri; order Salmoniformes; family Salmonidae; genus Coregonus; species Coregonus lavaretus. Next base: position 48,822,350 of record NC_139999.1, read on the forward strand.
TTGTGAATGATGCCCAGCTTAATGCAAGAAACAATGCCTTTTTCTTTGTTGACTTGTTCGTATCATAGTCACACACCTCATTTAACCTAGCCCATAGGCCTTTATGTTTTGATAAGGTTTGTATCACAACTAAAGTGGCCAAATAACTTCTTAAAATTACGCACATTAATCAGCTTTACAAGGGGTGTAGAGTCTAACTACCATACATAAGCAGCGCGTGAGTTTCAAGTTTGGGGAAGATCATTTTCACCATAGAAATGCACCTTTATAATAAAAGCATCACATGCATTATGGTATTTGCGGTCACTTTTGATACTGGTGTTTTCCCCTAATGGAACATTCATGCTTATAGACTACTGCCGTGTGTGCATTGCTGCGCTTATAATGTGAAGAAATAGCCTAATAGTTTATAAACATTTTAAGCTAAACGTTCTGATCTGTTGCCTCATTATGTAAAAAAGTATTTTTGATGCTAGTGGTTATATTCATTTGGGATCTATCGCATCCCACAACTGTCCCAGACTATGTTTGGAATATTTATTTCTCGCAAAGTATAGGTCAACTTTTGTACTATGGGGGATAGTAGATTGACATAGGCTAGTGCTTTTGCTGGTCGTTAGGCCTACGAAAAGTAAATGTGGACAGTTCTTCCAATATGTTCAATATGCACCTCAGAATTGGATAAGGACTTGCGCAGTTGCGTCCCCGATGTGTCTGTCTTCACTTGTAGCCTGTGAGAAAGACCTGATCACATGATGGAGAGCCGTGTGAGTGAGATGAGAGGTGCTTCAGGCAGCACTCAGGGAGAAGGGCAGCCAAAGGCATGGATTGTTTTAGGGTGCATTATGGCCACACAAAGGGGATGATGAAGTGAAATATCCTTTCTATTTTATTCAGCTTTGTTCAATTGTATTCTTCATGCTATAAAATAATATAAAATGCCACAGAATTCTAAGCAAATCTTGTCTGCTAAATGAACTAGTGCAGCCCACAGCCATATGGCATAGCCAGATCAGAACCTAACATAAGGACAACTCAGAATATGTTCTTTTGAAATAGACTACATTTTCTTCATTTCATGTTTCTTTAGTCCTGTCTAAAATAAATAATGGATTTATTGTGATGGTGTAGGCTATATTACATGGATTTATTGGACTTTCTAAAATGTAGATGTTCCAAAGGTCTGAATCAGTGGCTTGTAGGCTATGTGTGGAAGCCAGGAGATGCTAAATGTGTTTATGTTAATACAGATCCTTTTAGCGTTTGCGTGTCTGTCTGTGTGTGCGTGCATGCGTGAGTGTGCTTCATCACCATCCTACAGTCACACAGATTATCATCACCCATCTAAAGGAATGGACCTGAACACATGACATGCAATTACCCGACTGAGAATCATACATTAAGGAGATGGCTGTTCATTGGTTTCAGTATGGATTACATACTGTCGTGGTGTGACTGATAGAGTGTGTGTGTGTGTGTGTGTGTGCGTGTGCTTTTGTGTGTGTGTGTATTGGCTTGAGTGTTCTATTGTGCTCCTTGTCCTGAACGGGGCTGAATTCATCATATGAGTGGCGACAGACAGACAGGCACTCTCTCTTTTCCACTCCTCTGTCTTTTTCCTCTGTCATTGTGCTGTATTAATACCATCTGAAACCCATGAGAGACAAACAGTAACAGCAAACCTAGTCCACTTATTTCTGTTACATACAGTGGGCTCCAAAATTACTGGCACCCCTGACTGGCAATGCACCAACAATACTTTAAAAAAATATAAACAATATAATTATAGAGATAAACTCAAAATACCAACATGTGAGAAATACTGTACTATATTAATGTTCCAATGGAACCAACCAACTACTACTACAAAATAAATGTCACCAAAATTATTATATATATAATATATATATTATTGGCACTCCTCATTTAGTACTTAGTGCAACCACCTCTGGCAAGGATAACAGCAATGTTTGACAAGGGTAAGAAACACATTTGGAGGGATTTTGAACCATTCCTCTATGCAGATCCTTTCAAGATCCTTCACATTATTGGGTTTGCGCGTATCAACTGCCCTCTTTAACTCAGCCCACACATTTTTGATTGGATTGATTGATTGGATCCGGCGACTGAGATGGCCATGGCAGAACATTGATTTTGTTGTCACAGAACCATTTCTGTGTGGAACTTGAGGTATGTTTTGGGTCATTGTCTTGTTGGAATGTCCACCTACAGCCAAGTCCCAGCCTTCTGGCAGAGGCAACCAGATTGTCAGCCAAAATTGCCTGATACTTGGTGCAATTCATTATGCCATCAATCTTAACCAGTGCCCCTGGACCTCTGGAATTAAAACAGCCCCAAAACATCACTGACCCACCACCATATTTCACTGTGGGTATGAGGTGCCTCTCCTTGATGCATCTCTGTTTCGACGCCAAACATGCCGATGCTGTATCTGACCAAAACGTTCCATTTTGGTCTCATCTGACCAGAGCACCTTCTTCCAGTCATAATGTAAATGACATTTGGCAAACTCAAAGCGCTTGCGTCTGTGTCTTGGGGTCAGAAAGGGCTTTCTTCTGGCAACCCTTCCAAAGAGCCTGTGGTTGTGGAGGTGGCGTCTGATGGTGCTTTTTGAAACCTGGTGACCCCAAGACACCACCAAGTCCTACAATTCTTTCACAGTGATTCTAGGGGGCAAAATGCATTTGCGTCCTCTACCCGTGAGGTTTTCAACTGTTCCATATCTTTTAAAATGTTTTATAATTGCCCTAACAGTGCTCGGTGCTAAACATTTTAGCCATTTTGGGGGTGTTTTTGTATGTTTTAAGCTCGTAGTCTAGTTGTACTACCTAACAGCACAGTGACATGATGTTGTAGTGACCTACTCGCATTTGTAGAGAAACTTGTCTTTGTAAATACTCCTGGAGATCGGAGCCATTACCAGATTTATGAAGGTCTACAACCATCTGTCTCTTTTGAACTGGCAGTTCTTTTGTTTTCTTCATGGTGTTGGATGACAAAGGGATATTCCATGCGTGTTACCTCATTTTTATTCCCTAGTGAAACAGGAAGTGATGTAATGGCTCAACATAGTTCCTTAAGACTTAGATAAACTTTAATTTTGATAGATGTTATTTACAATAATCTTTAAGGGTGCCATTAATTGTGAAAACTTCATTTGGAGGACATTGATTTTTAATTCAATCAATAAATGATTTTGGTGGGTTCCATTGGAACATTAATATAGTACAGTATTTCTCACATGTTGGTATTTTGAGTTTCTCTATAATTATATTGTTTATATTTTTTAAAGTATTGTTTGTGCATTGCCAGTCAGGGGTGCCAGTAATTTTGGAGCCCACTGTATAAAGGGGCTTGGTATAAGGGGGCACTGTCTGCAATCTGTTGGCCATTTGTATCCTGTAGTGTTTATACACAGGCGCACACGCATGGATGCATCTAGAGATACGAATAAAATGGTTAAATTACGAGCCGAGTTGGCAACCTTCCCGCTAGCCATGATTGGCTGAGATAATGAGTGGGCTGGACATGCCAAGAAATCGAGTTTTGAAATCAGTGGAATTAGAGTATGATAGCTAAGGAGATAGAGAAAACACCTGTCTCTGGATTACATCTTCAAACTAAGGGCAACCATGGCATCCGTGACAGAGAGGGAGAAGCGTCCATCCATGAATACGGGTAAGATAGTCTAGCTAGCTACATTTTCAGATATTACACATTTCTAATTTTGTCAGAAAATTGTTTTCATTTCAAGTTAGCTAGGTAACTTTAGCTGGCTGGCTCGCTAGCTAACGTTACGTGTATGATCTGTGTAGTAATATTATTCGTATCTCAGAGCGATTTGCTTTGCTAGTTATAGCCTAATGTTAGCTAGCTAACATTGAACCTGGTTGGTTAGCTACCTGCAGATTCATGCAGGGTAGTAACGTCATGAGTTGGGATTATGGTTCATTGTTTAGCTAGCCAGCTACATGTCTTAACAAAAGACTCCACAATGCAAGTAACAATTTCAATAGAATGTTCATGATGTCAATGCAACAACTGTTGATAGACATAGCTCTGGCTATCTACTCCGATGTCAGAGCACTCTCGTCTGAGTGTGCCAGAGCGCAGAATAACTGACGAATTTACGAACGCTCAACACTCGTTGAATATCCAGCAACACAGCAACACAGTTGCAGTCACAAACGTTCTGGATAACATAAAAACAGCCTAACCAGCTCTGCTAGGGCGAGTAAAATGGTCAGAGTGAGCTGTTCTCTCATTTGTGTCTGGAAGTAGCTAGCAAGCTAGCCAACGTTAGCCAGTTAGCTTGGGTGATTGACTGCTGCTGTTAGGACAGAATGCTCGGATCAACCCTACTCATCAGCCAGAGCGTCCGCGCTGAACGCTCCGAGAGCGAAACGCTCTGAATTTACGAACTGACAATCTGACAACACTCTGAGTTTACAGGCGGGGCTATAGTTTAAGAGGGTGTGAACAATACTGAATGGGTGTACAAAGAAGAGCTCTCCAGTGGGTGTACCAAAACATTCAAAGGCCATTTTCTCAAAAGTGAGGTTACAAGTTTATCAACTTTCAAAGCAGAATTACTTTCCCATTGTTCCTCAACTGTAGTATATGATATACCATTTTCTAGCCCTGAGTTTTTTTATCCAATGTAAAAAACACAATTTCAAATTTTGCTACATCAGACCGAATCGAGCCGGTCGGTCACATATGTAGTTTAAGAAAAATTGTATCATAAAGGAACAACCACATCTATACCTACAGTCACCCTTGAATAACCTCATAGGCAACACTAACATAAAGCTATTCCGGAAATCCACAGAATCTCAAGGTCTCAACTCGCCACTCTCTTTTTATTCAACATCTATTCAGAAGTCCAGCTCACTTTCCTCCACCCTCACTTACTTTCATCTTTCTCTTTATTTAATCAGCCGAGGGCAGAGGTTTCTAAATGGGTGGGAGCCACTGGTGAGTTGTGTACAAATATTATTGGCTCATGGCTAAAGTCTGGCCCTATTCAATCAGACCAGCTATTCAGGTTACCTGGATGAGGCAAAAATGGTGGGTCGCAACGCAAACACAAAGAGACGCGTGTGCCCACACACACACCTGCAAGAGAATGTTCATATCCCCATAACTGTGACGTCTACACCATCCCCACCCCTGAATAACGCCAATTATTCTACATGCTAGTTCCGGCGTCCCACTTGCCCACCTAATGACAGTAGATACTGAGTGGCACTGGGAAACCCACTTACCCAGCTCCATACTACAGAGACACTCACGTTCGGTAAACTGTGTTGAAACGCTGTGTTCAGGAGAGAGGTGAAGGGTTAAGTGTGTGAAATAGACTGAGACGTTACCACCTGCAGCTGATGGGGTTTCAGATGCCTCACCGATAGAATTAGCATGCTTCATACGTGTTGTTTATGGTAGCCTTTGACTATGGAGGAGTTTTGCACACCTCTTGCTAAAGTTATGATTTTAAAAGGATGTTCTGGAATATGAGTTTTACTTTGCAGAGGTTGAGGCACGTGCACAAATATGCACAAACGCACGCACATGCACACACACCTGCCACAACCATCCTTGGGCAAGGTAAAACCAATACAGAGAAGAAAAACTGCACCTCTCCTACTGACACATAAAATAAGAACAACATACAAGACGCCTCCCCCCCAGCTTTCAGACAAGCGACGAGGAGACAAAAGACATGGCCGCTCTAGGGTTCATGTGAGGAAGAAACGATAAGCCACCGCCTTGGTCCACTGACATTTCCCTGTGACCCGCACCATGAGAAGGTCCCATATGCATGACAATGACCGACCGAAGGGAAGGTGACAGGAGGTAAGACGGGAAACTCTTGAAATGGTGGGCACATGAAGGGTCGTCACAGGATTGCCCGCTCTATCTTTTGTGGATGGAACGGAGAGAGGAGGGGACGGAGGAGGAAAGGGGGACAAGCACCTCATCATCACAGGTCTGTGACATAAAAGAGCACAGTGACAGGAAATGGGATGGACAGAGAGATGGAGAGAAAGATATGCGTAGAGAAAGGCATAAATACACAATTTGAGATCGTTACAGACATCGGACAGGCAAGCAGAAGCAGACAGACAGACAGACCAGACCAGCCCGACAGAATGAACTCAAAGAGGTCCACAGAATGGAGGAAACATCAATCAGACAAAGAGATGAAAAATAAGCATTTATTTTGTAGTAAGCCTCCTTTCAGCATGCCTCACAGTGAAGAAAGAGGCCACTTTAAAATATCTTCACAAACACTCCAAAGTAAAATTATCAAAAGAGCTCCAAAGCTGTCTGGAAAAGTTTTCAATGCTGAGAGAGCTTGGGTGTCGAGCGATATATTGTTGCCCACCACAAAAGCAGAAGATTGCTGTGTACAACGTTGCTGTTTCTCTCTAGTTGGATACATTTTGCTGAAAACAGTGCACTCTATGCAATATTTTTTATTTTTCTAGCACTTTAGCAAAAATAAAATAAAAAGTTAGTTTATTAAAACAACCTGATACGTCTACAACTCGTTTTTGTAACTCACTATCTGTATCACCAACAAAATGGCTGCCGCACATCACCCAATTGGGATCCACACTTTGTAGACACCAACTAGCTGACGCAGCTTGGCAGCCTTTTTGTGCCAGAATGCTCATCGCATATTGAGTTGGACAGGTGAGAAGTTTTTGGAACCCATTTCCAAAAAGGGATGATTAGATGGCATTGGTTTAAATGAGAGGGCTCAGATTAAGAATTTGGCTGGGGCAATTCATTTAACACCCCAAGTCTTTCCAACATAAGAATTGCTGCAGGTACGTTAATTGGCTGAAGACAGCTAGGACATCAATACAAGTTCTGTTCTGTAACACAGCACCATTTGCACCACAGTGTCCCCATCACAAAAACTGGTGAATGGAAAATGTAATTGAATTGGAGGGAACATTGACCTCTACCCAGCTACACCAGCAACCAATTAAGCCTCAGTGTTTATTTGGATAGCCTTCTAGGAGGGGTTTGAATGCTTAAACTATCAACAGAATATATGTTTGATTTGTTGGCAAGCAACAACTTTTCAGAGAACCATGGCTTTGCTCAGTATTTAGCTTATCACCATTCACCTGGAGGTGGAATACTGTTGATGAAAAATATGAACATCATTGCAAATAATGCCAGCAGAGCCCTGGCCCTGAAACTGAACCCCGAGGAACACCTTTTCCAACTTTTTTGAGGTAATTGTGCACTTGTTGACCTGGTAACTGCCGAAGAAAGGTAGAGTGGAAGATTTTCACTATCTTAGCTGACAACTTTGTTGCATGTGCTGTCACCATTTGATAGACAGTCTGTGCATAGTTAGTTCAGCATATACATCTTCTGTGGAGGACTATAAAAATAAAGTGTAACCATGAAAAAACAAAACAATGTATGCACTCACTAACTGTAAGTCGCTCTGGATAAGAGCGTCTGCTAAATGACTAATACATTTTTTTTTTTATATATATAAATAAAAGAATACAGCAGTTCTCCACTTGATCCCCCATCCAAGCATTAACCATGCCTGGTAGCCCGGGATGAGTCAGCAGTGTTTATTTCGTCAACAAAAATAGTGACAAAAATATTAGTCAAACACCTATTTTTCAGTGGCAATTGACGAGACTCTACCTGACTAAATAGACCCACAACAAACTACAACTAAACAAAAAATATTTTTCATTTCAGTTGACTAAAACGAGATGAGACAAAATTATCTCTGTGCAATATCTATGTAGGCTGAATTAGGAATTTACATGGCAGATAATTGTTATACAGTAATATATATATATATTATTATTACATATGTTTGTCATATTTCTGCTGTTGGGAAGAGAATAGGATGTTATGCAGAAACATGTGTTGGTAGGACATGGCTATGGTCTGTGGACATGGAAGTCAATGATTTATGTCTACTATAGGTTGATTAAGTGATAATGCCCGAGAAGCCGGTGTTTGGAGGATATATTAGCAAAGGTGTTGTTAGGCCTGAGACGAAGTTGAGGGCTGGCAAACCGTGCCAATATATCCTCCAAACACCGGCTTCGAAGGGCATTATCACTTTTATACAACGGGTTACCAACATATTCAAATAATGATTGACATATTTTCATAAAAAACGTTATTTTGATTAATTTATTCATACTATTTCATCCTTCCACAAGATATAGTGTCACGATCGTTTAAAGACTGGTCGAACCAAGGCGCAGCGTGATAAGCGTACATGTTTATTTACACAAATAAACACACGACAAAAACAACAAACGATACGTGAAGTCTTAAGGTACACACAACAAACCTATACGGCACAAGATCCCACAACCCACTAGTGCCAACAGGCTACCTAAGTATGGTCCCCAATCAGAGACAACGAGCTACAGCTGCCTCTGATTGGGAACCACACCGGCCAACATAGATCTAAACGATCTAGAACTAAACATAGAAAAACACAACATAGAAACTACACACCCTGACTCAACATTTAAGAGTCCCCAGAGCTAGGGCGTGACATATAGTCCCGACACAAATATAGGGTTGCTACCCAAGCCGGCTGGTCATTCATTCTATCGGTTCAGTTGCTAGAGACGCAACCCAGTTGTTCAGTCTTTTTGTTCTGTATCTATGGACGCAACCCAGTCGTTCGTTCTAAATGTTCCATTGCCATACTGGCTGGCAATGTTCTTATCCCTTGCTTGCTAGCTAGCCAACTACAGCTAACTTACAGTCACGTCAAAAAGATGCAGACAGAATAACAGCAAAGTAGCAGCATTTGCATTTGTTTAAGCTGTTTTCTAGAGAGATTTATTTGGATACATCTATAACAATGAGCTAATGAGGTGCGATTTCGCCTGGCATAGAAAATGTGCTCTTTTGTCAGGACACTGTTATTCAGAAGAGCTAGCCAACAACACAGCTAACACAATCACTTCAAACTGAAGCTGGAAAGACTGCAAACTAGCTGCACTTCGTTTTGTTGTACCTTTTTTCAATTTACATTTCTTTGTATATATCCATAAAAATGATGCCAGCTGATTCATGATTTTGACTGGCTGAGAAACGCTGCTTGACTGTTTGTCTCGTCCCGACTCCCAACATGTTCATTACTATGGGACAGCTGGAGATCGAATTTGAATATTGAAACAGTGTTGCAAATGTCAGAGAGACAGACAGCAAGGTTTATACAAATCTCCGCTGTTGAAAACTAAATGTTAGTCTAAAAGAAATGTGAGATAATGTCTCGATGCTTTTTATAGTGGAGATCAAGTTTATAAATTGCTTGGCTGGGCTGATGAGACAGAGTAAATAGGCATTTTAACGTCCTAGATTTAGCCGGTGGTAACTTGTGGAATAGACACCGGATGGAATGTGGATTTAACCAATCAGCATTCAGGATTAGATATAATGAGACAATACAAATGTGATGTGACTAAAATGAAAGGGCATTTAGTTGACTAAAATGGCCCACTGTTTTTGACAATAACTAGACGAAATCATAATTCAAATGACAAAAATGTGACTAAAACAATTATATTTTAGTCAAAATGACTAAAACTAGACAAAATAAAAAAAATTATACTGTGTGTCAGGGGGGCCTCCGACTGCCCACTCATTTGTCTTCATTAAGACAGACTGATGAGCAACTGTCAGAGGCATCTTTAATAGACCTCCCGCCCTTTCATCTCTCCTTCTATTCCTCCATCCCTTCTTCCTCCCAGGTTCCCACTGCTTCTCTTTTTTCCCTTTCCATCTTCATTACCTTCCTTTCAATACAGACCTGCTATTTCTTTCTCCCCTGACTTGTATATACTTTGTTCCAAATGCCACTGATCCCCCAGAAAATCATTATTTCCTCCACTCAATCACTTGCTATCCTCTTCCAAAAATGGATGAGAACGCAAGGGAGCTACCATCGGCAATGAAGATGGCCCAACTCAGGCATTACGCCATGTTGAAAATGGGGACAATTGGGTCTAAAGCTGAATGGCAGCTTGGTTACCCCAGGGGCCTGAGAGCCTGCACCTTAGCTCAGCGAACACGATAGCTTTAGCTAGCATACGCTGCTGAACCATTCAAATGAATGAGAACAGGAGACAGACTTATGAACCTAGCCTAGCCAAGGCGTAATGAGAATGTCTTGGTGGGTAGTGGAGCGAATCGGAGCTAATGCACTCACTAATGTGACAAAGTGTGGCGGGATACACAGCGGAAGAGGTTTTTATCAGGAGGGACGGATGGAGGGAGGGAAGGGGAGGAGAAGAGATTGATGAAAAGTGACAGAGGCAAGGAGGTCCAAGAAATGGTGGATCAGAGCTGGAGGACAAGTTGGGAAGGTGAGAAGGAGAGGAAATGGAGAACGACAGAGAAGAGGGAGAGTGAGAGAGAGATGATATGCAATGCAACATTGCTCTGAACTATTAAAACTTTGTATTAAGCCACAAACTTTGACAACACGCAGTAACAGTATTCTGCTGTGTAGTTCAGTTTAGAATATCAACATAGAAATCACTCTTATCTTCTCCCTAACCAAGGCATACATCCCCATAACATAACATCTGGGCTTACTCCACTGTCCAGATTGGTGAAAACCCCATCCATCTCCCATTACGATATGGTGAGTCAGTGAGTGAGTGGTTGGGATGAGAATCTCTACTTTTTCTCCCACAAGGGTCGTGTGGGCGCCAAGCCAATTCCTATTGGCTAACAGCCAGATAGGACGCCAGCAGCCAAGCTTTCAGTGCCAATACTCCTCCGCTCACTCATTCCCTCTTTCACTCATTCCATGAGGTGAGACAGAGTCAGAGACAGAGATTTCATCTTTGATTAGGGTTGAGGCCTCTCTCTCGATCTTAATTTCCCTCACTCTCTCTTTCACTTTCTTTCTCTCTCTGGTTCAATGTTATGCCAGATTGAATCGGAATTAAACTAGCGCCTTGTGTTAAACAGAAAACAGCATGCTTCTACTCCTTCAAAACACTCAATAACACAAACACACACACAGCCACACACACAGCCTTTTCACAAATACAACTACTCTCATCTCAATATCCAGAATGGGTCTTTTAATACAAGCTAAAAATGACTGATTGCCTTTTTTTTGTGTGCTATTCTTTGCTTTATTGTCAGTTTAAACTGTCAAAGGCAGTTTAAATGTGTCAAATGTTGTTTGTTTCTTTTATCTTTTTTCTGGAAGTAAATCAGTGTTTTTCAGTTCCAATAATAATGTGCAAATTGGTAGATTCATTATTTGGTTTTGATGGAAAGAAGTGGAGATATGAGCACTTTGAGGATGAACGCAATGTTGAAATGCTTTCTGAATAGCATTGGCTGAGAAAAGAATGCATTTCAAAAGCACAGAGTGCCAAAATGGATTTTACCATGCTAATAGCAGTGTCATTTCACTATCAAATTGTTCCAAAACACAGAGCACAGTTGGAGACTTCGAAGCGGCACATTAAAAATTGCTCAAATGATGCAAATCCATTTAAAGTAAACGATAAAGCGGCTTATTCATGAAGTTAATCGATTTGGTAAAATGTTGTTTTGATAATGCCTGTACCACAGTTCATTGTACTGACATGCTCTGTATTGACAATGCATCTCTAAGCTTTAACAACACTCCCAGTATTCAATAGTGTAACGCAACATTGGAAAACGCAACTAAAGAAACACTTCTTGGATTTTTAGGGAAAGGCACACTACGAAAGCATGATTTTATAATTGTTTGAAACATACATGGATAGAAAAGAGCTGATACACACAACCCTCCAGTGCATGCATACGCACAGCTGAAGTGCACCCCCCTCCACACACACAAACACCCCCCACGTCCCCGACCCACACACTGTTGCGTACCTTCTTGGCGGCTTGGATGCAGTCCATGTACTCCTTGGCCACGGTGGAGCAGTGGAGGGTCTGCTGTTGGTTCTCTCTGTAACAGTGTAACACCTGGGCCTGCAGCTCAGGACAGATAGACACCGCAGGTCTGGGCCTGCATGGGAAGACACAGGGACAGGGAGGGAGTAAGTGCCCTGTGTGGCTCAGTTGATAAGACTGTGGCACTAGCAATGGCAGGGTTGTGGGTTTGATTCCCGCTGAGGTCACATACACTGAGTGTACAAAACAGTATAGAGAGAAAGTGGAGTCGCAATTCAACGGCTCAGACACGAGACGTATGTGGCAAGGTCTACAGACAATCACGGACTACAAAAGGAAAACCAGCCACGTCGCCGACACCGACGTCTCGCTTCCAGACAAGCTAAACACCTTCTTCGCCCGCTTTGAGGATAACACAGTGCCACTGATGAGGCCCATTACCAAGGACTGTGGCCTCTCCTTCTCCGTGGCCGACGTGATTAAGACATTTAAGCATGTTAACCCCCGCAAGGCTGCCGGCCCAGACAGCATCCCTAGCCGCGTCCTCAAAGCATGCGCAGATCAGCAGGCTGGTGTGTTTATGGACATATTCAATCTCTCCCTTTCCCAGTCTGCTGTTCCCACATGCTTCAAGATGGCCACCATTGTTCCTGTACCCAAGAAAGCAAAGGTAACTGAACTAAATGACTATCGCCTTGTAGCACTCACCTCTGTCATCATGAAGTGCTTTGAGAGACTAGTCAAGGATCATATCACCTCTACCTTACCTGTCACCCTAGACCCACTTCAATTTGCTTAACGCCCCGATAGAACCACAGACGATGCAATCGCCATCACACTGCACACTGCCCTATCCCATCTGGACAAGAGGTTGGAGAGGTTGGTGCCATTGTGGAGAGGTTGGAGTCTGTTTGATTGAGTGTGTGGACAGGTGTCTTTTATACAGGTAACGAGTTCAAGCAGGTGCAGTTAATACAGGTAATGAGTGGAGAACAGAAGGGCTTCTTAAAGAAAATCTAACAGGTCTGTGAGAGCCGGAATTCTTACTGGTTGGTAGGTGATCAAATACTTATGTCATGCAATAAAATGCAAATTAATTTCTTAAAAATCATACAATGTGATTTTCTGGATTTTTGTTTTAGATTCCGTCTCTCGCAGTTGAAGTGTACCTATGATAAAAATTACAGACCTCTACATGCTTTGTAAGTAGGAAAACCTGCAAAATCGGCAGTGTATCAAATACTTGTTCTCCCCACTGTACATATGAGATGAGTAGTGCAAGATATGTAAACATTATTAAAGTGACTGGTGTTCCATTTCTTAAAGTGGCCATTGACTTCAATAGGCAGCAGCAGCCTCTAATGTGCTAGTGATGGCTATTTAACAGTCTTGATGGCCTGGAGATAGAAGCTGTTTTTCATTCTCTCTGTCCCAGCTTTGATACACCTGTACTGAGCTCGCCTTCTGGATGATAGCAGGGTGAACTGGCAGTGGCTCTGGTGGTTGATGTCCTTGATGATCTTTTTGGCCTTCCTGTGACATCGGGTGCTGTATGTGTCTTGGACGGCGGGTAGTTTGCCCCCGATAATGCGTTCGGCAGACCGCACCACCCTCTGGAGAGCCCTGCGGTTGCGGGCGGTGCAGTTGCCGTACCAGGTGGTGATACAGCCTGACAGGATGCTCTCAATTGTGCATCTGTAAATGTTTGTGAGGGTTTTAGGTTCCAAGCCGAATTTCTTCAGCCTCCTGAGGTTGAAGAGGCTCTGTTGCACCTTCTTCACCACACTGTCTGCGTGGGTGGACCATTTAAGTTAGTCGGTGATGTGTACGCCAAGGAACTTGAAGCTTTCCACCTTCTCCACTGCGGTCCCGTCGATGTGGATAGGGGGGTGCAACCTCTGCTGTTTCCTGAAGTCCACAATCATCTCCTTTGTTTTGTTGACTTTGAGTGAGAGGTTATTTTCCTGGCACCACACTCCCAGAGCCCTCACCCCCTCCCTGTAGGCGGTCTCGTTGTTGTTGGTAATCAAGCCTACTACTGTTGTGTCGTCTGAAAACTTGATGATTGAGTTGGAGGCGTGCTTGGCCACGCAGTCATGGGTGAACAGGGAGTACAGGAGGGGGCTGAGCACGTACCCTTGTGGGGCCCCTGTGTTGAGGATCAGCGAAGTGGATATGTTGTTTCCTACCTTCACTACCTGGGGGCGGCCCGTCAGGAAGTCCAGGACCCAGTTGCACAGGGCAGGGTTCAGACCCAGGGCCTCAAGCTTGATGATGAGCTTGGATGGTTCAATGGTGTTGAATGCTGAGCTATAGTCAATGAACAGCATTCTTACATAGGTATTCCTCTTGTCCAGATGGGATAGGGCAGTGTGCAGTGTGATGGCGATTGCATCGTCTGTGGATCTATTGGGGCGGTAAGCAAATTGAAGTGGGTCTAGGGTGACAAGTAAGGTAGAGGTGATATGATCCTTGACTAGTCTCTCAAAGCACTTCATGATGATAGTTCAGTTACCTTTGCTTTTCTTGTGTACAGGAACAATGGTGGCCATCTTGAAACATGTGGGAACAGCAGACTGGGAAAGGGAGAGATTGAATATGTCCGTAATCTACTACCATATCCCGTTCAAAGGCACTTAAATATTTTCTCTTGCCCATTCACCCTCTGAATGGCACACATACACAATCCATGTCTCAATTGTCTCAAGGGTTAAAAATCCTTCTTTAACCTGTCTCCTCCCCTTCATCTACACTGATTGTGACATCAATAAGGGATCATAGTTTTCACCTGGATTCACCTGGTCAGTCTATGTCATGGAAAGAGTGTTTTGTACACTCAGTGTATACTAAAATGTAGGCATTCTGTAAGTTGCTTTGGATAAAAGCGTCTGAGCAGTATTATAATTCTGACACACACGGAGGGAAAAGGCATAGTGTCGCTACCTCGCTTTCCAACCAAGGTGCACGAATAAAGGAGCAAACCGGAAATGTGACAGATATTGTACTTAACAACTCTTGGAGGACAATGGAAGATTAGAAGAAAAAGAGTTCTAGCTACATTATTAAATCCAATGTGTTTCAGTGTGTACCGTAGGCTTCATTTAATGACATTGAAATTCAAACTATCTGCATTGTCATGTCACATTGAATACAGAGGTGACAAAGGCAAAAAAGCAGATGGACCTCTATATGACATTTTGAAAGGCTTTAGGGGCACAATGCATACAAACGGAAGAGAATGCAAATGGAGCCCAGCTTATGACTGTACATCAGCCTCTGTCATTCTCCCTCTCTCCACACACACACTTACCCATGCTTAAACACACAATTACACACACAAAGGTGTGCTAATCCTACATGAGGGTAATCCTTGAGTGCTCTGTTGCTCATGGTAATTTACCTGCTATTGTGACAGAGCCCTCACAAGTAGTACACCAGGAGGATAGAGATACACACGGCAGCTCTCTCTCTCTCTCTCTCTCTCTCTCTCTCTCTCTCTCTCTCTCTCTCTCTCTCTCTCTCTCTCTCTCTCTCTCTCTCTCTCTCTCTCTCTCTCTCTCTCTCTCTCTCTCTCTCTCTCTCTCTCTCTCTCTCTCTCTCTCTCTCTCTCTCTCTCTCCATTTGAAAGTGGAATTTACAAACTTACTAAGCCTTTTTAAACCTTGAATACACAAAAATTAGCATTTTCTGTTGCGCAGGACAATTCTCTGAGACAACAGTCATCAAATTAAGATAGTACACGTTTGCTGTATTTCACAGTCACATTTACCTGGTGTTGACTTAAAAATTACATAATAGAGGTAAATAATTAAATATCAGAAAGTAACCATCATTATCTTGGTAAATACCAGGCGAATGCCAGCCGTAAACAGATCTATATGAAAATGTTCATTATTCCATATGTGCTGCAGGCTTGTTCATAGCGTGTCTAATTTAATGAGTGAGCCATCCAACCAGTGTTCTATTTGACGAGGAGACGCATGACTTCATTTGACATGACTGCCCATTCTGGGGAACTCTGACCGGGTTGACATGCACACACGCTCACACCCACAAACGCTGCCCTCCCGCCACCCCATACTGTAATTACAGAACTATGCATATTTTACAAAATAATGAGCTTGGAAGTCCCTGACCACACTGACAGATAGTGTGTGTGTGTGTGTGTGTGTGTGTGTGTGTGTGTGTGTGTGTGTGTGTGGAGGATAGCAAGATTATTCATGAACAGGGAAGTGCAAACATCCAGAAAGAGAAAAAGAGAGACAGTGATGATGTATGGAACAATGATAAATAACCCTCACAGCCCAACACGAACAAACGGTAACCCTGGCAACCATTCAGCGGACTCCTTTTTACTCTCCGCACCCCAGAACACCATGTGACACACTTCCATAGCGAAGACACCTGGTGTGAATATTAGCCATGACGCCTTTTGACATGCACTAACAGTCATTCGGTGTAACGAGCTGGGAGTAGTCCTATGACAAGGTGTTATCGAGGTCATGATTCACACATCATTATTGATAGACTGCACCAGCTAATGGAGTTTAGATTAGAGAGCTGGGCTGTCTCCTCTGAAATAGCCCCTGGCATTATTGCTGGCTACACACATGTTGATTCATGACCATATGAATCATACAGTATATGCTCATATAATGTTCATATATCACTTGAGAGAGTTCTTTATGGCTAGCAGCTTCAACTGAGACACGCTATGTGTTGGATTTGTGCAGGGTTGAATTGCTTTCACTCAGTGCAAACAAGCAATATATTACTGTCTATGGCATCATCGAAAGTGCTATTTGATTGTATTTGGCCATCTATAAAAAGTCTACATTCACATTACATACAGCGCATTCGGAAATTATTCAGACCCCTTGACTTTTTCCACATTTTGTTACGTTACAGCCTTATTCTAAAATTGATTAAATTGTTTTTTTTCGCCTCATCAATCCACACGCAATACCCAATAATGTTGTTGTGTGCAAATGCATTAAAAATACTAAACTGAAATATCACATTTAAATAAGTATTCAGACCCTTTACTCAGTACTTTGTCGAAGCAGCTTTGGCAGTGATTACAGCCTTGAGTCTTCTTGGGTATGATGCTACAAGCTTGGCACACCTGTATTTGGGGAGTTTCTCCCATTCCTCTCTGCAGATCCTCTCAAGCTCTGTCAGGTTGGATGGCAAGCTATTTTCAGGTCTCTCCATTGAGAGACCTGGAGGTTGTCGGGGACTCCAGCCGCCCTAGTCGTGGACTGTTCTCTCTGTTACCGCACGGCAGGCGGTGCCGGAGTGCCGGGTCTGGGTTCAGAGGGTTTCTTGACAGCTTCTACCCCCAAGCCATAAGACTCCTGAACAGACTATTTGCATTGTCGGCGCATGTGGCAAATAACATTTGATTTGATTTGATGTTCAATCAGGTTCAAGTCCGGGCTCTGGCTGGGCCACTCAAGGACATTCAAAGACTTGCCCCGAAGCCACACCTGCGTTGTCTTGGCTGTGTGATTAGGGTCGTTGTCCTGTTGGATGGTGAACCTTCACCCCAGTCTGAGGTCCTGAGCTTTCTGGAGCAGGTTTTCATCAAGGTTCTCTCTGTACTTTGCTCCGTTCATCTTTGCCTTGATCCTGACTAGTCTCCCAGTCCCTGCTGCTGAAAAACATCCCCACAGGAGGATGCTGCCACCACCATGCTTCACCGTAGGGATGGTGCCAGGTTTCATCCAGACGTGATGCTTGGCATTCAGGCCAAAGAGTTCAATCTTGGTTTCATCAGACCAAAAAATCTTGTTTCTCATGGTCTGAGAGTCCTTTAGGTGCCTTTTGGCAAACTCCAAGCAGGCTGTCATGTGTTTTTTTACTGAGGAGTGGCTTCCATCTGGCCACTCTACCATAAAGGAGTTCTGCAGAGATGGTTGTCCTTCTGGAAGGTTCTCCCATCTCCACAGTGAATTTACCACAAGTGGACTCCAATCAAGTTTTAGAAACATCTCAAGGATGATGAATGGAAACAGGATGCACCTGAGCTCAATTTCGAGTCTCATAGCAAAGGGTCTGAATACTTATGTAAATAAGGTATTTCTGTTTTATATTTGTAATAAATTAGCAACATTTTCAAAAAACCTGTTTTCGCATTGTCATTATGGAGTATTGTATGTAGATTGCTGAGGATTTGTATTTATTTAATCCATTTTAGAATAAGGCTGTAACATATCAAAATGTGGAAAAAGTAAAGTGGTCTGAATACTTTCCGATGGCACTGTACATGTAGTCAACCTGTTACCTACACAGACCCAAATCAAACCTATTCCTCTATTTCTATCTCCGGTCTTGTGCATCTACAGGTGGCGGCCATTTTGTTCCAATCACCCCTCAGATAAGGTCAAAACGTAGCCACAGGCTAGCACCACAGAGATAAGAAACTCTTGCTTTTTCTTTAGAATTCACTGCATTGGCTGCAAAGGACAGCTTTATAACAGGACGGTCATGTTAATAAAGGAATCTGAAGCAGAAAATTGCCTTTTCTAATCTGCTGCAACTGCCTTGTTTGAGTGAAATTAAAGGTGAGGTCTTATTAGAAAAACATTAGCCGTGCTACTTTGTTAGCCAAGTTTTGGAGGGAAAAACACACATTCCAATTGTTCCTGCTCGTCATGGTTTGCATCTGTAAGCATATCGCGGAGAGAGAATTACGCTCTAATCATTAAAGCTTCCCATTATTTTAGCTCTTTTTCTCCGAATCGGGGGTTTATGAAGAAAGCATGACTGGCAAGCCATTGCAGAGACTATGTGGGAATAAAGTAATATAAAGAAAAAGAAGAAAGCAATAAGAAGGGAGGGGATGATAACGGTGTAGCATTTCCTATTCTCCGCGCATGAGAGGGAGAGAGCGAAGGTATTAATGTGTGCTGTCATGGATTTCAAGTCTTCAAAAACAGTGAATTTGATGAAGAGTGAAAGTAGAGCTGAACTCACAGTAGCCTAGACTACAGCTTGTAGCCTAAGGGTTGTGGCTAAGTTGGGATGAAAACGGTTGAAAGTACCCATATAGTATACACATACCATTTTATAATGGAACCAATGGAATAGTCCCAAATGGGAACACTCATGACACTACACAGACACTACACCACAATACAGCTTTGTGACATGAAATTGAGCTGAGAGGAAGAGCGAGGGCCTCCGCAAGTTCCCCACTGTTAACTATCTTTGTGTGTGCGTGCATGCGAGAGTGCATTGCGTTCTCGGTCTCTCCAACGCACTCTCTCTCTCTGCGTTTGAATTGTTCTTGCTTTCCAGCTCTCTTTTCTGCTCTGGTCTCTTTCTTGCTTCTTCTCTCTTTTTGTTTCCCTCTGCCTGTCCCTTCTCATCTGGCATGCTCTCCATCCCTCTCTCCCTCTATTCCTCTTTACTAGGTGTGGGCTTGGTAATGACACATTATCTGGTGTCAATTTCTGCTACTCTTGATTATCTTCTTCATCTTAAGCTGAAACATTAGTGGATGGAGGAATTTTGCGTGTGGGGGGGGGGGGGGGGGGGTGGGGGGGGGGTCAACAGTGCTAAAAACCTTTCGCCTGGCTCAGACCCAAAACAGCTACTAGGTCATGGGATGATTTATTGCGAGTTTAACAAATCCTCTTACACAACTTTTCACCCCAAGGAAGTTAATATGATGCACTAGATGAACTTTGTATTACAGGTTAAGACTTGTTCCACATGGGCATCTGAAGACGAGGAGCGAATTTTCGTCAGTATCTTTGCAAGGGACATCACCAGGACCGGGCTTTCTGGGATTTTTATTTTGGGTTAGCCCTGAATCTTTTGCGCTGTTGTGATGGTGTACATTTTTTTATAGCTAAAACCATTATTCTCTTGTAATTGTAGGCTACTTGCTGATAGATTATTTTAAATATTATTGGAACAGTAGGCCTACCTACACAATAACCTCATATGGGGTTACTGACCACAACCCATTGAATTAATAATAAGTAGTGTTGATTATTTGGCCTTGGGGAGAGCACAGCGCGGGAAGGGGTGCTGGAAGTGCTGTAGATAAATTGAAATACATTTGCTACATTTTATAATTACTCCTGTCTGTACAGAAATAAATGAAATCATTAAACCTACTAAACCAGAAAGCATTATTTATCCACAGAGGATCAATAGCTTCTTTTAAGAAATTGCAGTGGATTGTGTTTTATCACATCACAAGCGCATATAGGCCTACAGTTATAGGCAGCCCGCACGTCAAATATCAAACAGCTGATTGTTGAGTTGTGGCTGTCAATGTGGCTCTGGTGACGCTCCTGATCTATGCTGTCAACTATGGCTGATGTTAAACCATGTTCACACAGTCTTAGTTTCTATCACACAGTGCCATTTTGAAAACCATATCACGAGCTGGTATTGGGATCACACCAGCACACTTTCAAATTACTTATGACCACAATTTTACTTAAAGTTAATCAACCAAAGAAATGTTTGAAAATGAATCAAATGTCATTTGAAATACGAACAGCAAAAAAAAGGCTAAATCAACTATGAGCAATCTGAAAAACCAAGGCAGGGACATGCCAAGTGAAATGAGTAGGATCAAATGAGGCCCCATTTTGAAATGGCAATTAATTCAACACTTACTAATTGCACACATATTAAATTACAGGCCAGTCCTCTAGGGAGGATTCTATTCCAGGAACTGAAATGGCTCATCGGAGATAAATATATTGGAGATAAATATATTTATAAAATGTAATATTTAACACAACAGGAAAATATAAACTGAGAGACAGATTACCCTCCTCCTAGGCTATTACCTCACATAGAAATATGTCGTTGAGGAGAGATGTCATTTACGGGAAGACTAAGTTTAGGAGGAGTAGGTGAGTGTGGGTGGCAAGATGGGTGAGGGGCTGAGACATAGGGTTTTGTATGGAACTTATAAAGGAAAGATTGAGGCTTAAAAAGCCTGAAGAAAACACAGAGGAGAGAAGCAAGCTGAATGAATGATGCAGCTTTCGTCAGATTTGTGAGAATCAGCACTCCTACCCAGAAACGAAAAGAAAAGCATTCTGGTTATTCTGATTCACTCTCTCTTTTCAAGGAAAATAATGACTGGTGATGCTAGGTAAAGACGGTAGGGGAGCGGCATAAATTGGTAGTATCTAGATACTGACAGTACCAGCGTGGTGGCAATCACTGGCAGAATAGAAATGCCCTGGTTTTTTAACAGGTGGCTGTTTCTGAAAAGCACTGTCCAAAGCATGACTGTTCCTTCCAATCTCCATCTCCATCACTGTCCCTTTTCTAAGTAAATATTTCAACCATTCTTCACTTTACATTGGGAAATAGAAAATAGTGACCGTCTACCAATAAATTGGCCACCAATGGTCTTGAACAACATAGATAAGAAGTAGCCCTTTGTTAAAATGGGTGGCAATATTTCACATACCTGAGGTGAAATAAGAATGACACACATATATGTTGCTATGATAATACATTATGAACAGCAGGAATTAGCCACTTAGCATTCTCTAAATGTCACTAGTATTGTTCAATTTCTGCAATAGCACGCCCTATTAATTTCTTGAACCCATTCTCCTT
>NC_139999.1:48844098-48901332 GCF_964263955.1 Coregonus lavaretus
GAGAGAACAAGAGAGAGAGAGAGAGAGAGAAGAGAGAGAAGAGAGAAAGAGAGAAAGAGAGAGAGAGAGAGAAAGAGAGAAAAGAGAGAGAGAGAGAGAAAGAGAGAGAGAGAGAGAAAGAGAGAGAGAAAGAGAGAGAGAGAAAGAGAGAGAGAGAGAGAGAGAGAGAGAAAACACAACACACACACACACACACAGAGACCTCTTATCAAACGATCAGAAGGCCCAGAGTTAAGCCAGAGTCAAATATTGATTCAGGAAGATCAGACAGCAATTAGCTGTAGGATTTCTCCACTAATCTGTGTGTGTGGCTCGGCCTTGTCACTGGAGAGAGACTGACTTGATCAAGACATCAAGTCTGTGCAGGTTTATGCGTGAGTGTGTGTGTGTCTGTGGCAAGTGCTGTCTGATTGTTGTTGTTTGCATGCATGTGGAAATCAACGGAAGGCTATGAGGGAGAGAATTTGCTTATGAAAGCAGCAAGTATTCAGAACCAGGAACCATATTCTTCTCGTCTTACTGGTTAGCAATTTTCACCAGGCAGGTACAATATAATAGAATGCAAGTAGGGATGGGCATATGATGGCGGGAGGGAAGAAAGAATGAAAACAAAGGAAATAAATAAAAAAGGAGAAGAAAATGAAGCAGCGGTAGTTGCTGGGGAAAGTAGAGTGAACACTGGCGCAAAATACAGTATTTTTAATGAACAGTATCCAAATCACTCTCTATTCCTCTCTCTCTCTTTCTCTTCCTCTCCATATCTCCCCCTCATCCACAGGCAGGTCAGCGCTGAGGAAAGAAAGTGAGTGAGAGGGACTGCAGGGTGCCGCAGAGCAGAGAAAGATAGAGTCCTCTCCTCCTCTCCCAATCATTCTCTCATTCCGTCAAGCATGGCGTCATGAGCCTCCCGAGTGGCGCAGCGGTCTAAGGCACTGCAACACAGTGCTGAGGCACCACTACAGCCTGGGGTTCGATCCCAGGCTGTGTCAAAGCCGGCCGTGACCAGGAGCCCCATAGGGCGGCGCACAATTGGCCCAGCTCCGTCCAGGTTAGGGGAGGGTTTGACCCGGGGGCTTTCCTTGGCTCATCACGTTACAGCGACTCCTTGTGGCGGGCCGGGCGCCTACAAGCTGACTTTGGTCGTCAGTCGAACGGTGTTTCCTCCAACACATTGGTGCGGCTGGCTTCCGGGTTAAGCGATCAGTTTGTTAAGAAGCAGCGCGGCTTGGCGGGTCATGTTTCGGAGGACGCATGTCTCGACTTTCGCCTCTCCTGAGCCCGTTGGGGAGTTGCATCGATGAGACAAGATCGTAACTAGCAATTGGGGAGAACAAGGGGGTAGAATTACAACAACAATGTTTATGAGACCAAAGAGAGATGGTGATTATGTGGCCAGGGAAAGATGGAGATCCAAACAACTTCAAATACAGGCAAAAGGACATGATATACACATGCGTGTACATCCTTAAAAATCACATTTGCCGTTTCACATGTAAAACAACTCCACATATAAAAATCAAATTTGCAGTTTCATATGTGAAAACTCATATGTGATTGTTTTTCACATGTGAACTTGCAATTCCAGATGGGAGCGGCCATTTGTATTGTCTGTGTATTGTATGTTGTTGTTTACTGTATATATACAGTACCAGTCAAAAGTTTGGACACACCTACTCATTCCAGGGTTTTTCTTTATTTTTACTATTTTATACATTGCAGAATAATAATGAAGACATAAAAACTATGAAATAACACATATGGAATCATGTACTAACCAAAGAAGTGTTAAACAGATTCTTCAAATAGCCACCCTTTGCCTTGATGACAGCTTTGCACACTCTTGGCATTTTTTCAACCAGCTTCACCTGGAATGCTTTTCCAACAGTCTTGAAGGAGTTCACACACATTCTGAGCACTTGTTGGCTGCTTTTCCTTCACTCTGCGGTCCAACTCATCCCAAACCATCTCAATTGGGTTGAGGTCGGGTGATTGTGGAGGCCAGGTCATCTGATGCAGCACTCCATCACTGGAGGTGTGTTTTGGGTCATTGTCTGGATGAAAAACAAATGATAGTCCCACTAAGCGCAAACCAGATGGGATGGCGTATCGCTGCAGAATGCTGTAGTAGCCATGCTGGTTAAGTGTGCCTTGAATTCAAAATAAATCACTGACAGTGTCACCAGCAAAGCACCCCCACACCATCACACCTCCTCCTCCATGCTTCATGGTGGGAAACACACATGCGGAGATCATCCGTTCACCTACTCTGCGTCTCACAAAGACACGGCAGTTGGAACCAAAAATCTCAAATATGGACTCATCAGACCAAAGGACAGATTTCCACCGGTCTAATGTCCATTGCTCATGTTTCTTGGCCCAAGCAAGTCTCTTCTTCTTATTGGTGTCCTTTAGTAGTGGTTTCTTTGCAGCAATTCGAACATGAAGGCTTGATTCACGCAGTCTCCTCTGAACAGTTAATGTTGAGATGTGTCTGTTACTTCAACTCTGTGAAGCATCTATTTGGGCTGCAATCTGAGGTGCAGTTAACTCTAATGAACTTATCCTCTGCAGCAGAGGTAACTATGGGTCTTCCTTTCCTGTGGCGGTCCTCATGAGATCCAGTTTCATCATAGCGTTTGATGGTTTTTGCGACTGCACCTGAAGAAACTTTCAAAGTTCTTGACATTTTTCGGATTGACTGACCTTCATGTCTTAAAATAATGATGGACTGTCATTTCTCTTTGCTTATTTGAGCTGTTCTTGCCATAATATGGACTTGGTCTTTTACCAAATAGGGCTATCTTCTGTATACCACCCCTACCTTGTCACAACACAACTGATTGGCTCAAAAATATTAAGAAGGAAAGAAATTCCACAAATTAACTTTTAACAAGGCACACCTTTTAATTGAAATGCAACCTCATGAAGTTGGTTGAGAGAATGCCAAGAGTGTGCAAAGCTGTCATCAAGGCAAAGGGTGGCTACTTTGAAAAATCTCAAATCTCAAATATATTTAGATTTGTTTAACACTTTTCTGGTTACTACATGATTCCATATGTGTTATTTCATAGTTTATAATATAGAAAATAGTAAAAGTAAAGAAAACCCTGGAATAAGCTGGTGTATCAAAACTTTTGACTGGTACTGTGTGTGTATATACAGTATCTCACAAAAGTGAGTACACCCCTCACATTCTTGTAAATATTTGAGTATATTTTTTTCATGTGACAACACTGAAGAAATGACACTTTGCTACAATGTAAAGTAGTGAGTGTACAGCTTGTATAACAGTGTAAATTTGCTGTCCCCTCAAAATAACTAATCACACAGCCATTAATGTCTAAACCGCTGGCAACAAAAGTGAGTACACCCCTAAGTAAAAATGTCCAAATTGGGCCAAAAGTGTCAATATTTTGTGTGGCCACCATCATTTTCCAGCACTGCCTTAACCCTCTTGGGCATGAAGTTCACCAGAGCTTCACAGGTTGCCACTGGAGTCCTCTTCCACTCCTCCATGACGACCTCACGGAGCTGGTGGATGTTAGAGACCTTGCACCTTCTGTTTGAGGATGCCCCACAGATGCTCAATAGGGTTTAGGTCTGGAGACATGCTTGGCCAGTCCATCACCTTTACCCTCAGCTTCTTTAGCAAGGCAGTGGTCGTCTTGGAGGTGTGTTTGGGGTCGTTATCATGTTGGCATACTGCCCTGCGGCCCAGTCTCCGAAGGGAGGGGATCATGCTCTGCTTCAGTATGTCACAGTACATGTTGGCATTCATGGTTCCCTCAATGAACTGTAGCTCCCCATTGCCGGCAGCACTCATGCAGCCCCAGACCATGACACTCCCATCACCATGCTTGACTGTAGGCAAGACACGCTTGTTTTTGTACTCCTCACCTGGTTGCCGCCACACACGCTTGACACCATCTGAACCAAATAAGTTTATCTTGGTCTCATCAGACCACGGTTCCAGTAATCTATGTCCTCAGTCTGCTTGTCTTCAGCAAACTGTTTGCGGGCATTCTTGTGCATCATCTTTAGAAGAGGCTTCCTTCTGGGACGACAGCCATGCAGACCAATTTAAATTTTTAAATTTTAGTCATTTAGCAGACGCTCTTATCCAGAGCGACTTACAGGAGCGATTAGGGTTAAGTGCCTTGCTCAAGGGCACATCGACAGAATTTTCACCTAGTCGGCTCGGGGATTAGAACCAGTGACCTTTCGGTTACTGGCACAACGCTCTTAACCACTAAGCTACCTACCTGCTGTTGATGCAGTATGCAGCGTATGGTCTGAGCACTGACAGGCTGACCCCCCACCCATCAACCTCTGCAGCAATGCTGGCAGCACTCATACGTCTATTTCCCAAAGACAACCTCTGGATATGACGCTGAGCACGTGCACTCAACTTCTTTGGTCGACCATGGCGAGGCCTGTTCTGTGTGGAACCTGTCCTGTTAAACCGCTGTATGGTCTTGGCCACCGTGCTGCAGCTCAGTTTCAGGGTCTTGGCAATCTTCTTATAGCCCAGGCCATCTTTATGTAGAGCAACAATTCATTTTTTCAGATCCTCAGAGAGTTCTTTGCCATGAGGTGCCATGTTGAACTTCCAGTGACCAGTATGAGGGAGTGTGAGAGCGATGACACCAAATTTAACACACCTGCTCCCCATTCACACCTGAGACCTTGTAACACTAACGAGTCACATGACACTTGGGAGGGAAAATGGCTAATTGGGCCCAATTTGGACATTTTCACTTAGGGGTGTACTCACTTTTGTTGCCAGCGGATTAGACATTAATGGCTGTGTGTTGAGTTATTTTGAGGGGACAGCAAATTTACACTGTTATACAAGCTGTACACTCACTACTTTACATTGTAGCAAAGTGTCATTTCTTCATTTCTCAAATATTTACAAAAATGTGAGGGGTGTACTCACTTTTGTGAGATACTATATATATATATATAAAAGGGATGTTTCTTTTTTTGCTGAGTTTATATATATATATATATATATATATATATATATACAGTGGGGAGAACAAGTATTTGATACACTGCCGATTTTGCAGGTTTTCCTACTTACAAAGCATGTAGAGGTCTGTAATTTTTATCATAGGTACACTTCAACTGTGAGAGACGGAATCTAAAACAAAAATCCAGAAAATCACATTGTATGATCACCTACCAACCAGTAAGAATTCCGGCTCTCACAGACCTGTTAGTTTTTCTTTAAGTAATTAATTTGCATTTTATTGCATGACATAAGTATTTGATACATCAGAAAAGCAGAACTTAATATTTGGTACAGAAACCTTTGTTTGCAATTACAGAGATCATACGTTTCCTGTAGGTCTTGACCAGGTTTGCACACACTGCAGCAGGGATTTTGGCCCACTCCTCCATACAGACCTTCTCCAGATCCTTCAGGTTTCGGGGCTGTCGCTGGGCAATACGGACTTTCAGCTCCCTCCAAAGATGTTCTATTAGGTTCAGGTCTGGAGACTGGCTAGGCCACTCCAGGACCTTGAGATGCTTCTTACGGAGCCACTCCTTAGTTGCCCTGGCTGTGTGTTTCGGGTCGTTGTCATGCTGGAAGAACCAGCCACGACCCATCTTCAATGCTCTTACTGAGGGAAGGAGGTTGTTGGCCAAGATCTCGCGATACATGGCCCCATTCATCCTCCCCTCAATACGGTGCAGTCGTCCTGTCCCCTTTGCAGAAAAGCATCCCCAAAGAATGATGTTTCCACCTCCATGCTTCACGGTTGGGATGGTGTTCTTGGGGTTGTACTCATCCTTCTTCTTCCTCCAAACACGGCGAGTGGAGTTTAGACCAAAAAGCTCTATTTTTGTCTCATCAGACCACATGACCTTCTCCCATTCCTCCTCTGGATCATCCAGATTGTCATTGGCAAACTTCAGACGGGAACTTGTTTCTGTGGAACTTGTTTCTGTGGAACTTGTTCAGTTTATGTCTCAGTTGTTGAATCTTGTTATGTTCATACAAATATTTACACATCTTAAGTTTGCTGAAAATAAATGCAGTTGACAGTGAGAGGACGTTTCTTTTTTTGCTGAGTTATATATATATATATATATATAAAATTAATAAAAAGATCCACGTGAAAGTGAGATTTTCACGTGTAAATGTTTCACATATAAAACTGCAAATTCGATTTTTACATGATTGTTTTTTACATGTGAACTTGCAATTCCACAAAAAAGTTTAAATCAAACATTTAATCTAATGTTTGTAAACAAAGTAAATGTAAACAAACACTGTATAGCCCAAAAACATGGTTAAAACTATAATTTTGATATCATGGAAGTTCAGTCCTTGCATCCATAGCGCAGTCTATGGATTTGAGAGTGGTTGTATTTTCCAGCCCCATCCCTCAGCTTTTTACCGAAACTGTGGCGGGGAGACACTTTGTTAATGATTCAATTAAGGATTGCTGCTTTAAACACCTTCAATAGAGTAATAGTGTTATTATATGTTGCAATCCTCTAGTGAGTGAGTTACTTTTGTGGCAATAATATCAAGCAAAACTTCTGAAGTCGAGAACAAAATTATTATTATTGGTAACAGAAATAATTATATTGAAAGCAATACATAAACCATAGCAGTGTCCGAAAACCACGTGTTTGACTCGTGAAATCTTTCACGTGATTTGTTCACACGTGTTCGAAATATATTTCATATATTTTTTTTGTAAGGGTGTGTACACGTACGTGTGCATGTGTGTGTGTGTGTGTGTGTGTGTGTGTGTGTGTGTGTGTGTGTGTGTTTGTTTAGCAAGTAGTTCAGCCTCAGGCAAATGTTTTATCAGGTTAGGTCAGTTATTAGTGCTGAAGAGTGAAATGCATTTCAATATTAACATATGTTAATATTGAAATGCCCTGAAATGTTTTGTGCAGGGATTTTGTAGTTTCACCAGTGCGGTTTTGATATTAGTGTTATTGCAGTCGCACGCAAAACTACCACCTCCTCGTTTCACTCTCAGCCATGTAAGAGCAGGCAACATTTAACAAGACACTTCAACAGTAGCTTTTATGTAGAGGAAAATAATCACAGGTATATTAGTGTTGTGGAAAAGAAGGAAGAGCTGGAATGGAGGTCCTTATTTCTTAAAAGCTCAAAAATACTTTTATGTTCTGTTTTATGACAACTGTTTTATGTTTTATAAGGACTGCAGAGAAACGAAAGTGAGGTCAATTTGATTAACCACTAAAATCCTCTTTCAGAGTAGTTTGGTAGAGTAGTTTTCAAGTGCTACTCTACCAGTACAAGCCATAATTCTGAACAAATAGAAAAACGCTCAATTCATTTACAACTAATTTACAACGCCGTGAGCAATTATTGGACATTAGTGTGCCAATGAAATGCCAGGCATGAAATAAAACCTGCAGGTACTCAGGCCCCCAAGGACAGGAGTTGCTCATCCCTGTCCTATGCTATTGGCCTGGTTCATTAAGTGTCAAATCAATATTGCAATATGTTAGACATCCTTTGTGTAATTTTTTTTATTTTTCTCTTTTATTGTATTTTACTTGTTTTATCTTTTATTGTGTTGGTTTTACTGTAAATGTGTTGCGTTTTAAAATGCACTTTAAAAATCCTTTGATTGTATTTGTTTTCATTTGCACACATTTGTCAAACGTCCCTTCACTCCTATATACTAGGCAGTGTTGTCCTTACCTTCTTCTCTAGGATATGTAGCTGTTCCTTGTAGAAGGCAGCCAGGTGTTGCAGTTCAGCCTCTTTCTTTTCCAGCTGCTTGGCCTGAAAAGGACAGAGAGACGTTATTAAACACGGTGGATGGACTTCAGTGAAGGTGGCTCCTCTAAAACAGCTGATGAGTTTCTGGCAGATTCAACAGAATTTGTAAAGACCTTGGTTTTGTTTATTGTACTTCTAGAACAGAACTTTAAGCTGTCACTGAAAAGTGCTTAAGACATCATCTCAATCATCACTGTTATCAATGCCACAAATGTATGTATCGCAATGGGAAGAAGTATGAGGTTGTACTATTATACTACAGGTGGTTCTGGTAGGGCTAGGAATTAGTTCAGGTCTAGGATAAGGGTTAAGGTTAGTGAATAGTTAGTTTAATAGTTTGTTGACAGTATGTTGAACATAATATAAACCATCCATGGGGAAATATCCAAATAAAGTGTTAGCCTATACTACTACACTATTGAGAGTAGGTCTGACCTCTTCTGCACTGGAGTGGCTGTGTGTGTGTGACTGCGACTACTGCGTGAGTGCCTGTCTGCGTAGACTCTGCTTCCTGATACATCGTAACATCGTAGCAGCAAACAGCAGCAGGTTAGGAAGTGTAGGCCCTCAAGCTTTAGAGCCCACTGTGCCAAAGCTGTAGCTGAAACTGAGGCTGAGACCAACTTGACTGTGAGTCGGCTGAGACCACAGCCTGGCAATGGCTTGGCAGCATGCAAAATAACAAGAAGAAATGTCAAAGCTTGTAGCGCCTCACTTAAAGCTCCCCTGACATACACTGTATAGCTGACATAACATGTTCTAAAGACTGACATAAGTTCAGTTATAGGAAGTCATAGCTACCAGCGTTACATTATATACAATATCCTTTCCTAATACACAATATCGGATGTAGGCAAATAAGCAGTCCACTATCCAACTGCTTGCTTTTTATTAATAATAATAATAATAATAATAATAATATGCCATTTAGCAGACGCTTTTATCCAAAGCAACTTACAGTCATGCGTGCATAAATTTTTTTGTGTATGGGTGGTCCCGGGGATCGAACCCACTACCTTGGCGTTACAAGCGCCGTGCTCTACCAGCTGAGCTACAGAGGACCATATATTATTATTTATTATTATTATTATTATTCCAAACTGAAGCTATGTCAGATGACACTGCTAGCAATTGTCGTTCTAGATTTGATGAGTTCAGCTATTGAATTGCATTGCTGAAATATAATTAATGTCAAGAGAGCTTTAAGTGAAGTGATACCGTTTAGTCAGACAAACAGGCAAGCCCATGAGGCGATGGAAAGATGTAGCAGAGCTGCGGAGAGAGAGAAGAAATGGTCAATGAACATAAGTTAAGGCCTTACGAAGCATTATAAGGCATTATAAGCATAGCATAGGCAGCATAATGGCTATATGAAGATGTCATTATAACTTTCTATGAGCAATCTGTTTTATGCACCTGTATGGTCTCTTATAAGTAGCCATGAGTGTTATTAATTCTTATAGCAAGTCTTATAATGCATTATAAGGTGATAAAAGGCAGTATAAGCTCATTGATATCCCATTACAAACACAGAAAGTGTCCTTTACAAGCTGTCAGTATCTAAATCATGGCTTGTCTAAATCCACAAAGGCTGGGCATTCATACAGTAAGAACAGGACTTTGTCTAGGATCCATGTTCCAAAATAGGAGTAACAAGACAAAACAATATCATCGCATGGGTATGGCCCTTCTTCTGCCAAATCATGCTGAGAAGGGAATTAGTCTTATTCAAATGACACAATAGAAGTGGAGTAGACAAGACCAGGTTGAGGCAAGAGACGTGAGGTACACAGAGGAAGATGCTCATTCAACTGTCCAAGGGGATACAGATTGTGTGCGTTTGTTCTGCTTTAGTGTGTGTGCAGTCTGCACATTTTCATGTAATGACGAAATGTTGACTGATGTTGGTTGCTGTGTGTGCAATATGGTGTGATGACGTTTCCCTTTGGCATCTTCTCTTTACAAGTTCAGAACAGCGCACGCACACATGCACACGCACACACACACACCTCTACATTACATCCAAAGTAATCTTATCCAAACAGGTACGGTACACAAACACACACATCCCACCCCCTACATACAGTACCAGTCAAAAGTTTGGACACACCTACTCATTCCAGGGTTTTTCTTTATTTTTACTATTTTCTACATTGTGGAATAATAGTGAAGACATCAAAACTATGAAATAACACACATGGAATCATGTAGTAACCAAAAAAGTATTAAACAAATCAAAATATATTTTATATTTGAGATTCTTCAAAGTAGCCACCCTTTGCCTTGATGACAGCTTTGCACACTCTTGGCATTCTCTCAACCAGTTTCATGAGGTAGTTACCTGGAATGCATTTCAATTAAGAGGTGTGACTTCTTAATGCATTTGAGCCAATCAGTTGTGTTGTGACAATGTAGGGGTGGTATACAGAAGATAGCCCTATTTGGTAAAGTCATATTATGGCAAGAACAGCTCAAATAAGAAAAGAGAAATGACAGTCCATCATTACTTTAAGACATGAAGGTCAGTCAATACGGAACATTTCAAGACCTTTGAACGTTTCTTCAAGTGCAGTCGCAAAAACCATCAAGCGCTATGATGAAACTGGCTCTCATGAGGACCGCCACATGAAAGGAAGACCCAGAGTTACCTCTGCTGCAGAGGATAAGTTCATTAGAGTTACCAGCCTCTGAAATTGCAGCCCAAATAAATACTTCACAGAGTTCAAGTAACAGACACATCTCAACATCAACTGTTCAGAGGAGACTGCGTGAATCAGGCCTTCATGGTCAAATTGCTGCAAAGAAACCACTCCTATAGGACAAGAATAAGAAGAAGAGACTTGCTTGGGCCAAGAAACACGAGTCCCTCAGGAGACTGAAAAGATTTGGCATGGGTCCTCAGATCCTCAAAAGATTCTACAGCTGCACCATCGAGAGCATCCTGACTGGTTGCATCGCCGCCTGGTATGGCAACTGCTTGGCCACCGACCGCAAGGCACTACAGAGGGTAGTGCGTACGGCCCAGTACATCACTGGGGCCAAGCTTCCTGCCATCCAGGACCTCTATACCAGGCGGTGTCAGAGGAAGGCCCTCAAAATTGTCAAAGACTCCAGCCACCCTAGTCATAGACTGTTCTCCCTGCTACCGCACGGCAAGCGGTACCGGAGTGCCAAGTCTAGGTTCAAAAGACTTCTCAACAGCTTCTACCCCCAAGCCATAAGACTCCTGAACAGCTAATCATGGCTACCCGGACTATTTGCACTGCCCCCCCACCCCATCCTTTTTACGCTGCTGCTACTCTGTTAATTATTTATGCATAGTCACTTTAACTCTACCCACATGTACATATTACTTCAACTATCTCAACTAGCCGGTCCCCCCGCACATTGACTCTGCACCGGTACCCCCCTGTATATATAGCCTCCCTACAGTTATATTATTTTACTTCTGCTCTTTTTTTCTCAACACTTTTTTTGTTGTTGTTTTATTTTTACTTTTTTTGTTAAAAATAAATGCACTGTTGGTTAAGGGCTGTAAGTAAGCATTTCACTGTAATGTCTGCACCTGTTGTATTCGGCGCATGTGACCAATAAAATTTGATTTGATTTGATTTGATAGACCGGTGGAAATCTGTCCTTTGGTCTGATGAGTCCAAATTTGAGATTTTTGGTTCCAACCGCCGTGTCTTTGTGGGACGCAGAGTAGGTGAACGGATGATCTCCACATGTGTGGTTCCCACCGTGAAGCATGGAGGACGAGGTGTGATGGTGCTTTGCTGGTGACACTGTCGGTGACTTATTTAGAATTCAAAGCACACTTAACCAGCATGTCTACCACAGCATTCTGCAGCGATACGCCATCATCTGGTTTGGGCTTAGTGGGACTATCATTTTTTTTTTAACAGGACAATGACCCAACACACCTCCAAGATGTGTAAGGGCTATTTGACCAAGAAGGAGAGTGATGGAGTGCTGCATCAGATGACCTGGCCTCCACAATCACCCGACCTCAACCCAATTGAGATGGTTTGGGATGAGTGCTCAGCATATGTTGGAACTCCTTCAAGACTGTTGGAAAAGCGTTCCTCATGAAGCTGGTTGAGAGAATTCCATGAGTGTGCAAAGCTGTCATCAAGGCAAAGGGTGGCTACTTTGAAGGATCTAATATATTTAAAAATAATGTTTTCTTTAACACTTTTTTTGGGCACTACATGATTCCATATGTGTTATTTCATAGTTTTGTTGTCTTCACTATTATTCTACAATGTAGAAAATTGTAAAAATAAAGAAAAACCCTTGGATGAGTGGGTGTGTCCAAACCTTTGACTTGTACTGTACACGCCTACATTACATCCAAAGTAATCACCCCCTACACACACACACACACACACACACACACACACAAACACACACACCTCCCCTTTTTCTCTCTCTTCTTCTCCAGCTGCTGTCTGTTGTGAGTGAGGCTGGTGGTGGTGGAGGAGGGGGGGGGAAGAATCACCTCAGCCCAGCAGCAGCAGATGATGTGCAATTTTCTAGCTGAATACCTCCCAAAGTGTTGTTGGTGACGAGGAGGCGGCGGGTGGGATGGGGTGGGGTGGGGAGGAGGCATGCTCAGAGCCTTGCTTTAATGCACAATGAAAACATGACATTTGAATGGAGGGAGAGGAAAGTAAGATTAACAGCGAGCAGCCGCTCCTGCTTACCCAAGCATCCACTTCTGCTGGCTGGGAGAGAGAGAGAGGGAAGGCAGGGGGGTGAGAGAAAGAGAGGAGGGTGGAGAGAAGTGAGGAGTTGAGAGAGAGTGAGACAGAGAAGGAGAATAAGGAGAGAGAGAGGGGGGGGAGTAGGGTGAGAGACAGTGGATTGAGAGAAAGAGATCGGAGAGAGAAAGACAAACAGAAAGAAAAGGGGGAGAGAAGCAGAACACACGAGGTTAGTGCAGTGATTAATCGAGTCGGGCTGCTATAGCAGACAACGCTGGGAGCTGCACTCAGCTAGCTGGGCGTTCGCCTGCCATGAAACCAAACAGGGTTAAACACGAGCGCCATGCCATAGCTCATGATTAAGGAGACAGTACAGAGATGAGAGGAGGCCAGAGGGAGAAGAAGGGGGGTTAATAAATAGAAAGACCATCGTGTAATCTCACAAAGACCATTCTTCACCGGACAAAGCTCACGTGAGGCTAATTATTACGTCTCGATGTACATAATGAGTGCTGATCGAGACACACGGATGATGAACTGAGATTGAAGAGGAGATGAGGTTAGCGCAGAAGAGGAACTGGAAAGGTCAGGGGAGGGTAGGAAGTTAAAGTGTTTACAGGAAGGAAGGGGTTGTAGGTTAGGACGTACCGTGGTCTGGCTTTGTTACACTATATGTTGGGGTACAACAACTACACCACTCCCTTGCTCTGAATTTCATCTGCTGGTTACATCATATACATGCTTATAAGGCATTTCTGACCACTTTAAATACAAGTTCAATATTGTCGTCCACATTTAAGACTCTGACTGCTCCTGCTCTGTAACTGCACCCACTAGTGGCGCAGCACATTTTCTTTCAGCCCAGCGCTAACAACGCTGATCCAGCTTATCAACTAATGTCCAAGCTCTTCATTCGTTGAGTCTAGTCAGTCTAGTGCCAAACTGGAACAAAAAAGTACAGTCCTGGGAGTCCTATAGAAGAAGCAATTGGAAAACACTGTATAGCACTCCACCACTGGACCCAGGGTCATAGAAGTAAATGAAGTAGAATAGCAGGATGGCCATTTACTGTACCCAGGGTCATAGAAGTAAATGAAGTAGAATAGCAGGATGGCCATATACTGTACCCAGGGTCATAGAAGTAAATGAAGTAGAATAGCAGGATAGGCTAATATAATATGGCCACGGCCCATAAAAAGTCCCATTGAGCTAAATGAGGTGAGCTCACAGAGGCTTGCGGTGTGAAGCGTTTACAGCCCATACCATCTGTTTCTGTTTGAACCTCCCCTCTCTTTAGAACACTCATAGAGGCTGCGTCCCAATTGGCACCCTATTCCCTATATAGTGCACAGGTCTCTAGTCAAAAGTAGTGCACTATTTGGGTAATAGGGTGCCATTTGGGATGCAACCAGCGTGTTAGGGGCTTGGAAGAATAAGGGGTTAGTTGACACACACGCACACACACATAGACCAACTTAAGGGTCTGAATTTACACTCCATCAAGCTCCATAAATGGTCTGTAAATTGTCTGATGGCTATTCAGCAAATAAATGTTTCTGTCCATTGGTTCCCCTAGCCCAGGGTTCCCCTAGGGACAAGCAGTCAACCCAAACCTTACATCTTACCCATGCAAGTTCAACCACTTCTTCTCAACATATGCTCTAAGACAAATGCTCCCAAGCATAATCATTGTTGAGTTACATACACAAATGAGTGAGTGAGTGTGTGTGTGTGTGTGTGTGTGTGTGTGTGTGTGTGTGTATTGTTTCCTCAAATAATTTTGATCAAACACACACACAGACCTCATTATAGTTAAACTCAGGCTAACTGTCTGGGCACACCACAGCCACACCCCTGTGCCCATCAGATAGGCTAGACGAGGTGTTTTTCCATTGGGCTAGAGTGGCTGTTCACAGCCTGCTGCCACCCCTGGTAGATAACACAACCCCACCCCCTGCCAAACCAAGGGAGTTTCAACCGTAATCTAAGCGTGGCACAAACCGTTGCCAACCTGGTGCATCTGGTGACCCGAGAGGCAGTACCATAGCAAACAGATAAGCTAGTTAGCTCGTATTCAATATCCCAAATGTAATGGGAACTGAGAGAATGGGAGAGTGTGTGTGTGTGTGTGTGTGTGTGTGTGTGTGTGTGTGTGTGTGTGTGTGTGTGTGTGTGTGTGTGTGTGTGTGTGTGTGTGTGACCATGCGGACGAGACCTTTGGGTCTCATACACACCGACTCGCATGGAGAGAAACGCTTCCTAGGAAATCAATTATGCAAATGAAGAATTATGCAAATAGAACATTTGAATAAAATCTGTGCATTTGGGGAGGAGGGTTTTGGCGTCGTTTGGTAGTCGGTGTTGGTGTCCAAACTGGAGAGAGAGAAGGGGAGATATACAGATACAGAGAGAGAGAAAGTGAGAGAGAGGAGGAGAGATACACAGATACAGAGAAAGTGAGAGAGAGCGGGAGAGATATACAGATACAGAGAGAGAGAAAGTGAGAGATGGGGAGAGTTATACAGATACAGAGAGAGAGAAAGTGAGAGATGGGGAGAGTTATACAGATACAGAGAGAGAGAAAGTGAGAGAGGGGGAGAGTTATACAGATACAGAGAGAGAGAAAGTGAGAGATGGGGAGAGTTATACAGATACAGAGAGAGAGAAAGTGAGAGATGGGGAGAGTTATACAGATACAGAGAGAGAGAAAGTGAGAGAGGGGGGAGAGTAATACAGATACAGAGAGAGAGAAAGTGAGAGATGGGGAGAGTTATACAGATACAGAGAGAAAGTGAGAGATGGGGAGAGTTATACAGATACAGAGAGAGAGAAAGTGAGAGATGGGGAGAGTTATACAGATACAGAGAGAGAGAAAGTGAGAGAGGGGGGAGAGTAATACAGATACAGAGAGAGAGAAAGTGAGAGATGGGGAGAGTTATACAGATACAGAGAGAGAGAAAGTGAGAGATGGGGAGAGTTATACAGATACAGAGAGAGAGAAAGTGTGAGATGGGGAGAGTTATACAGATACAGAGAGAGAGAAAGTGAGAGATGGGGAGAGTAATACAGATACAGAGAGAGAGAAAGTGAGAGATGGGGAGAGTAATACAGATACAGAGAGAGAGAAAGTGAGAGAGAGGGGGGAGAGATATACAGATACAGAGAGAGAGAAAGTGAGAGATGGGGAGAGTAATACTGATACAGAGAGAGAGAAAGTGAGAGAGAGGGGGGAGAGATATACAGATACAGAGAGAGAGAAAGTGAGAGAGAGGGGGGAGAGATATACAGATACAGAAAGAGAGAAAGTGAGAGAGAGGGGAAGAGATATACAGATACAGAGAGAGAGAAAGTGAGAGAGAGGTGGAGATGAAGAGAGAAAGTGACAGGGGTCGACACAGTAAGCCAAAAATAAATCCAATCAAATTTTATTTGTCAAATGCGCCAAATACAACAGGTGTAGACCTTACAGTGAAATGCTTACTTACAAGACCTAACCAACAATGCAGTTTTAAGAAAATAGAGTTAAGAAAATATTTACTAAATAAACAAAAGTAAAAAACTTTAAGAGCAACAATAAAATAACAATAACGAGGATATATACAGTGAGGGAAAAAAGTATTTGATCGATCCCCTGATGATTTTGTACGTTTGCCCACTGACAAATAAATGATCGGTCTATAAATTTAATGGTAGGTTTATTTGAACACTGAGAGACAGAATAACAACAACAAAAAACAGAAAAACGCATGTCAAAAATGTTATAAATTGATTTGCATTTTAATGAGGGAAATAAGTATTTGAC
Source organism: Coregonus lavaretus (assembly GCF_964263955.1). Lineage (NCBI taxonomy): Eukaryota > Metazoa > Chordata > Actinopteri > Salmoniformes > Salmonidae > Coregonus > Coregonus lavaretus. The sequence goes on from NC_139999.1 coordinate 48,860,390, forward strand.
CCCCTCTCAATCAGAAAGATTTCTGGCTCCCAGGTGTCTTTTATACAGGTAACGAGCTGAGATTAGGAGCACACTCTTAAAGGGAGTGTTCCTAATCTCAGTTTGTTACCTGTATAAAAGACACCTGTCCCCATAAGCAATCAATCAATCAGATTCCAAACTCTCCACCATGGCCAAGACCAAAGAGCTCTCCAAGGATGTCAGGGACAAGATTGTAGACCTAAACAAGGCTGGAATGGGCTACAAGACCATCGCCAAGCAGCTTGGTGAGAAGGTGATGCAATTATTCGCAAATGGAAGAAACACAAAAGAACTGTCAATCTCCCTCGGCCTGGGGCTTCATGCAAGATCTCACCTCATGGAGTTGCAATGATCATGAGAACGGTGAGGAATCAGCCCAGAACTACACAGGAGGATCTTGTCAATGATCTCAAGGCAGCTGGGACCATAGTCACCAAGAAAACAATTGGTAACACACTACGCCGTGAAGGACTGAAATCCTGCAGTGCCCGCAAGGTCCCCCTGCTCAAGAAAGCACATATACAGGGCCGTCTGAAGTTTGCCAATGAACATCTAAATGATTCAGAGGAGAACTGGGTGAAAGTGTTGTGGTCAGATGAGACCAAAATCGAGCTCTTTGGCATCAACTCAACTCGCCGTGTTTGGAGGAGGAGGAATGCTGCCTATGACCCCAAGAACACCATCCCCACCGTCAAACATGGAGGTGGAAGCATTATGCTTTGGGGGTGTTTTTCTGCTAAGGGGACAGGACAACTTCACTGCATCAAAGGGACGATGGACGGGGCCATGTATCGTCAAATCCTGGGTAAGAACCTCCTTCCTTCAGCCAGGGCATTGAAAATGGGTCGTGGATGGGTATTCCAGCATGACAATGACCCAAAACATACGGCCAAGGCAACAAAGGAGTGGCTCATGAAGAAGCACATTAAGGTCCTGGAGTGGCCTAGCCAGTCTCCAGACTTTAATCCCATAGAAAATCTGTGGAGGGAACTGAAAGTTCGAGTTGCCAAACGTCAGCCTCGAAACCTTAATGACTTGGAGAAGATCTGCAAAGAGGAGTGGAACAAAATCCCTCCTGAAATGTGTGCAAACCTGGTGGCCAACTACAAGAAACGTCTGACCTCTGTGATTGCCAACAAGGGTTTTGCCACCAAGTACTATGTCATGTTTTGCAGAGGGGTCAAATACTTATTTCCCTCATTAAAATGCAAATCAATTTATAACATTTTTGACATGCGTTTTTCTGGATTTTTTTGTTGTTATTCTGTCTCTCACTGTTCAAATAAACCTACCATTAAAATTATAGACTGATCATGTCTTTGTCAGCGGGCAAACGTACAAAATCAGCAGGGGATCAAATACTCCCTCATTGTACAGGGGGTACCGGTACCGAGTTAAATGTGCAGGGGTACAGGTTAGTCAAGGTAATTTGTACATGTAGGTAGGGGTAAAGTGACTATGCATAGATAATAAACAGCGAGTAGCAGCAGCATAAAAAAAAAAAGGGGGGGGGGGGGGGGGGGGGGGGGTTGCTATTTGATTAATTGAGGGGTAGAAGCTGTTAAGGAGCCTTTTGGACCTGGACTTGTGCTCCGGTACCGCTTGCCGTGTGGTAGCAGAGAGAACAGTCTATGACTTGGGTGGCTGGAGTCTTTGGCAATTTTTAGGGCCTTCCTCTGACATGCAGTTAACCCTTTTCTCAGTCTTCTCCTTTTCAGTCTCAAACACACTCATACACCTTCTCTGAATGGACCAGGCACTGTCTTGATCTGTGCTTCCAAACACTCACACGCACGCACGCACACACACTGGCATTACAGGCGTAAATTAGTTAGTCTGTTTGCTCATTAAATGTGTGTACTCCTCACATAGCTCAGGGATGCTAAATGAATTATCACTTTATCAGCCTGCTTATCCTAAGTGCAGACTGGTGGAATAATAAGGAGAGAGAGAGAGCGAGAGAGAGAGGGGGGGGGAAGAGGGAGGGGGGTTGAGAGAGAGAGAGGGACAACAACAACAACACAATTAGACCCAACCAAATAATGAGAAAACAAAAAAGAGAATTATTTGACACATTGGAAAGAATTAACAACAAAACAGAGCAAACTAGAATGCTATTTGGCTCTAAACAGAGAGTACACAGTGGCAGAATACCTGACCACTGTGACTGACCCAAACTTAAGGAAAGCTTTGACTATGTATGCGAGCCAGGCCTAATCGCCCAACATCAGTGTCCGACCTCACTAATGCTCTTGTGGCTGAATGGAAGCAAGTCCCCGCACCAATGTTCCAACATCTAGTGGAAAGCCTTCCCAGAAGAGTGGAGGCTGTTATAGCAGCAGAGAGGGGACCAACTCACTATTAATGCCCATGATTTTGGAATGAGATGTTTGTCGAGTACGTGTCCACATACTTATGGTCATGTAGTGTATATCAGAAAACAGTTTTGATTCAATTGGGACCTAATATTGCTGTATCCAGGGTTGGCCAACCCTTCGACCTGGAGAGCTACAGAATGTGCAGGATTTTGCTCCATCCCTGCTCTGATTCAGCAATCAAGTTCCTGATGAGCAGTTGATTAGTAGAATCAAGTGCATTACAACAGGGCTGGAACAAAAGCTGTCACTGTCATGAAGAGGAGCAAATACACTGAAACACATTTTGATATTGACAATTCAAAAACCTTGCCATCACACCCTCTCTCTGTCCCCATTTGATCACTATAACCATTATCTCAGAACCTAAATCCACTGGAACACACATTGTCCGACAATCAAACGAGACCATTCTAAACGCTCCTTCTCTTCCCACTGCCTCATTAAATCTGGGAATCATTTTGATCTGAGCTAACATTATTCCGATCCACACCTACTCACTTGCCCTTTGAGCCGCCAGGATTACAGCCAGACGTCCCTCTTGCGAGCCGCAGTGGGGATAAAAATCTCCTCAGCCCGTGTGGTCGACTCATCAGCAATTGCCAGAGGCTGGCATCGGTAGGGAAGGTGGAGGGGATGGAGGGGATGGAGGGGGAGAGCTGAGAGAATGGAGCTTAACGGCTTTAACATGCACAAAAGATGTCAAGTCTGGTGATTACATAGACTGATAAGGGCCGGGTGGATCTGGAGCCTAGCGTTGCTTTTCTCTTCTCTTCTCCTCGCAGTGTAGGTTCCCCTTGGAGAGGAGAGCTTACAGGGGTGTTTGACGGTGTGTGTGTGTGTGTGTGTGTGTGTGTGTGTGGTCAGGACTCAAATCATGGGACTGCACTCAATAGGTTAATCACCAAATTCCAAATCAAACCCTAGCCCCAGACCTATAAAGGATTTCATAGGTAATAGCTCAACACACCGAGCTAGCTCTCCTCCCCTCTCTTCCACTCTCTCTTTTTTACAACGTGTCTCTCTCTCTCTTTCAGTCTCTCCCATTCCCACTAACGAGCTGCCTTTCCATCCTGCTCAAGCACGGAGCCATTGCTTGCTAGCGGTATTCCAAAGACGCAGCTAACAAGGAGCGCTAGCAGGCAACGACCATAGCCGTGCAGCAGCCCCTGAAAAATCGTAATATATACAGTGGGGGAAAAAAGTATTTAGTCAGCCACCAATTGTGCAAGTTCTCCCACTTAAAAAGATGAGAGAGGCCTGTAATTTTCATCATAGGTACACGTCAACTATGACAGACAAATTGAGAATTTTTTTCTCCAGAAAATCACATTGTAGGATTTGTAATTAATTTATTTGCAAATTATGGTGGAAAATAAGTATTTGGTCACCTACAAATAAGCAAGATTTCTGGCTCTCACAGACCTGTAACTTCTTCTTTAAGAGGCTCCTCTGTCATCCACTCGTTACCTGTATTAATGGCACCTGTTTGAACTTGTTATCAGTATAAAAGACACCTGTCCACAACCTCAAACAGTCACACTCCAAACTCCACTATGGCCAAGACCAAAGAGCTGTCAAAGGACACCAGAAATAAAATTGTAGACCTGCACCAGGCTGGGAAGACTGAATCTGCAATAGGTAAGCAGCTTGGTTTGAAGAAATCAACTGTGGGAGCAATTATTAGGAAATGGAAGACATACAAGACCACTGATAATCTCCCTCGATCTGGGGCTCCACGCAAGATCTCACCCCGTGGGGTCAAAATTATCACAAGAACGGTGAGCAGAAATCCCAGAACCACAAAGGGGGGACCTAGTAAATGACCTGCAGAGAGCTGGGACCAAAGTAACAAAGCCTACCATCAGTAACACACTATGCCGCCAGGGACTCATATCCTGCAGTGCCAGACGTGTCCCCCTGCTTAAGCCAGTACATGTCCAGGCCCGTCTGAAGTTTGCTAGAGTGCATTTGGATGATCCAGAAGAGGATTGGGAGAATGTCATATGGTCAGATGAAACCAAAATAGAACTTTTTGGTAAAAACTCAACTCGTAGTGTTTGGAGGACAAAGAATGCTGAGTTGCATCCAAAGAACACCATACCTACTGTGAAGCATGGGGGTGGAAACATCATGCTTTGGGGCTATTTTTCTGCAAAGGGACCAGGACGACTGATTCGTGTAAAGGAAAGAATGAATGGGGCCATGTATCGTGAGATTTTTAGTGAAAACCTCCTTCCATCAGCAAGGGCATTGAAGATGAAACGTGGCTGGGTCTTTCAGCATGACAATGATCCCAAACACACCGCCCGGGCAACGAAGGAGTGGCTTCGTAAGAAGCATTTCAAGGTCCTGGAGTGGCCTAGCAAGTCTCCAGATCTCAACCCCATAGAAAATCTTTGGAGGGAGTTGAAAGTCCGTGTTGCCCAACGACAGCCCCAAAACATCACTGCTCTAGAGGAGATCTGCATGGAGGAATGGGCCAAAATACCAGCAACAGTGTGTGAAAACCTTGTGAAGACTTACAGAAAACGTTTGACCTGTGTCATTGCCAACAAAGGGTATATAACAAAGTATTGAGAAACTTTTGTTATTGACCAAATACTTATTTTCCACCATAATTTGCAAATAAATTCATTAAAAATCCTACAATGTGATCTTCTTGATTTTTTTTTCTCATTTTGTCTGTCATAGTTGACGTGTACCTATGATGAAAATTACAGGCCTCTCTCATCTTTTTAAGTGGGACAACTTGCACAATTGGTGGCTGACTAAATACTTTTTTTCCCCACTGTATATTTTTCTCACAAAACTTGTACACTGGGCCTTTACTAGTCCTGTATTAGCAGGCCTATATAGACTTCTGTAGCACAGCAAAAAAGTATCCGGGTGAACAGAGGAGTTGTCCATGGTGCTGTCATTCAGGGTCCTTTATTTACCCGGTTCATAATGAGCACGGGACCGTTGCATTTTGGCTTCTGCTCAGATGGATGAAGCCAGCGGGGAACACATGTAGCACACAGACGGCACCGGCTACAGACCTACCACAGATCTTACTTGCAGTGGTGTAGTGCTATACGGAAATGACGTCATCATTTCCTCAATCAAAGTTTGCACCGGCAGATGTAGCCTATTGAATAGCCTTTCATGGCTCTCCAACCCTGTTCCTGGAGTTCTACCGTCCTGTACGTTTTCAGTCCGACCCCAGTTGTAACTAACCCGATTAATTATTACAATCAGGTATGCTAGATTAGGGTTGGAATGAAAACCTACAGGATGACAGCTCTCCAGGAACAGGGTTGGAGAGCCCTGTTATAGAATATGCATAAAATGCTTCCTCCAATTGCAACGTTTGCCTATGCCCACACATATTGTCTCAATAACATGTTATATTTTGAATACCCTCAAACACCAAGTTAGGCGAAAACAATCACAGCACCTCCGATTGAATTAATTCATTATCATATCATCTGCACAATCTCCTATAACCTCTCATCTCAACATCACCTTCTAACCTACAGTCACAAAAATTTTACCATCTGCTTCGCAACCGCTGCTTTTAGTCTTCCGACAACGTCCCTCGGTTTTCAGCGCGGTAAGCAGGTGTTTTCACTCTAAATGAGGGTTTTTTGTTCTGGTGGCACTGCACACTGGCAGATGACGCCTGGTCATTGACGGCAGAGACAAAGACAGGAGCTATTAAGTGGGTGAAGGAATTTCCATAATTTCAAATCTGGTTGTTTTAGGGGGGTGTTTATTGGACTATATTCAGCACTTTGCGTGAGTATTAAATGTGATTGCAGTATGTTTGATGTGCCTTTTGCCCTACAGTCTGGTCTACACTTTAAATGTTGTTGTAGGTTGGTTACAAAGGGCTGATGACACCAAAAACCACCAAACAAAGCTAAATTCTTTGTGGCATAGAGAGGACAGAGCTATTTGAGGGAGCCTGCCACGCCTACATAAAGATTAAGGTAGGGAAATCCCTGGTGGTTGTAATGTGGATGGTAAGGTGGAGACTGGAGAGATGACGTAGTCATAACTGGTCAGTTCCCCAGCCTGCAGCAGCAGGGTGTCTGAGTTAACATGCAGAGCGTGAGCTACTGATAGATGCCAGCCAGAATGTGTGTCTGTGTGTGTTTTTCCCAGCCTTGACTTTAATGAATGTTGGGCCTTTCATGCAGGCTTTCATCATCGTTCTTTTGGACAGTGTCAGAAGCACTGCAGCGGCTCATCTTTCCCCGTCCTTTTCACACACACGCACACACACAGGAGAGAGGTGGGGGGAATATAAAATTAAGTCTGGTCAGCGCACAGCACATGTTGCTGTGCTGGGCATGGATCAGTTCTGGTATATATCCTGGATACGGGAAATAAGATCTACTACTGCCATCTAGTGGTGAAGATAGGCACGTTTCTGCTTTTTAGCAGCACCGCAGATATTGAGATTAGCGAGATGCAAGACTTCACTCTCACACAGTTGCACACAGTATCCGCGCATGCACACGGGTTCGCTTCACACTGTTAGAGTGTGATAGCCACGGGACAAAAACACCGGAGAAGTTGAGCCTCGCGCTTCAACACTCTTAGTTGTTGCTGTTTACTTCCTGCATCTCCGTGATATCGGTGAGTCTACCTTTAACTGTGGGTCTTCCTAATATTAGGGACTACTTGAGAAAATATACTTTCATATGGATTCTGGATGGTTGTGTACAGGAATGATGTGACATGCACCTCCAGACAAACACACAGATAGACACACAGACAGACAAACAGAGAGACAGACAAACACCTATAACACAGTTATAGAAAACCTGTCAGCACCAACTAGCTTTTCAAACACTTCATGACTCCAAATGTCTTTGAAGCAGATGGTTATTCCTGTATGTGTGAGCTCAGAATGTATTCCCCCATTCTGGGGTGTGTGTGTGTGTGTGTGTGTGTGTGTGTGTGTGTGTGTGTGTGTGTGTGTGTGTGTGTGTGTAGTAATAGGAACGAAAGCAGGTGTTAATAAAAGAAAAGAGCGGTGGAGGAATCAGCAGGTTTTATGCTAATGTACTTTGTTGTCTATTCTAAAAGTACACTCCTGAGATTAATATAGTTAAAATGAGAGGAGACCTGCTATGTCTCCTTCTCTTCCCCTCAGTCTCTTCCTTTCTCTCTCTTCTCCTCTCCCCCTCTCTCAAGTGCACTCCAGAAGTTAGTACAGTTACAATGAGAGGAGACCAGCATTTGAATATAGGAGGATGTTGTTATAGTGTAGAATTATACACTAAGGGGATCAGATGAGACAAACTTTGAGATACAAAATATGAAATGCAACTTTATTGTCCATATGTTAGAGCGAACAACGGAAATGTGTCTTCTGCTCCGTTCTCAACCTCCCCCAGAAAGCACACATCACACATACAGTTAAGGCGAGCACAGGGTCAAGCTGCGCCCCTGGATGGAGTGCAACTTGAGGAAAGACAGCGATGAGCAGAGGCATATAGTAAAAACGGATATGGATTATGGATTTCTCGCTCTTTCTCACACACTCTCGCCCTCACACACACACACACACACAAACATACACACTCCAACTCCACACACAATCCAAACCAACAAGTTGTAAACACAGAGCAGTTGTGATTGGTGAGGAAAAGGTCAGAGAAGGCTTGGATGTAACACTGTTCAGAAATACTGCAATATTCCATGGAGCAAGAGGCATGCTGTCAAAATCACTCCCATTACCCATTTAGTCCTATGTGTGTGTGTTGGGTCTGTGTCTGAGAGGAAGCAGGCATGTGAGAATAAAGAGAGACAAAGTGAGAGAGAGAGAGAGAGAGAGAGAGAGAGAGAGAGAGAGAGAGAGAGAGAGAGAGAGAGAGAGAGAGAGAGAGAGAGAGAGAGAGAGAGAGAGAGAGGAGAGAGAAAGAGAGAGAGGAGAGAGAAAGAGAGAAAGGGATACATCAAGCTAGGAAGAGGACAGCGAAACAGGAAGAGGAATAGCAGTTATGTCAACACTACTATCTTCAGGGCATGCTCTCTCTCACTACTGATCAAACTCTGAACACAGCAATGGCTAAAACAACACCTGGTGTGTCAAACTAGGCATGCACAGACAGACTCACACACACCAAAATATTGCAGTTTTGATCTGTCTGACAGCAGGTTCACACCTGTCAAAGAGCCCAACGGTCAAAATAAACTAGCTAAAAGTGATTTTCTGTTCTTTCATGTCTGTGGTTGAAAACAATGCAAAGGTTGGTGTTTATCCTCTCCAAACGCACACGGACAAACAGTATCAATTTGTCATTAAAATAAAAAAAGAACAAATACAAAAGGCAATCACGGAGAAAATCATTAAGCTTGGTGGCCAAAGCAATGAAAACCCAACCAGATACATACGTTTCAATATTCAATAAAGCCACCTCAATAAAAAACTAAAGCAAGGAAACAAATCAACTGGGAGAGTGGAGAGTAAAACAGACAACCAGAGTGTGAGTCAGTGCACTCAAGAACTGTAGTGTCCGCTGAATTTAGCTGCTTCTTGACTGAGCAATCAAACCCACATGCGTTTGTGCACGTGTTTGCACGCACGCACAAATATCAATTTCCTTCACCTTCATACAATACAGTGTTTCATCAGAAATATGCTTAGTTGGGATGGAAAAAAACATGTAAACTAAGTAGGACTAGTTTACCAGACGAGCTAAATGCGAGCCTACCAGACGAGCTAAATGCCTCCAATGCTCGGTTCGAGGCAAGCAACACTGAACCATGCATGAGAGCACCAGCTGTTCCGGACAACTGTGTGATCACGCTCTCCATAGCCGATGTGAGTAAGACCTTTAAACAGGTTAACATTCACAAGGCCGCAGGGCCAGACGGACCAGCTGGCAAGTGTCTTCACTGACATTTTCAACCACTCCCTGATCCAGTCTGTAATACCTACTATGTTTCAAGCAGACCACCATAGTCACTGTGCCCAAGAACGCCAAGGTAACGATCGCCCAGTAGCACTCACACCTGTAGCCATGAAATGCTTTGAACTGGATCCTGGACATCCTGACGGGCCACCCCCAGGTGGTGAGGGTAGGCAACAACACATCCGCCACTGACCCTCAACACTGCCCCTCAGGGGTGCGTGCTTAGTCCCCTCCTGTACTCCCTGTTCACCTACGACTGCGTGGCCGCGTATGACTCCAACACCATCATTAAGTTTACTGACGGTGGTGGTATGCCTGATCACGAGGCCAATGAGACAGCCTATAGGGAGTTCAGAGACTTGGCAGTGTGGTGCCAAGACAACAACCTCTCCATCAACATCAGCAAGACAAAGGATCTGATCGTGGACTACAGAAAATGGAGGGCCGAGCACGCCCCCATTCACATCAATAGGACTGCAATGGAGCAGGTCGAAAGCCTCAAGTTCCTCTGTGTCCACATCACTGAGGATCTATCATGGTCCACACACACCAACACAGTCGTGAAGAGGGCACGACAATGCCCCTTTTCCCTCAGTAGGCTGAAAGGATTTGGCAAAAAGTTATACAGTTGCACCATTGAGAGCATCTTGATAGGCTGCATCACCGCTTGGTATGGCAACTGCTTGGCATCCGACCATAAGGCGCTACAGAGGGTAGTGTGTACGGCCCAGTACATCACTGGGGCCGAGCTCCCTGCTATCCAGGTCCAGAGGAAGGCCCTAAAAATGGTCTAAAGACTCCAGCCACCCGTCATAGACTGTTCTTTCTGCTACCGCCAGCAAGTGGTACCTAAGTCTGGACCCAACAGGACCCTGAACAGCTTCTACCCCCAACACATAAGACTTCTAAATAGTTAGTTAAATAGTTAACCAAATAGCTACCCGGACTATCTGCATTTACCCTTTTTTCACTAACCTTTTTGCTACTGTTTATTATCTATCCTGTTGCCTAGTCACATTATTCCTAGTTATATGTACACATCTACCTTAATTACCTCGTACCCCTGCACATCGAATCGGTACTGAAACCTTGTGTATATAGCCAAGTTATCGTTACCCATTCAGTATTTATTTTTACGTGTTATTACTTTTCTATTATTTCTCTATTTTCTTTCTCTCTACATTGTTGGGAAGGGCCCGTAAGTAAGCATTTCACTGTAAGTCTACACCTGTTGTTAACGAATCATTTGACGAATAACATTTAATTTGATTTGAGTCTATTGTGGTCAAGGTACAGTACATCACATAGGCCATGCTGTTTAATTTTCTAACCAGCAGAGCGCACTGTACACTAACAGAAAATGTTTATCTGAAAGAGGGCTATTGCTAATCAATTACCAGCCCAAAGCTCTTTTCTACCTCGCTTTGCTAATACTCAGTACTCATTATGATGTAATTGTGCCATTTCCCTTGACATGAAAGGTGACATACTCAGGTATTAGACACCATTATAGCATTTCTAGGACAGCAAAGGGCACTAACTCAGATAATACTCACACATTTGATTAGGACATACTTATGTCATTCATTTCTATGATAACTGAGTGCTAACTATGTGGAACTGAGGTAGGGAAGAGCTTTAGTTCAATACCAAATAGACCCCTAAGCCCTACACCAGGGGTGTCAAACTCATTTCATGGAGGGCCGAGTGTCTACAGGTTTTAGTTTTTTCCTTTCAATTAAGACCTAGACAACCAGGTGAGGGGAGTTCCTTACTAACTAGTGACCTTACTTCATCAATCAAGTACAAGCGAGGAGTGAAAACCTGCAGAAACTCGTCTCTCCATGGAATGAGTTTGACACATGTGCCCTACTGTAGAGGTCTTCATGGGTCCAAAAAGTTGGACCTGTTCCGAAATGGACCTGGGGCATTCCCACCCAGACCCGATATATATAAATACATTTTTAAAATATAGAGACCTGTTTTGAACGGACGCGAGGACAACTAGACCCGTTCCATATAGACCTGGTCGGATCTAGACCAAGTCTGATCCAATCCGAGTGAGGGAAGCAGCAGAAGTCATTTTTTAAGCTACTTTATTAATAGGAGAGCAAGAGGAGGGAGAGAGGTGCCGCTCTAGCAGGCGGGGAGGGGCCGTACTGTGAGAGGGAACAAGAGACAGCAACCAACCAAGCCGACTCGCGCTCTAGTAGACTAATAGCTGCCATAGCTAGGTTATTTATTATCAAATATGATTACGTAGCACCTGTCTTGACTGCATCAAAGCGGGAGAAGCTAGTTAAGTTAGCTAACGTTAGCTAGCTAGGCTAACTGAGGCTGCAGTGCATGTGATTTCTAATCCTACAGTTACAAATAACAACAACTCCACTCAGAATATTAAGTAGCAGCCTACCTGATGGCTCTTGGTTGTTGTAGCCTATCCTTCTCCTTTAACTTTTCAAATCAAATCAAATGTTATTTGTCACATACGCTGAATACAACAGGTGTAGATCTTACAGTGAAATTCTTACTTACAAGCCCTTAACCAACAATGTAATTTTTAGAAAGAAACCAAAAGAAAATCACAAAAAAATATAAAATAATAGGAAATAAAGTAACAAATAATGAAAGAGCAGCAGTAAAAATAACAATAGCCAGGCTATATACAGGGGTACCGGTACCGAGTCAATGTGAGGGGGCACCGGTTAGTCGAGGTAGTTGGGGTAATATGTACATGTAGGTAGAGTTATTAAAGTGACTATGCATAGATAATAAACATAGAGTAGCAGCAGCGTAAAAGAGGGGTGGGGGGGCAATGCAAATAGTCTGGGTAGCCATTTGATTACATATTCAGGAGTCTTATGGCTTGGGGGTAGAAGCTGTTTAGAAGGTTTTGTCGTGCCCTCTTCACGACTGTCTTGGTGTGCTTGGACCATGTTAGTTTGTTGGTGATGTGGACACCAAGGAACTTGAAGCTCTCAACCTGCTCCACTACAGCCCCGTCGATGAGAATGGGGGAGTGCTCGTGTAACAGTGTTGCTTCCGTCCCTCTCCTCGCCCCTACCTGGGCTTGAACCAGGGACCTTCTGCACACATCGACAACAGTCACCCTCGAAGCACCGTTACCCGTCGCTCCACAAAAGTTGCGGCCCTTGCAGAGCAAGGAAAACAACTACTTCAAGGTCTCAGAGCTACTAGTGCGCACCGCTAACTAGCTAGCCATTTCACACCGGTTACACTCGGTCCTCTTTTTTTTCGTGTAGTCCACAATCATCTCCTTTGTCTTGATCACGTTGAGGGAGAGGTTGTTGTCCTGGCACCACACGGCCAGGTCTCTGACCACCTCCCTATAGGCTGTCTCGTCGTTGTCGGTGATCAGGCCTACGACTGTTGTGTCATTGGCAAACTTAATGAAGGTGTTGGAGTCATCCCTGGCCATGCAGTCATGAGTGAACAGGGAGTACAGGAGGGAACTGAGCACACACCCCTGAGGGGCCCCCGTGTTGAGGATCAGCGTGGCGGATATGTTGTTACCTACCCTTACCACCTGGGGGTGGCCCGTCAGGAAGTCCAGGATCCAGTTGCAGAGGGAAGTGTTTAGTCCCAGGGTCCTTAGCTTAGTGATGAGCTTTGAGGGCACTATGGTGTTGAACGCTGAGCTGTGGTCAATGAATAGCATTCTCCCATAGGTGTTCCTTTACTCCAGGTGTGAAAGGGCAGTGTGGAACGAAATAGAGATTGCATCATCTGTGGATCTGTTGGGGCGATATGCAAATTGGAGTGGGTCTAGGGTTTCTGGGATAATGGTGTTGATGTGAGCCATGACCAGCCTTTCTAAGCACTTCATGGCTACAGACGTGAGTGCTACGGGGCGGTAGTCATTTAGGCAGGTTACCTTAGTGTTCTTGGGCACAGGGACTATGGTGGTCTGCTTGAAACATCTTAGTATTACAGACTCAGTCAGGGAGAGGTTGAACATGTCAGTGAAGACACTTGCCAGTTGGTCAGCGCATGCTCGGAGTACACATCCTGGTAATCCGTCTGGCCCTGTGGCCTTGTGAATGTTGACCTGTTTAAAGGTCTTACTCACATCGGCTACGGAGAGCGTGATCACACAGCTGATGCTCTCATGCATGTTTCAGTGTTACTTGCCTCGAAGCGAGCATAGAAGTAATTTAGCTCGTCTGGTAGGCTCGTGTCACTGGGCAGCTCGCGGCTGTGCTTCCCTTTGTAGTCTGTAATAGTTTGCAAGCCCTGCCACATCCGACGAGCGTCGGAGCCGGTGTAGTACAATTCGATCTTAGTTCTATATTGACGCTTTGCCTGTTTGATGGTTCGTTTGAGGGCATAGCGGGATTTCTTATAAGCTTCCGGGTTAGAGTCCCGCTCCTTGAAAGCAGCAGTTTTACCCTTTAGCTCAGTGCCGATGTAGCCTGTAATCCATGGCTTCTGGTTGGGGTATGTACGTACAGTCACTGTGGGGATGACGTCATAGATGCACTTATTGATGAAGCCAGTGACTGATGTGGTGTACTCCTCAATGCCATCGGAAGAATCCCGGAACATGTTCCAGTCTGTGCTAGCAAAACAGTCCTGTAGCTTAGTATCTGCTTCATCTGACCACTTTTTTATTGACCGAGTCACTGGTGCGTCCTGCTTTAGTTTTTGCTTCTAAGCAGGAATCAGGAGGATAGAATTATGGTCAGACTTTCCAAATGGAGGGTGAAAGAGAGCTTTGTACGCGTTTCTGTGTGTGGAGTAAAGGTGGTCTAGAGTTTTTTTTCCCCTCTGGTTGCACATTTAACATGCTTGTAGAAATTAGGTAAAACGGATTTAAGTTTCCCTGCATTAAAGTCCACGGCCACTAGTAGTGCCGCCTCTGGATGAGCGTTTTCCTGTTTGCTTATACATACAGTTTATTGAGATCGGTCTTAGTGCCAGCATCGGTTTGTGGTGGTAAATAGACTGCTATGAAGAATATAGATGAAAACTCTCTTGGTAGATAGTGTGGTCTACAGCTTATCATGAGATACTCTACCTCAGGCGAGCAAAACCTTGAGATTCCTTAGATATCGTGCACCAGCTGTTTTTTACAAATATACATAGACTGCCACCCCTTGTCTTATCGGAGGCTGCTGTTCTATCCTGCCGATACTGTGTATAACCCGCCAGCTGTATGTTATTCATGTCATCGTTCAGCCACGACTCTGTGAAACATAAGATATTACAGTTTTTAATGTCCCGTTGGTAGGATATTCGTGCCTGTAGTTCGTCCATTTTATTATCAAGCGATTGTAAGTTGGCCAATAGTATCGATGGCAAAGGCAGATTAGCAATCGTCACCGGCTCCTTACCAAGCACCCCGATCTCCTTCCGCGATATCTCCCTTTCTTTCTACTGTGAATGATGGGGATGAGGGCCCTGTCAGGTGTCTGGAGCAAATCCCTCTCGTCCGACACATAAAATAAAACAATGTTGTCCAGTTCAAGGTGAGTAATCACTGTTCTGATGTCCAGAAGCTCTTTTCGGTCATAAGAGACGGTAGCAGCAACATTATGTACAAAATAAGTTACAATCAATGCGAAAAAACACACAAAATAGCACGGTTGGTTAAGAGTCCATAAAACGGCAGCTATCCCCTCCGGCGCCATCACTACATTTAGTTACGTCATTTTAATTCCATTTTCCATTGATTAGATATCTCCTAACTTCTGCCACACACGGAGCGAGGCTCTATGACTGTAGCCTATTGCCACTTTGATGACTCATGATTGGCAAACAACAAGCTACACACACCACTCTGGTGAAAAGCAAGACCAGCAGCATAACTTCTCACATTTCTCTCTCTCTCTTTCTCTCTACTGCAGCAGTCGTGTTGGATCTGTACGGGCCCTTCCAGACAAATCAGTTAAAATTACACATACGTGACAATCATATCAGATCCAACCCATACCCGTGACATTATTTGGAATTCTGGATCGGGTCTCGTGTAGGGGCGGCAGGTAGATTAGTGGTTAAGAGCGTTGTGCCAGTAACCGAAAGGTCGCTGGTTCTAATCCCCGAGCCGACTAGGTGAAAAATGTGCCCTTGAGCAAGGTACTTAACCCTAATTGCTCCTGTAAGTCGCTCTGGATAAGAGCGTCTGCTAAATGACTAAAATGTAAATGTGTATTCGGGTACAGGTGGATCCGTGAAGACCTCTACCCTACGCTGTATGCACTAGTGGAGATCTAAGAGGAATTGATTAGTATAATATTATGAAATGTCCACCTAGCCTATCAAAAGGCAAGGTGGAGCTTATACCAATCAAATCCTCTTAGATCTCCACAAGTGCATCGAGCGTAGGGGTCCATTTAGGATTGGGCCCTAGAGGGCAGCAGAGAGGAGCCAAATGACTCACCAGTTGTTTGGCCTTCATCAGCCCCTCGTGGCTCTTGCCCTTCTCTAGGAGCACGGCGGGGTTCAGGTCATCGTGGGCCTCCCCTTTCCTCCCTGCTGTGGCTGCTGCTGCCTCTCTCTCCCTCTGGGCCAGTCGAAACAGTTGCTCCTGCACCTGGGCCTGCTCCCTCTCAAACCTACACACAGGACATATGATGAACATGAGACACACTAAATATCACAGCCAACCTATAATGCAGGGGTGGCCAACCCTCTTTGTGGGGAGATACTGTGTATGCAGGCTTTTGCTCCAGCCCTAATACACCTGGCTACTAATCAGCTGCTCATTGGGATCTTGATTAGCTGAATCAGGCAGGATAGAGCAGGGCTGGAGCAAAAACCTGCATACCTAGTCAGCCACCCCTGGTTGGCCACCCCTGCCATAGGAAGACAAATGGACTGCAGTTTAATCTCGGCCATGGCAACCGGCCCAGGGTGTCACAGAGGTGGCTCATGAGAAGTTAAACTAAACTGAGATGCTAGTTAGCCTAGCATATAGCATGACATAGACATGAGCCGTTAGCATCCCAACCATATAGTGAGCCATTGCTGTTGACATGGCCTACTGCCACTCTGCTGGCAGTAAATAAGAGCAACATGATGTGTCGACAGCTCTCTTAGCCTACACATTCCTTCTCAGAATTACATGTCTGGCTAGTGTCCAGTTCTATACATTATATAGCTTGAAAGGTATTACGATCAACCTAAGGATATCACAGACCGTCAATTTGATTAGTAAATCCCCCGGGGGTGCCCCATGAATGGTCCTCCAGGAATGGATTGAGTGACACTGCACTAAGGTGTCAAATCCTAACTTAAGATAGGCATACACATGCAACAGTTGTATTGATATCAGTCAATACATGATTTATGCAAAGGTTTGAGCAACATACATTATTCTAATCAGGTGTGTTACTAGACTGGAAGAAAATTCTGCACACCCAGGAATGGAGTTGGAGACCTCTGGTGTAAAGTGTATACTAGTGGCAGTTTAACTCACTTTCTCCGCAGCTCCTCCTGTGCCTCAGCAGCAGTGGGGCCAGGTCTTGGATCTGTAATACATCCAGCCATTGAATAATAAACGGTCCATTATATCCATTTCCCAATTCCATGATAATCACTTACAAAAGACAGTCGGCTAACATAACAATACAAATGTACTATTACTGTAGTCTATGATAAAATCTCCAAAGTGGTTCTAAATCATTGTTACAAACATGTATTTCCCTGGGACCAAAAGGCCTACTTTATCTCCTAAATCGCAGTTCAGTTGAGCATTTAGGTTGCTGCGCTCTTCCATACCTGGTGCAGGTTTGTGGCTGCCAGGCTGGGGTGGCGGTGGATTGACGCTGTCTGTTCCCTGCGAATCTCGCATCCGCTGGAGAAGCTCCCCTGAGAGCTGTGAATTGCGTAATAGTAGGTTACATTGTGCAAAACAGGTCAGACGGACATTCAAAGCAATGGGTGCTTACACCAAGACCTAAGTGTAAAAAAATATAGGCTAATAGCCAAATTATTATTTCAAAGTTTGTTACCACTTTAAAGTGTATTTTTTGGATTGTAATTACTCCTGAACAGTATATAGGCCAATAACTATTGTCACAGCATTGTTAGCCTGCACTTACAACAATAGACTAACCCTTACCCAAACTAAAGTATAGCAATGAGTAGCCAAAGCTTTATACGTTATAAGACTGTATTACAGAGATAATTCCTCAGTAATAAGAGTACCATAAGTGTGACCCAAGTTATTTAAACAAGTTGATTTGGGCACATGTATTGTATAATGTAAGAAGATAGTGGGGTTGACAATAACTTGCTGCCCTAGTCCAAATAACATTTATTTTTCATAACTTTATGTAGGGCAACTTCAAAAAATTGCCAATGACTTCCTTAATAAGTGATAGTTGTAACATTGTCATATTGTGACAGTGTCTTGTTACAATGTATCCAAATGTATCGTCTGCTCTAGGCCTACATGCCTACATTGACGTTACATCTGCACGTGATGTGGGAATATTCTACTTGCTCAAAGCTACACCTGTAATATTATAAGCCATAGCCTAATATATTTGAGATATAAATTGTGTTTGTCAAAAAGATGTGGTCTAAGGATATTATTGTAGTAGCCTAGAACGAGTCCATTACGGTTGCATATTCTCTGTAGCCTACATATAGCCGATAGTGTACCGTCCTGTCCAGACAACGACGCATAGCGGGCTGGGGGGGAACCGTGACCGAATTCACTTGAGGACATGGCATTACATTAGAATGCGGGTCTGTTACTTTCATTTTCTTAATAATACACAACCATTGGCGTTCTATACTGCCTACTACACTTACTAGAGCTACGGTAATGCAACCAAAAGTCACGGATATATATACACTAAATATAGCCTATTAGGCCTATATTGCATTTAATTTCTCTGTCGCCATGTCAAATTATTTGAACTTGGCAGTGAAAGTCGCCGTTTTCCAAGCAGTCGCTTACTTACCTTAACTCCTTGAATTACTGTGACCTTCTCTTCTTCATCCAGGCCGAATGACACTTTTCTTCTCGTACTTTCACTGCCTCCCATGGTCAATGGTCGGCTTGTATTCACCTGTATTAAAAAGACCGCTGCCCTACACTAGGATATTTGACAAGTCTACGATAATGTGATAGTGACACTAGCCGCCACAGCGCGTCGCGGACAAAATTCTCAAAGAAAGGTCACTTTCCAGGATGGCCAGTATTCTCAACGCGTATAGGTGGATAAAATAATCGGACTCCAATTACATGTTATCTTGTATCATAGGCGACCATAAGTCGGCTGGGAACTGTAGTTCTGTAGTCAACCCCCTGTCGCCCAAAAATCAAGTTCTCCAAACGTCGTGTAGGCCTATGTTTGTACAATAAATATTAGGGTTAGGCAAAACATGTAATGCCATACATTCTACGCTTTGGCCAATGCAAGTCACATGAAAAACTGCGTGCCATGCATCCCGAAAAATTGTGACTAGACGAAACGTTTACATTTGCAGTACCACAAGAACCCACCAAGAGGAGACATAGTCCAAAGCAAATACATGTATAGGAAGCAGGTTTAATCGTCTCATGGAATGCTCAACACATCAACATATGGGTTGAATATTCTACAATGATACATTATTAAATACAATTACAAGTTATTCACAGCTTGCTGGCATTGAGTATCCTTACTCTTTTTCAAAGTCCTTTCAATTAAATATTGTATTAAATCTTATGTAGCCTGACAACACTTGCATTTGAAACCCACACCCCATCAACACCTTATAAATATTGTACTCAAATTTATCATCATCAATAATTTTGCCCCTCAAATGCAACCCTTACAACATTTCTCTAGAAATATAAGCCTGTGTGAGCGCAAGTTACAGGGTTTCCTTTGTTGATGCAGGGCAAGTGTTGGTACGTGCAAGGCAGAAGACTCATAAAATACCACTTGCTTTGTGGTGGCTTACATTTATGAAAAAAATAAATGTGTCTTTATATGACATACTGATGCTGTATGTCAGATGATCAACTCCAACACTTACAAGACAATGTTTTACCATTCCAAGGGGCCATTCTTGTTCGGGGTGGGGGAATGAATATAAGTGACAAAACTAAAAGAATTCACACAAACTGGAATTACATTGTTTTCAGCCACCAACGGAATTGGTTTCACAGCAAACCATGTGTTGTGGGCTACTAAGTTCACAGCAGACATAAAAGTAGGATTACTGCAAGGAAGTAGTGCATCATGCAAATTGGTCTTTAGTTTGCGTTGAGCATTATCAGCAATCAAATTGACTGCGTTTAAAAGTTGCTCTTTCTTTGTGATGAAATCAGGGCTTGATTATGAAGAGCATATGAGCAACACCATAAGGTGGTCAATTCAATCATTTCATATATTGAAAATAACACATTTCAATATTAGTTCATATTTGAGTCATAAAAAAATGCCCTTTGTTTTTCTCAGTTTCTTTTCAGTTGAATCCAATGTATCTGGGGATGAATATTTCTTGAAATAAAAATGTCCGCAAAATACATAGCCTAACCACAAGTGCTATTCCTGCCTTCTCTATCTCTCATTTGACTGGTGGTTGGTAAATGTTGCTTTAGCCATTATAAGCATTTTTTATACCAGGATTGATCCGCTGATGGAACTACCTATCGACATAAAACCGAGCGGTCACTAAAATAAATAAAACAGACAGTAAATAATAACATAAAATAGGTAGAGATGACGGGTGCGACTCAGCATCCATTTTGATTCTCTCCATGCCCCAGCAGCAAATCACATGGATACCAGTTGCACTGCTAATGGTCTTTGACACGGCATTCCAAACTCCTGCAGACTCAAGCCAGAGTTCCTCAATTAATACAATGAGGGTAATGACGTTACACTGTAGCCTTTCAAACATCAAAGAGTGGAAAAAAGCACTGATTTCAAACATAAAACATTACGAATGATGCAATTTAGAGAAGGGTCCTAGCGTGATAAAGACAGGTCTGGCCTATAGGGAGCGAGAAACCGTGAATTGGTGATTCAATACGAGCCGGTTACCAAATAGTCACAAATCTAACACAAAGCCACAGTTAGTGGACTTTACCTCACTGAGCTGTAACCCTTCGATGGGAATGTAACGGACATTACCTTTACACTTAACATAGAACATGTTCTTCTTAGCTTTGATGTCCACGCACTCAATTACAGGGGGGATAATACTTGACTGAAGTTCCCTGCAGGTATTGGGGAGAATGTAATGTTTGAGCCAGAATGGAGCAGGCAGCAAGAGCCAAAATGAAGGATATGGAGGATAAACAGGAGCTGAATTGGGGGAGCAGTTTCCTCAGTGAGGGCCCTCTTCACAGTATCTCCAGAGGGGGAGAGAGAGCCATAGCAAACTCCAACCTCACTACTCTCCACTTAACCTCTCCTACTAGCTTAGCACTAGCACACATCCCATATCCTCCCCTTTCCTCTCATCTCCTCTTTTTCCTTAGGCGTTGATGGCCCTCCAGCGGTCGCTGTCGATGCTGTTGATGCTGCCCGCCCCGAAAGGACCAGAGGCCACGTCATCCAGGTAGGCAGCCATGCCGGAGCCCATGGTGGTGGCAGTCAGGCCGTCTATCTGGGTGCTGGAGTAGAAGGAGCCTTGCTCCAGCTGCTCCTTGCGGCCCAGACCAGAGGTCGAGGTGGGGGGCAGATGGACGTCTGTCTGGTCGTCCGGCTCGTCCACCTGGCACTTGTAGGAGAAGAGGATCTTGGGCTCCGAGCTAGAGGAGGGAGGAGAGGAGGAAGAGAGTTGGGAAAAAGAGGGACAAGGAGGGAGAGGAAGAAAGGGAGACCGAAAAGACAGAAAGGAGATGGTATCATCAGGCAACAGTAAAATGCAACCAAACATGAATCATGCATTGGGGAATATTGCCTGTGTCTTCTGTCCTCGTTTCCTTAATTAATCTCAAAGCGCATTGGAGGAGAGAATCCAAGGTCCCTCTCTTGGACCTCCTCCTCCATTGAGGGATTGGTTTGCGGAATAAGTGGAAGGAGTGTGTGCATGTGACTTCCGTCTCGCTTCCGCATTGTCTCCGTGCTGCTGTGCTGTT
Organism: Coregonus lavaretus; assembly: GCF_964263955.1. Lineage (NCBI taxonomy): Eukaryota > Metazoa > Chordata > Actinopteri > Salmoniformes > Salmonidae > Coregonus > Coregonus lavaretus. The sequence goes on from NC_139999.1 coordinate 48,881,749, forward strand.
TGTTGCTACTTGGCTACCTGCCAAACTATTCACGTTTTACTTTTAATAAACGTTTAATCAATCTCTGTGTTCAACAAATTTACCAACTTTTTAGTTTTGTCCTCACTCATCTTTTTTCGTTAAACTTTTTCACCCCGGACGTTTTATCCCGAGACAGAAGAGTCATTTTCCTGTGCGTTTTAGCTGCCAACTTTACTTTATTTTCCTTTTTTCCATCGCAACTTTTTTCCCTTATTCAACTTTTTCACTCCGGACGCTTTATCTGGACATGGTTCGTCAACATCTTCAACAGCCGAAGCTAAGTAGTAACATTAACATGATGTCTTCTAATTGCAGTCGCTGTACTCATAATATACAGGAGAACGATCGCCTTACGGCGAGAATAGCTGTGCTACAAGCCCAGCTTCAGACGCAATCGTTAGGCAAGGGTAATTTCAGTGTAGGAAAGGAAGAAACAGCGTCTGTGCCACCAGTAAGTACAGACAGTAACGTTAGTATAAATCCCCCCGCACAGTCCCCGCAGCCGGACAACTTTCTCATGGCTTCTGGAGGGAAATACTGTTGGAATGCTCAACCGGTGTCGCTCATTCAGCCGACAGAAACCTTCAACCGGTTTTCCCCATTATGTAGCGAGTCGGAGTCTGAGTCTGAGTCTTCTCTTGTCTCTACTCCTCCCGTTACGGGGTCTGAGACGCCGAAGGCTCCCACCATTAGCTCTGACAAATTGAAAACCCTAGTCATTGGCGACTCCATTACCCGCAGTATTAGACTTAAAACGAATCACCCAGCGATCATACACTGTTTACCAGGGGGCAGGGCTACCGACGTTAAGGCTAATCTAAAGATGGTGCTGGCTAAAGCTAAAACTGGCGAGTGTAGAGAGTATAGAGATATTGTTATCCACGTCGGCACCAACGATGTTAGGATGAAACAGTCAGAGGTCACCAAGTGCAACATAGCTTCAGCGTGTAAATCAGCTAGAAAGATGTGTCGGCATCGAGTAATTGTCTCTGGCCCCCTCCCAGTTAGGGGAAGTGACGAGCTCTACAGCAGAGTCTCAGCACTCAATCGCTGGTTGAAAACTGTTTTCTGCCCCTCCCAAAAGATAACATTTGTGGATAATTGGCCCTCTTTCTGGGACTCACCCACAAACAGGACCAAGCCTGACCTGCTGAGGAGTGACGGACTCCATCCTAGCTGGAGGGGTGCTCTCCTCTTATCTACCAACATAGATAGGGCTCTAACTCCTCTAGCCCCACAGTGAAATAGGGTGCAGGCCAGGCAGCAGGCTGTTAGCCAACCTGCCAGCTTAGTGGAGTCTGCCAATAGCATAGTCAGTGTAGTCAGCTCAGCCATACCCATTGAGACTGTGTCTGTGCCTCGACCTAGGTTGGGCAAAACTAAACATGGCGGTGTTCACCCTAGCAATCTTATTAGGATAAAGACCTCCTCCATTCCTGCCATTATTGAAAGAGATCGTGATACCTCACATCTCAAAATAGGGTTACTTAATGTTAGATCCCTCACTTCAAAGGCAGTCATAGTCAATGAACTAATCACTGATCATAATCTTGATGTGATTGGCCTGACTGAAACATGGCTTAAGCCTGATGAATTTGCTGTGTTAAATGAGGCCTCACCTCCTGGTTACACTAGTGACCATATTCCCCGTGCATCCCGCAAAGGCGGAGGTGTTGCTAACATTTACGATAGCAAATTTCAATTTACAAAAAAAATGGCGTTTTCATCTTTTGAGCTTCTAGTCATGAAATCTATGCAGCCTACTCAATCACTTTTTATAGCTACTGTTTACAGGCCTCCTGGGCCATATACAGCGTTCCTCTCTGAGTTTCCTGAATTCCTATCAGACCTTGTAGTCATAGCAGATCATATTCTAATTTTTGGTGATTTTAATATTCACATGGAGAAGTCCACAGACCCACTCCAAAAGTCTTTCGGAGCCATCATCGACTCAGTGGGTTTTGTCCAACATGTCTCTGGACCTACTCACTGCCACAGTCATACTCTGGACCTAGTTTTGTCCCATGGAATAAATGTTGTAGATCTTAATGTTTTTCCACAAAATCCTGGACTATCGGACCACCATTTTATTACGTTTGCAATCGCAACAAATAATCTGCTCAGACCCCAACCAAGGAGCATCAAAAGTCGTGCTATAAATTCTCAGACAACACAAAAATTCCTTGATGCCCTTCCAGACTCCTTCTGCCTACCCAAGGACGTCAGAGGACAAAAATCAGTTAACCACTTAACTGAGGAACTCAATTTAACCTTGCGCAATACCCTAGATGCAGTTGCACCCCTAAAAACGAAAAACATTTGTCATAAGAAACTAGCTCCCTGGTATACAGAAAATACCCGAGCTTTGAAGCAAGCTTCCAGGAAATTGGAACGGAAATGGCGCCACACCAAACTGGAAGTCTTCCGACTAGCTTGGAAAGACAGTACCGTGCAGTACCGAAGAGCCCTCACTGCTGCTCGATCATCCTACTTTTCCAACTTAATCGAGGAAAATAAGAATAATCCAAAATTTCTTTTTGATACTGTTGCAAAGCTAACTAAAAAGCAGCATTCCCCAAGAGAGGATGGCTTTCACTTCAGCAGTAATAAATTCATGAACTTCTTTGAGGAAAAGATCATGACCATTAGAAAGCAAATTACGGACTCCTCTTTGAATCTGCGTATTCCTCCAGGGCTTAGCTGTCCTGGATCTGCACAGCTCTGCGAGGGCCTGGGATCGGGAGAGACACTTAAGTGTTTTAGTACTATATCTCTTGACACAATGATGAAAATAATCATGGCCTCTAAACCTTCAAGCTGCATACTGGATCCTATTCCTACTAAACTGCTGAAGGAGCTGCTTCCTGTGCTTGGCCCTCCTATGTTGAACATAATAAACAGCTCTCTATCCACCGGATGTGTACCAAACTCACTAAAAGTGGCAGTGATAAAGCCTCTCTTGAAAAAGCCAAACCTTGACCCGGAAAATATAAAAAACTATCGGCCTATATCGAATCTTCCATTCCTTTCAAAAATTTTTGAAAAAGCTGTTGCGCAGCAACTCACTGCCTTTCTGAAGACAAACAATGTATACGAAATGCTTCAGTCTGGTTTTAGACCCCATCATAGCACTGAGACTGCACTTGTGAAGGTGGTAAATGACCTTTTAATGGCGTCAGACCGAGGCTCTGCATCTGTCCTCGTGCTACTAGACCTTAGTGCTGCCTTTGACACCATCGATCACCACATTCTTTTGGAGAGACTGGAAACCCAAATTGGTCTACACGGACAAGTTCTGGCCTGGTTTAGATCTTACCTGTCGGAAAGATATCAGTTTGTCTCTGTGAATGGTCTGTCCTCCGACAAATCAACTGTACATTTCGGTGTTCCTCAAGGTTCCGTTTTAGGACCACTATTGTTTTCACTATATATTTTACCTCTTGGGGATGTTATTCGAAAACATAATGTTAACTTTCACTGCTATGCGGATGACACACAGCTGTACATTTCAATGAAACATGGTGAAGCCCCAAAATTGCCCTCGCTAGAAGCCTGTGTTTCAGACATAAGGAAGTGGATGGCTGAAAACGTTTTACTTTTAAACTCGGACAAAACAGAGATGCTTGTTCTAGGTCCCAAGAAACAAAGAGATCTTCTGTTAAATCTGACAATTCATCTTGATGGTTGTAAAGTCGTCTCAAATAAAACTGTGAAGGACCTCGGCGTTACTCTTGACCCTGATCTCTCTTTTGACGAACATATCAAGACTGTTTCAAGGACAGCTTTTTTCCATCTACGTAACATTGCAAAAATCAGAAATTTTCTGTCCAAAAATGATGCAGAAAAATTAATCCATGCATTTGTTACTTCTAGGTTAGACTACTGCAATGCTCTATTTTCCGGCTACCCGGATAAAGCACTAAATAAACTTCAGTTAGTGCTAAATACGGCTGCTAGAATCCTGACTAGAACCAAGAAATTTGATCATATTACTCCAGTGCTAGCTTCCCTACACTGGCTTCCTGTTAAGGCAAGGGCTGATTTCAAGGTTTTACTGTTAACCTATAAAGCGTTACATGGGCTTGCTCCTACCTATCTTTCCGAGTTGGTCCTGCCGTACATACCAATACGTACGCTACGGTCACAAGACGCAGGCCTCCTAATTGTCCCTAGAATTTCTAAGCAAACAGCGGGAGGCAGGGCTTTCTCCTATAGATCTCCATTTTTATGGAACAGTCTGCCTACCCATGTGAGAGACGCAGACTCGGTCTCAACCTTTAAGTCTTTACTGAAGACTTATCTCTTCAGTAGGTCATATGATTGAGTGTAGTCTGGCCCAGGAGTGTGAAGGTGAACAGAAAGGCTCTGGAGCAACGAACAGCCCTTGCTGTCTCTGCCAGGCCGGTTCCCCTCTCCACTGGGGTTCTCTGCCTCTAACCCTGTTGCAGGGGCTGAGTCACTGGCTTGCTGGTGCTCTTTCATGCCGTCCCTGGGAGGGGTGCGTCACTTGAGTGGGTTGAGTTACTGACGTGATCTTCCTGTCTGGGTTGGCGCCCCCCCTTGGTTTGTGCTGTGGTGGAGACCTCTGTGGGCTATACTCGGCCTTGTCTCAGGATTGTAAGTTGGTGGTTGAGGATATCCCTCTAGTGGTGCGGGGGCTGTGCTTTGGCAGAGTGGGTGGGGTTATATCCTCCCTGTTTGGCCCTGTCCGGGGGTTTCTTCGGATGGGGCCACAGTGTCTCCGGACCGCTCCTGTCTCAGCCTCCAGTATTTATGCTGCAGTAGTTTATGTGTCGGGGGGCTGGGGTTAGTTGGTTATACCTGGAGTACTTCTCCTGTCTTATCCAGTGTCCTGTGTGAATTTAAGTATGCTCTCTCTAATTCTCTCGTTCTCTCTTTCTCTCTGAGAACCTGAGCCCTAGGACCATACGTCAGGACTACCGGGCATGATGACACCTTGCTGTCCCCAGTCCGCCTGGCCTTGCTGCTATTCCAGTTTCAACTGTTCTGCCTGCGGTTACGAAACCCCTACCTGTCCCAGACCTGCTGTTTTCAACTCTTAATGATCGGCTATGAAAAGCCAACTGAGAGACCTGAGCCCTAGGACCATACGTCGGGACTACCGGCCGTGGTGACTCCTTGCTGTCCCCAGTCCGCCTGGCCTTGCTGCTATTCCAGTTTCAACTGTTCTGCCTGCGGTTATGGAACCCCTACCTGTCCCAGACCTGCTGTTTTCAACTCTTAATGATCGGCTATGAAAAGCCAACTGAGATTTATTCCTGATTATTATTTGACCATGCTTGTCACTTATGAACATTTTTGAACATCTTGGCATGGTTCTGTTATAATCTTCACCCGGCACAGCCAGAAGAGGACTGGCCACCCCTCATAGCCTGGTTCCTCTCTAGGTTTCTTCCTAGGTTTTCGCCTTTCTAGGGAGTTTTTCCTAGCCACCGTGCTTCTACACCTGCATTACTAGCTGTTTGGGGTTTTAGGCTGGGTTTCTGTACAGCACTTCGAGATATTAGCTGATGTAAGAAGGGCTATATAAAATAAAATTGATTGATTGATTGACATCTAGTAACATTTTCAGACAGCCATAGTTTTCGGCCTTTGACTTACGTACCCGAAGAAGCCTTTGAGGAAGGTGATGTAGATGAGTGGGGCGAACACGGAGAAGTAGAGGAAGGTGGTGACGTCCACGCAGCTGTTACAAATCACACAGATACACATAAACCACATCAGACTAACAGGGAGCTCACTGACCCAGATAAACAACATCACCAGGCATCAGCAGTGACTGAAAGAGCTCCATAGCCTAGCACCAGAATGCTGCTAGGCTTAAATTAGGCTACACAGAAAACATCAGAACATGGACACTAAAACACAAGCTGCTCTGCTTTGAGTGAAAAGTTCATTTAAAAAAGGTGCAATGCAACCATTCCTATCTGAATATCAAATCATTTCTGGGTTACAATTAAGTACCTTACTGTGATTGTTTTCAATTAAAATGATCAAAAACACACAAAAATAGCTTCTTAGCAAAGATCAATTTCTCAAGCAAGAATTTTGCTAGGACTGTCTGGGAGTGGTCTGATTGGGGAGTGGAAAACTGAAAATTGTTATTGGCAGAAAGGTTTAGAACTCTTTCTTATTGGTCTATTAACAAATTTGCCGAAACTCCCTCCCACCAAAACAGGCGGAAATTTGAGGCGGTCTTTTCAAACAGCTCTTACACTAAAAAGGGCATTATCATAATTTTCACAATTTCAAATCAAATCTTATTTGTCACATACACATGTTTAGCAGATGTTATTGCGGGTGTAGCTAAATGCTTGTGCTTCTAGCTCCGACAGTGCAGTAATATCTAACAATATCACAGTATTATTCCAAACTCAGTGTGGAACTATATATAAAACACAGGAAAATTACGTTTTTGACTGCACTGGGTCTTTAAGATACAGTATGTCCGAAGGAATAAAAAAATATATATTAGATTGGGGGAAAAATTGGACTTGGACCCTCAGCTATAAGGTCTATGTAACACTGTCATAATAAAAAGGTCAGCCTTGAAGATACAGATAAAACCTTGATAAATCCATTGCTTTGCAGTTAGGCTACAGTTGATTACTTAAACACAGACGTCAAAAGAAAAGTACGTGCTGCGATCAATGCTCCAAGTGTGATTGATAAGACAACATTTTTAACCCTTTTTCTTCATTAGGATAAATCATAGATCACAGTGTGATGATTTAGAGTCTTCCGTTTCATTTAGCTGAACATTTACTTGAATCTCCATCACCTGTTTTTCATATTTTATTCTACACACAGAGTACAGACACTCACCAGAGCCCCTCTATGATGCCGGCACACAGCAGGGCGCTGCCCAGGCCCTGGACCAGGTTGAGCAGTGACAGGATGGCAGCGTACACGTAAAAACTCTTCTTAGCTGTGGAGGTAGGTGACCAAGAAGTGGTGTGAGTCAACTTTGCTGCCATCTACTGCCACTAACACAAGGCAACTCTCCAGCTAATCATAAACATCAGGGAGAATTAAAAAACAGCACTGTGGAACTCTAGGGCTGGTATATTAGGAAAAATGACCCTGAAAAAAGCCCTCTGCCATCTGTTGATAGTTTTCTGGGTGAACAAATGTCCCAATAACTCACATGGCAAGGATATCCTCTCCCTAACCGGGGTTTTGGGAAGGATGACGATCAGAGAGTACACCTGAAAGCACAAGGACCAGTGTTAAAAGGGGTACTTCGGGAGGTCCTTCATCTACTTCCCCAGTGTCAGATAAACTGGTGGACCCCATTTTGATGTCTCTGTGTCCAGTATGAAGGAATTTACAGGTAGGGTCGCGAGCCAATGCTAACTAGCATTAGCACAATGACTGGAAGTCTATGGGTATGTGCTAGCATGCAGAAACCCATTGGTGAAATTGGTGCTTTCTTGCATTACAAACAACAAGACGGCAAAATTAGAGGATCAAATGGATGGCACAAAGATATCCAATTCTAACAATTCTCAAAACATAAGTGATTGAAAACACCTCTTTATTCATGTTATATGCACAAGTCCAGACAGCATAACTACATATTTAATACAATTACATTATTCTAAAATTAACTTTGACAGCGCTGCATTTGCTCTGTAACCATTGGCCGCTCACCAGGAAGAAGAAACAGGAGCTGGCCAACCAGAAGTGGCGTCCCCCGTGGCCATAGATGTTGAAGTCCTCGGCGGAAAGGTGCTTGTCAGGGTACAGGATCTCCAGGGTGCCCTGAGGTGTGATGAGGAAGAACCATCAAATGGTCAACACAGGGGTTCCATTAACCAGCTATCTTTTTTCTCGTAATTTACTGATCTTTATCAGCCTCTTATTATGGAGGTTTGAGTTGTTATGATGTTGTACGTGTGAGTGTGTGGGGCTGCCCTGTGAGTGGTCTCCAGTCTTACCTGTGTGATGGAGTAACCCAGAGCCAGTACAGCAGTGATCGCCAGCACACGCTTTATACTGGACTTGCTCTCCAGGTGGCCTGTCAACAGAAGAAACATGTCAGTGGGCATTCTTCCATTTCCTTGGGCAAAAGTGGGCCAAACTTCTAAAATGTAAACAAGAGGTTATGTTGACTATGATACTACCATAAACTGAAGAAAAAAAACATTTGAATATGCAGTGCAGTAATAATGCCACTCTGTCAGCTTCATACTGTTTGAGTCTACAGCAAGCTTAGCCTAATTCCTCCCCCTCTAAGAATACCATAACTATAAACAACTTGTATATTCACTACTGCGTATACAGACAGTGCATGACTATATATGACTGTGCGCAACTGTAGTCATATCAGTGGTGACTAAGTCATTACAAGTGTCAGTCTTACAAACAGAAGTGAGACTAGCCCAGAGGCAGATGTCTAGTTTTAGTTTTGCAGTTTGCACATCATTTACATTTTCACTGCGCTGCACATTTGTTTTGCTAATGTGCTGTTTTTATTATCTTGTCCTGACACACACACACTAGTCATGTACTTCTCCATATTGTCCTAATAAACATACTGTACTTTGTATTCAGCATGTACTTTGTAGCTTTTGTTTTCATTTCATGTGTATAGTTAGCCTGGATGCCAGTCTGTTTCTGCTATCATGTCAATTCCTTGTCATTCATTGTCACGCCAAATAAGGAGTTGACAATGAAAGCACAAACAGATCTGGAACCAGGCTACTGTATAGAACTTTGAGTTGGAATGAATGACATTTTATTTTCGTGTCAAATCACCAGTTGGCAACACATCCCTTACTGGTTTAATTGACACAAACAAACATTACAATGATTCACAGTGACAATTCACAGTGATAATTCACAGTAATAATTATTCCGGTGTTCAGTGCACCGCATAAAGAATTCAACTAAATCAATACACAATAGTAGATAAGATTATCCAAGCAATAATAATAATAATAATAATAATAAACCTAGAGCAGTAAAAACATTTTATAATAATAATAATAATAAACCTAGAGCAGTAAAAACATTTTATAATAATAATAATAATAATAATAATAATAATACAGATAAATAAATACAGAAAAATTAAACGTTGAAAAAGATAGTTTTATGAATTAAATGTATTGCGGTGGTTATTAGAAGGCGTACCAAAAGCCAGTCCCAGGATAATCACACTGAGCTCAATGGCCAGCAGAAAGAAGCGGGTGATCTCCCACAACACCTAAAGGAGAGACATAAAAAAATGAGTCAACCTCAATAGTCTCAAGAAGCCTCCTCTCCTAATCACCTTTCCTTCATCTGCATTTATCTGGGGTCTGTTGTAGAAGAATCAGATACAATCTGCTACACAATTAACAACCAATTTACATGAAAGAACTAACACAAACATTTACTAATTAATAGGCTGGAAGCACTGCTTTCAGATCAGCTTTCTCTACCCAAATTCAGACCTTCTGAGGATCCCATCCTGTCTGTTGAAATCTGTGCACACGAAGGGAAAAGAGACAGAGACTAGGCCATTTTAGAGGGTTGAGACACACTCTTGAAATATCTTCATGTTATCACTAATCAAGTCACAGCACTTCTTCGTCCTTCATGCTCCCTATTGCTAATGACTATTATAGTATATTATATATACACTCTATGTACGCCTAGATATGTTTAACTGCAATATACACAAACATGATCTCTATGTACACCATGGGGGATTTGTCCATCTGTCTGGAATTTAAGGAATGCCTGAAGGCATACACAAGGAGAGCCTTGGAAATAGGGTGTCCAATCAAAAACGCATATTTACATTTAGATTTTAGTCATTTAGCAGACACTCTTATGCAGAGCGACTTACAGGAGCAATTAGGATTAAGTGCCTTGCTTAAGGGCACATCGACAGATTTTTCACCTAGTCGGTTCGGATTAGAACCAGCGACCCTTCGGTTACTGGCACAACGCTCTTAAACACTAAGCTACCTGCCGCCTGTCTTGGTAAAATGTATTTTATAACAGAAGTGAAATTTCATCACCCTATGGAAAGTCATTGGATTCGTCGCAAACATCACCCTATTACCTATATCAGCGGTATTCAAAGTTGAGGTCGCGACGGGAACTGCAGTGGGGTGGCCAAATATGTAAAAAAATATATACATGTAAAATGAATTCATTGGTTTCTTTTCATTTTGATAAGATATGAAAATGCAATAAATTGAAGGTTATTTGCTGATGTAAAAATCTAAAATGTAACGATTTTAAGGTTGTGTCATTAGATATGGGGTGGGGTCAATGGAGTTCCCATAAATTCTGGTGGAAAAAATGGGGTCCCCGCTGAAAAGGTTTGAATACCATTGCCCTATACACAGTGGACAAAACATTAAGAACACCTTCATAATATTAAGTTGCACCCCCCCCGCCTTTTGCCTTCAGAACAGCCTCAATTCATTGGGGCATGGACTCTACAAGGTGTCGAATGCGTTCCACAGGGATGCTGGCTCATGTTGACTCCAATGCTTCCCACAGTTGTGTCAAGTTGGCTGGATGTCCTTTGGGTGGTGGACCATTCTTGATCCACACATTGAGAATGCTGAGCGTGAAAAATCCAGCAGCGTTGCAGTTCTTGACACAAACCGGTGCGCCTGGCACCTACTACCATACCCCATTCAAATGTATTTAAAAAAAATTGTCTTGTCCATTCACCCTCTGAATGGCACACATACACAATCCATGTCTCAATTGTCTCAAGGCTTAAAAATCCTTCTTTAACCTATCTCCTCCCCTTCATCTACACTGATTGAAGTGGATTTAACAAGTGACATCAATAAGGGATTGTAGCTTTCACCTTGCTATGTCATGGAAAGAGCAGGGGTTGTTAATGTTTTGTACTTTTTACCAGAGCCATATGGACCCTGACCAAAAGTAGTACACTATATATAGAATAGGATGCCGTTTAGGACGCAGACAGAGTGAATCTCAATCGTTTCCCGGGTGAACTAAGAAGCCATTTATAGCAGTGTATGGCTCCAAATTCAATTGATACAGCACAGCTCAATGACTGACACTATCTCACCACTACTACTGTGGTCCTCTGTAGCTCAGCTGGTAGAGCACGGCGCTTGTAACGCCAAGATAGTGGGTTCGATCCCCGGGACCACCCATACACAAAAAATGTATGCACGCATGACTGTAAGTCGCTTTGGATAAAAGCGTCTGCTAAATGGCATATTATTATTATTATACTACAGCCATTTTGAGGGAAACACTTTCTGAGAACCACCTGTATGTAAATGAATTCCTTTATTTACATGCTTCCATGCTTATACTGTTATAAGGAGTCTTGAGCTCTTACGAATGCTGAAAACGAGTCTTATGCTCTACCAGGGGGAAGAACCCCAGGACACTTTACAAGATGACCATCTCCGAAAAGAAAGAGAAGCACTCAGATGTTTGTCCTGATAGTTGAATAAATCGGACAGGTCCTCTTTCTTTTTTGAGATAATAATCTTGTGAAGTTTCCTAGGTTCATGTCTTTTTCTAGATTCCCAAGTCGCTCAGAGCACACATTTTCCCTTTTTACGGAAGCTAACTTCCATCTGTGTAGTGCATTACAAATCCAAAGCTTTTATGCATCTACAAGGGCTGTTGCAAGAAGCCTTGAGCTGTTATGAATTATTACAGCAAGTCTATAAACACACTACAGAGTGGGATAGAAGCCACTGTAAATGCCTTGAGTACAGGTGGTTCAGAGTGTCACCAATTGTGCACTGCCATTGTAGCCTTACCTTGTCAATGATGGTGGCAGCACTGGAAGCACTGACGGTCATGGACACTATGGCACGGGTGATTCCCACCGCTGCCACCACAAACACCTGGAAGGACATAGGTCAGACATCCATTAAAAGAGGTTGCAAGCAGGATCTCACTGGTTTTGTTATTATGCGGTCCTATTTCCAGAGCTTGTATATAAGAGGTTGCCTACAAGTATGTAGAAGGTGATGAAGATGGGGCTGGAGGTGAGCCGGATCTTGGCCCTGGCTGAGGGCAGCTTCCACATCAGGAACATGAAGAAAGTCACATTGGGAATGAGGAGCATGAGGTCCCAAAACCGAACTCTAAGGAGGGGGAGAGTTTTTTTTTAAATGTTATTTTTCCTTATTTTACCAGGTAAGTTGACTGAGAACACATACTCATTTACAGCAACAACCTGGGGAATAGTTACAGGGGAAAGGAAAGAGCCAATTGAAAACTGGGGATGATGGTATGAAGCACATACTGGGAATTTAGCCAGGACACCAGGGTTAACACCCCTACTCTTACGATAAGTGCCATGGGATCTTTAGTGACACAGGGCAATGGGCAATGTCCCCAATCACTGCCCTGGGGCATTCAGATATATTTTTAGAACAGAGGAAAGAGTGCCTCCTACTGGCCCTCCAACACCACTTCCAGCAGCATCTGGTCTCCCATCCAGGGACTGACCAGGACCAACCCTGCTTAGCTTCAGAGGTAAGCTAGCAGTGGTATGCTGCTTGCCTGCAGGGTGGTATGCCAGAGACATTGACAAATGATTATGAAGACACATGAAACTCAAACCTTGTTTTAGATCAATCCAAACCCCCATCACCTGCTGTATAGTCTATATGGCCATTATTTCAAAAGAGGAAGTGTTATTCTTCCTACGCTACACCAGTCTTCATAACCACACTAAACACAGAACTGAATAGTTCCATCAATGCAAATGACATAATGTTTCAAAATGTAGAATTGAGATAATGCAATAAGTTCAAAGGAAGCACAGCAAACACAGTCCTATCTGACTTACCTTGACTCGCCAATGTCCTCATATAGGACCTGCAGACATCTGTGAGGCTTGGTGATGTTGGCCTCAAACTCTGGTTGCCAGGTTGGGATTACTGATGTGTTCTCCACATAGGTTGGCAATACGGTGCTATTGTATTGCGCAAACCTCACCACTGCAGTCACGGTGTCAAGCATAATGCATTCGAGGCCTAGGAGCAAATGTTATAACTTCAGTAATGTGGTGTTACAAGTGATACCAAGTAAACAATACATAATTGTTATTGCAGCTCAATAAGCTGTTTGCTTATTCCCTAACATTGGTAACTATGAGCCAACGTTAGCTAGATATGAGAAAATACAGGGGATTATTCGACATCATGCTTGCCATGTCAGCTCTAGTCTGTGCACTTGGTACCTTCAATACAAATGGGAACTCGGGGAAAAAAAAGAAAAGAGATCAACCCATGACGTCGGTGATCTTCAGCTCGGAATGACCGTTCAAATAGATTTTTTTTGTGGTGAGGTTCTTTTTTTTCCCGAGTTGTTTTGAACGCGGCATCTGTCTGTTCAAAAAATGTCCACGTCAGGTAAATTTAACGTTACGTAACGGTGACAGTGTCACGCAGCTTGTGTACAACAAAATCAGGCCAGCTAGCTAACAGCTACCTGCAATAACAAACTGTAATAACGTTATAGATAGTCGATAGTATGCAAGTGACATGGCTGGATGGCTCACATGATGAATATCAAAACAAACATCGCCGTGTCAGGGCAGGGAGATGTAGTTAATAAGCCAGCATTGCAACGATTCGCCAGCTTGACAACAAACATAACTAGATCGCTAACAGTTAGCTAGCTAGCTCTCTAGCTAGCTAACAATGATCTTAACGTTACCGTTTCAGTAGTCTCGAATTCAAGGGCAAGGTGTATATTCTGCAGCACTTTTCACGGACAATAATTTTGGTGCAAGCAACATAACTAGCTAAACTATCATACTGTTGTCTACTGTTTAATTAAACATTTATCTGAGCTAGCTAGTCACCTGACAAACCGGATTTTTTTATTTCGACATCGACCTTTGCGCAGGCGCAGCAGGAGGTGGTATGATGACATCCGTCTGCTTCAGTTTAGGGATGGGAAACACTGGGCTAATACGACATTGCAGGCGACTGCCGAATGACTGATCTACAAATCACCTTGCATCATAAATAACGACATAAATTACTTGTAGATCAGTCAGTCAAAATTTACTCATGATACATCACGGTTTTGATGCTCTCGAACACGGCCACTCTTTTCACTGCACTTAGATACTGAAGTGAGTTTTTCCTAGCAGGTTAGGAGACTGAGGTTAAGGTTAGGAAAAGGGTTCGGATTAGCCAAAATGATCCTAACCTGCTACGAAAAATACTTTGTATCGAAGTGTCCTGTTAGGGATGGTCATATACAAACGTGAAAATTAAATGGATTTGGTATTAGAAAAAATACTTCTGCAAATAAATATAGCAATTAATAGTAGCTATCACTAATGCTCAGTAACCAGTCAAATGTGATACTTTACAATTCTTATTACAGCTATATGCAGATAAACAATTTAGGTTGGCAGTAATGTATCTTTGAAGACGATCCCTAACTATTGCTGTATTGCATTGTAGCACTTGTAGTCCATGCCAGGGGCCCCAGCGGTATCGGTTGGGTTGGTATCTGTTTGACACAGGGGAGAATGCCTGCCCCATGACTGTTCACGGCCGACACATACAGCAGGCATTGGGCGCTTTCCTCTGCCCAGGCGTTGCTGCCGCATGCCAGATTGTACAACGCCTGAATAGGTATTTAATGACAGTTATTTGAAGTATCAGCTAACCACATCATATGTTATAGCAATCTATCAGTCCGAGTCGATGATGTCTCACGCAACCATTGGTTGATGCATGCAACGTCTGAGCAGGGGAGCGTGACCGGCGTTTGCTGAGAACAGGATTCCCCATTATAGTGAACGGAAAAATGGCAATCTTCGTGTAATATATATATATATTTTTTTAAAGACAATCATGGTACCAATAATTGCTTCTAATACACCAGATGTGTGTCCTTGAACCGATTATTTTAAAATCGCACACAGAAGAAGTTATAAGGATGCTTTAGTTGCTAATTGCAGTCTGCAGTCAATAAGTGTATAATTTAGGCCGCGTCCATGTGCAAGTCGGAACTAGGAAATGGCGAAATGTTCAACTTGCTAACTGGTTGTAGTTATACAAGAGCCATGTTCAACCAGTTAGCGCGGCAGGTAGCTTAGTGGGTAAGAGCGTTGTGCCAGTAACCGAAAGGTCGCTGGTTCTAATCCCCAAGCTGACTAGGTGAAAAATCTGTCTATGTGCCCTTAAGCAAGGCACTTAACCCTAATTGCTCCTGTAAGTCGCTCTGGATAAGAGCGTCTGCTAAATGACTAAAATGTAAATGTAAGTTGGACATTTCAGAGTTTCCTAGTTCAGACTATCACATGAACGTGGCATATGTCAAGATAAAAATGAATTGCTATTTTCATACCTGAGGCTTATTTGATCTAATAGACGTTTTGTAATGCTTAGGTTGTTACGAGTGTACTTATATATGTGTGATGCATGTGTTATTGATGTCTGTATGTTGTCTTTTTTATATGTATGTTTTGTATTGTTTGAAAATAATAATAATAAATAATAAAAAACACTTTATATCAGAGTTGTCCCTGTTGAAATTAGAGATGTCTGTGCATATTCATGAGGCTAGAGCAGCATCTCACTCTCCATTGAATACAGGCGATTGACGTCAACACCCCTCATCGAATATTCAAAAAAAGTATTCAAATAATGAAATGTATCCACCAATCCAAAGAGAGGACTAGGCTGGAGCTTGACAGCACGCTGTTCTACTCTGTGGACAACCAATCCCATTGTTAGGGCAGAGACAAAAGCATCTCGTCATTATATAGGAATGAATGGTGTCACGTGATCGATGGCTTTGTCCATTCCTAAACTGTGTTCGAGAGGATCAAAACCGTAATGTATCATGGATAAATTGTGACTGACTGACTGATCTACAAATAATAATGAGTAGTTATTTATGATGCAAGATTCTTTGTAGATCAGTCAGTCGGCAGTCTCCTGCAATGTTAAACAAGCATATTGTTAGAAATTGCGTAATTCAAATCTGGTATTGGAATAAGAATCAAGAGATCTTCAATCCAAGCTTAATTTATTATGGGCAAAATGTATGTATGATAAGTATGAAGGTTCGTATATACGGGTCCACTGAAATACCTCGCTTGGCACTCAGAGAACTAAAACATTGTTTACAGGTTCTTTCTCAAATACTCTGACAGAGAGTTCCCACCTCTTCTGTTGGCCAATCAGAGTAAAGGACTGAGTGTGGTTTAGACTTTACTCAGCCAATCCGTTGGCGCACGGGTTGGTCCCAAACCCTCGGCGCTCCACCCCTTGGCGCTCCACCGTTCCCAGGCATAAGTTGCTATCATAATAACCTGTAGAGTCAGCACCCAAAAGACACCCTTCCAATCTGTACTCTATGTACCTACGTTCAAGGACAGTTTCACAGACAACAAAGAGAGAGTGTTCGTATCTGTAAGAAATACAAGTCTTATATGACCTACCCCCTAACGTTCCTTACATGAATCACAGCCTGTTATGTGAAACAATTTATATCAGTATAGTACAAACCTATGCTTATCATTAATGCATTCCTTCTAAGTTATTCATCACATACAGATCCAATTATGAGAAAAATAGAACCCAACAATATACTGTGAAAGTCTACACACCCCTTGCACAGTCTTCACATTTTGCTGCCTTAAAATGTAATAACAAAATTGATTAAATTAATGTCTTTCCTACCAACATAAACAACCTACTCCACATTTCCAAAGTCAAAGAAAAATTATAGAACACTTTTTTTTTTACGAAGATGTCTTGATTGCCTATGTCTTCACACGCCAGAGTTAAAACTTGGTAGAAGAACCGTGTAAAACATTTTGAATAAGATTCAACCAAC
Source organism: Coregonus lavaretus (assembly GCF_964263955.1). NCBI lineage: Eukaryota > Metazoa > Chordata > Actinopteri > Salmoniformes > Salmonidae > Coregonus > Coregonus lavaretus. The sequence continues at coordinate 48,898,615 of NC_139999.1, forward strand.
TTTGCGCAACTCTTAGGGCAATTTATACCCATTGTTTTTGTCAATTGCTCAAACTCTGTACATTTGGTCGGGAGTCATTGATGGACAGCAATATTCAAACCTTGTCTCTGATTTTCAAGCAGATTTAAGTCAGGACTGAGACTGGCCCGTTCATGGACCAGGTATGTGAATGAATGTATTGTCAATAGATAATTTGTCGTTCTCTATAATTGTTATTGTCTATTTGTAATTGATAATTGTATATGGAGCTTGTGTTTGATGCATTCTAAAAGAGAAAAATACTATACGATTAAAACAAGAATATTATAACAGAACATTATATGCTCATTCTATAAGACTATTTCATGCTGATGGACTGAATGGAGTGCGAGAGAAGTCATCTAACATTACTGTGTGTGTTATTGTCTGTCATCCCAGAATAAAATAATTCTATGAGCTCCAGTACCATCATGTCTGTGCCTGCTGATTGGTTGCCTTGGTTAGGAGTAAGAACCAGAAGGTTACACAAAGTTAGTAGAATCTTATTCAAAGCTGTAATGGCTGCCAAAGGTGCTTCCACCAAGTATTAACTCTGGGGTGTGAAGACATACACAATCAAGACATTTTTATAATTTGGAAAATGTTCTATAATTTGTCTTTAACTATCGAAATGTGGAGTTGGTTGTGTAGATCGGTGGGAATGTATTCTCTTTGGAGATTTCAATTGATGGCAGCAAAATGTGAAGACTGTGCAAGGGCTGTGTAGACTTTCACTAGCGACTGTATACAGTCATTGGTTTGATGTATCATCAATTTATTGTCCCAAACCGTTTCTTTAATGACAAAAACAGACATTCATTGAAGAACAATGGGTTCATGTGTCATTCAATGTAAATAAGAACTCTTTCTCTTTACTGTCATTCACAGACCAAAACACCTCTGTATCCACAAACACTTGAAACACAATTACATGTAAATAACACAAAAGTTTGGTATGAATACAGGATAAATAAAAACAAGAGTCAATGTAATCTTGTATGTGGTTCTCTTTTGTTCCAGTGACAGTTCAAGAGCATACTGTTATGCGTGCCTTCGGTTGGCCTGACATCATCCTATAGGCCAGATGCACCGGCTCCGTGAGGTTCGCCTTAAAGGTGTACACGTGAGTCTTCCCACTGTATTGGCTGATGTTATAGAAGCTCAGCCTCTGAGTCTTAAAGCTTAACGTGATCTCCAGTCTGCATACTGACAGGGTTCTCTTCAGGGGGACGTCATGGCTCTGCTCGAAGGCTCTCAGCAGGTTGTCAAACCACATCAGGCACCAGGAGCCCTGGCTGCTCTCCAGGGCGCTTGTTAGCCCGCTGCGTGCTACTGCCTTGCTGTAGCACAATCCAATTATCCATGGAGAAGATCCATCCAGCTCCACCTCCCAGCGATGCTCGCCTCCCCAGAAGCTCTGAGTGCTCAGAACCTGGAGGAAGCTACTGAACCTCGTGGGCAGTGCTGGGTAGGGCTGCTTTTTGGCGCTGAAGGTCACCGTCTTCAGGTCCTCTGACAGGACCAGGCTGGGGTGGGCCGTGTCTAGGTCAAAGGTCACCTCTGAGGGGTTGAGGACGTAGCACAAAGAGCGCTGGGCTGCCCCGACTCCCGCCCTCAACTCCGCACTCCTCCATTCCAGCTCAGCGCAAGCACGGTCCGGGTTAACTTTTGACTTGTTGTCCAACTCCTCTAGAGGCTTCTGGACCATCAGCTCCATGATGTGCAGTTGTTCCGCCTGAAACCCGACACTGAACACCCCACTGTCTTGCTCGGTCAGGAGCGATTTGGCTCGGAGCTGGGCCTCCCTCAACTTCTCCCTGAGCTCAGAGGCTTGGCGCACACGGCCGCCTATGCTCTCCTCACTGGGATGCAGTTCCGTCTCGATCAACTCCGTCATCCCACTAACATATTTGAGAGTCAGCTCCGTCATCTGCTCCAGCAGCTTGGCCGCCCTTCTTCTCAGCAGGGCGTTGGCGGTCCTGACCTCGGCCTCCCTCTCCTCCTCCTTCCTCAGTCGGTCCTCAGCCAACTGAAGCCTCAGCGTCAGCTCCGTCACCTGAGATGCTAATAGGAGTTTAGACTTGTCCATCATTGCCGTCTCGGTCTTGACATCCACCAGCAGTTCTTCCTTCTGAAAAGTAGGGGACACAGCAGCCACATCTCCCAAGCCTGTCTCAGAGGCCTCCTTCCCTGTATGTTGTGGCTCCTGTTGCTCTATATCTAATAGACCCTCAGACGTCTCATCGTTGCTCTGGTTAGGTGACACTACCCCTTGGTGGAAATCACCACCATCTCCATCTGTGACGGAACTGACCTTCCCTGCAGTATTGGCTTTGTAGCTCTCGATGATGTTGCACATGTTGAAGTTCTTCACGAGGGCCTGGGAGACCTGGAACTCGACCTGGCACTCAGGGCAGAAGTGGCTGGCCGTGTCAGTGTCCATGTACTTCCTAAGGCAGGCCGAGCAGTAGACGTGGCCGCAGGGCAGGGACATGGGGTCAGAGAGGAGTTGCAGGCAGATAGGGCAGCTCAGGGTCAGCAGCAAGGGTCCTTCAGTCTCAAACAGTGACATGTTGGCAGGCTCTAGAATGCACAATAAAAAAGCAACAAAAAAGAATAGAACAAAACATGGAAGGAGAGTAACCTCAAAAGAAATTAAAGTAAATTCAAGTAACTTTGCAAGCAATTAGTAGTGTATAG